>NC_091802.1:19722878-20025909 GCF_041296235.1 Equus asinus
CCAAAGGATTGTGGAAAGGTCAGTCCTCTTATTCCCCTTCCCCCCAAATGGGCTTAAGAAACAGGAACGATCTGCTTGGGACAGTTGCTAAGGTTGTGGCAGCCCCATCTGTGCATATGAAGCCCCTCGTGGTGGACGCTGCCAGAGGTCAGTCTATGGAGGTGGCTGGTAAATGATGACCATTCCCTTTCACTCTTTCCCAACCTCCGCAGGGAGCCCCCTCCCCAGGCCACGTACGTGATAAGCGCTGCTGCCCCCTCCACTGCCACCATAGCCATACTGGCTAGAGGCCCACTGGGCTGGGGTGGCATTAGGGTTCTGTCCTTGGCCTGTCACAGCTGCAATGGCACTGAACATCTGCGAGGTCATGTTCTGGGGCAGGGCGTTCACAGCCCGTGTCAGATCTGTAAGCACACAGACATGGGAGATGGGCACTTTAGAGGTACAAGTCCTTCTGGCTCCATCCCTCCAATTCCCGAGTCCCAGGCATGAGCTCCTCACCTGCAAGGTTGATGTTGGCTGGCGTAGCATTGATAGAAGCAGGTGTCCGGGTCCTGCTGCTGCTACTGGGGGTGATGCCTGTGGGAAATGGCCTGAATTACATTTCTCCAGAAACCTGTTTCTGGTTTCACAATTTAGGGGGCTGGAGGAGGTACTGAGATGAGTGGAAAGAAGAAGGGAAGGTGCAGAGGCAAAGCAGATAGAGAACTTCCCTAACGCTAGGAGGTTGGAGTAGGAGTAAGAGAGCTGAAATGACAGCCTCGGCCTCACCCCCTCCCATAGACGGCCAATGATTACCTTGAGTCAGGGCCTAGATGTCCCTCCTACCACACCCTAGAAGTCAGAGAGAGTGGAACTCACCTGGTACAGGATCTTGGTAATGATCCTTAAACCATCTGAAAAGTCCATTCACAGTTGGAAAGATTTGGCCTCGGTACCGGAATCCTTCTGGAGTCACCGTTACATATTCTATCCTGGGATTTTGGAAGGAAACATGCATCAGATACCACTTAGGGCCAGCTGTGAGAGAGCGGCCAGAACAGATCTCCACCACGTGAAGTAGCCACACTGGGTGCTAGGGGAAAGGAGAGGTGAAAGAGCCATCCCTGACTCTGTACAAGGAGGCTACACTCTGACTGGGGAGGCGAGGAGTGCGTGGCAGAGTACAGTCAAGCCAGGAGTCAGCAGCCCCTGGTGTGCTACATACAGGCTACCAGAGGAAGGCTTGCTGGTGACTGGGCCACCATCCTAGGCTGCAGTATGATGGCAGCACACTGCAGGTGAAGGTGACACTGAAGTCAGAGAGTGTCAGGGTTGGAAGAGGCCCCCAAGAGCAGCAAAGCACAACTCGCCATGAGCCAGAATCTGGAAGAGCGTGGAAGGTGGTTAGTCTGCCCTTATTCAATACTTTGTACAGGAGAGAGTGGACAAGAGGCTGGGCTCTGGGTTCAGACTCAGTTCGAGTTCCAGTTTTGGCTCTGCCACTTACCACCTATATGACTTTATACCAAGTCACTAAACCAAAATCTCAACTTCATTTGTAAAATGAGGATAGCAGCACTTAAATCTATAGGGTGAGTGTGAGAAATAAGTGAGATAGTGCATGTAAAGCACTTATCACAACACCTAAATTAGGGTCGTGCTCAAAGACAGCTGTCAACAGCCAACAGACAACGCTAAGTATTGCCAAGTTCTCATTTACGTTAAGCTGAAACTTGCTTCTTAAATCTTCTATTCAAGTGTTGTTCATTCTGCAACACAAGGAGTCTATGCCCCTTTCCACAGGAAGCTATCATGTCGCTTCTGAGGTATCAGTTAAAGGTACACAGTTTGTTCAACTGTTCCTCACAGGACAGTTTCCAGCCCCGACACAGCCCTGGCTGCCATCCTCTAGAAGCACGCTGGTGAATCAGGAAAGGGTTCTCAGAAACAAGCACCATATTCCAGACGTGCCCAAGATAGGGCAGGGTCCAGAGTCTAGAGCTTCTTGTCATCTGGCTACTGAGCCCCCGCTCAAAGAGTCTACACAGTGTGTCACGTGTAGGCAGTACAGGCATAAGAACAGAAATGCAAAGGCCCTGGACAAGGGCCAAAAGGAGGATGGCTGTGGGCAGGGCTTAGGTAGAGAAGGCTCATACAGTTATCAATCTGGGTAACACACACAAAGAAAGCAGGTCTAAAGAAACTGGATTTTGTCCCATTGAGGGTGAGCACCAGAGGGACCCAGTTAAAGGAATACCTAGGAAGGCCACCTTGTCAAGTCATACACAGAAGGGAGCGGAGTGGGTTGATGCTGGAAAGAAGAGATGCTCTCCTGACCCATCCCTTCTGTGCAGGCAGAAGAGTTAGCACACTACAGCAACAGTGAGCCACCATGTGCTGAAAGCCCTGGCGAGGGTGAGGCAGAATGGAAAAGAGACCAGTATGCTGGCGACCATCTTTGCCAGTCAGGTGGAGAGCGTCTGGTGATTTCCATCACTCCTTGGGAGGGAGAAGAGGCGAACGGAACTCTTTTCACAGGGTTGATGGAAGTGCCTTTCTTATACGAATCTTTGCCTTTTGTCTCTAAATCATCACCCTCTTTCCCCACCTCCAACCTCCACCTCCATTCTAAACAGATAAGAGGAAAAAGGTAGTTAAGCAGAACTAGAGAGTACTGCTCTGGGGGCCTCTGACTCCTTTGCTAGCCTGTCTGTGGACCCCAGTGGCAGCACCTTCTCAGCACCAGTGCTCACCTGGGTTTACCCCGGGGCTGGTATCCCAGTAGGAACTTGCCGGGCAGTTCCTTGCAGGCACAGATGAAATAAGGGATGAAGGTGGGCTTCTCCTTCTTAGTTTTGATGAGCAGCTCCTCTAATTTCTGGGGGTAGAATGAGGGGGAGAGGTTGGGATAGTAGCATGCTTGGTATACAATGTCTGGCGCATATATGACGTACACTTCCTTCACCAGCTGAGCATCCCCTACACTGAAGGGAAACCATACATCCTTAAGTGACGGGGAGGTGTCATCCCTCGCAGGGCCCTGGGCTCACCTTCCGGTCCCCACCGCTGCAGTCCTGATAATACTTGTGGTTCAGAAGGTCCCGGGCAAAGGATGCCATGGGCTGGACATAGCGGGCAACGATCTCATCCAAGTCTTCAAACTCCTGTGGGAAGAAGGTAAAGGCTCCATGTGTCACATCCAGAGCTGAGATTCCTGGCCTTTCATCAAATCCACCCTGACGGCAACTCATAGGAGGGGTGGGCTTTTCAGCCCTGCTGTAGCCTTACTTCACTACAAAGTCCCCTCAATTTATCCACCTGTTCAAGTCATGCCCTAATTTATTAGCTTACGAGGCATAAAAGCCTTTAAATCATAAAACTTTGATTCTCTCCTGGTGCTTGGGAACAATAGGGAGCCTCATAAGATTTCTCTCCACTGAAAACAGGACAGAAAAACTTGATATGTCCGTGTGTGTATGTGTGCGTGCATGCTGCATGTGTATTTTCTCCTCTTCCTCCAGTGGCTCTCTCTAGGTAGTCTATTTTAAAATTGGAGGACAGAGAAGGAAAGATGAAAGATACAAAACTGACATCAAATGACTAATTTCACAACAAACCTCCTGTTTTGCTGCTCTGTGTAGCTAAAACACATATATTGCATACGAGTTACTAACGTCAGGTGAAAGCGGCCAGAAATGGCTTGCTTCTGGAAGTAGGAGTGGGATGGAATGTGGGCAGGCGCTGGCTCTCACCTCACTGTTGATCCACAGGGTGGCTCCCAGGCTGAAGGCATTTTCCTTGCCTTCTTCCCGCACATCCACGTGCTGATAGATGCCGTCACTGACCTTCCAGGTCACTGTCAGGTGATTTTCGCCCTTGCTGCTCGGCCGGATAATCACATCACCCTGGTCCATGGTCTCCATCATCTTTTCTGCTTGCTTGAAATTTATATTATGGAAGGATGGGTGCGCAATCACTCGCTTGATGTATGCTGAAGAGGTCAGGAAAGAAGTGCAGATCAGGTGACGGGGCTGGGTGCTGACAGCAACGGGACAAACCATGGCTGCATTTCTGCTTCACTACTGCATTCTGAGACTCTCTCACCCTCTCTCGACCTGGATTCTCTGATGTGAAGGATGTGTTAACCTGGGTTCCCAGAAGATGAAGCTTTAAGAGTCACAGTACATTAGCAAAGAAAATGTGACCCCAAAAGACCCTGGTTTCCAGCCCTGCAAGTGACTCCCTTTCATGATGTCTCTGGGCCTCAGCACCTCAAAGCTGAGCACTCACTCCTACCAGGAGGCTAAGCAAGGGAAACAGCCACTAGCACATGCATCCTGTAGAGGGACGGCTGCCAAGACTCGGGCTGCATAGGGATGGTGGCGGGCACACTCACTGGTCCGCTGCTGCTTCCGCTTCATGTCCTCCTCCTGCTTATGGTCTGCTGCCTCAGCATCAAAATCATAGTAGGTGTCCTTGGGCAGTTTCCACTCGTTGTTCCTGTCCATGAGGTCTGAGGTACGGCAGGTCAGGTCTGCACTAAACTTCTCGATGTCAATCTTCATTATGCGGCAGTGAACAGTCATTCCCACCTAGATCCACAGAACATTTGAGCTGGAAGGGACAAGGTGATCTAGCCCGATGCCCTATTTTATATATAAGAAAACCGAAGTCCAGGCAGAAAGCTGGAGTGACTTGCCCAAAGCCAGCCAGCTACTGAGTGGCAGATTAGGAGTTCAGGGTTGAGTCTGGTCTACTGACTACAGGCTGAGTCCTGCACTGATGCCTTCCACTCTAGGCAGGAAAACCAACTGGAGCCTACTGGGATCTATCCTGTCACTGGCACTATTCCCTTTTCCCATAAAGTTGCCTAATTACTGCTTCCAGGGTGCCAACAAAGTCTGCCTGCCCTTTTTGGAGGGGAAGCAAAATAGCTGTTTTTGGGTTAGCCTGGTGGCGTAGTGGTTAAGTTCACATGCTCTACTTCAGTGGCCCAGGGTTTGCAGGTTCAGATCCCAGGTGTGGACCTAGACACTACTCACCAAGCTATGCCCTGGTGGCGTCCCACATACAGAACAGAGGAAGACTGGCATGGATGTTAGCTGAGGGACAATCTTCCTCAAGCAAAAAGAGGAAAATTGGCAACAGATGTTAGCTCAGGGCCAATCTTCCTTAGCGGAAAAAAAAAAAAGGGGCTGTTTTCTGTACCTTACCCGACTTAAGCCCTTCTGTCTAAACAGTGGCAAAAGCCAATCACCATGCATAGTTTTCCTTTTGAAAATCTCTCTAGCTTCATTTATTAGGAATGTCTTTCCCTGGCTTTCTGAAGTCCACAGTTCTCAGGGGTTCACAATACTTAGAAGCAGAGAATTTGACAGATCTAGTACCAGTCATGTCACAAACTACCTGTGTGATCCTGGAAAAGGCAGGGACTTGAATTTCCCTGAAGATAAAAGGTAGTAATTCCTTCCCTATCGAATTGGGAGATTAGAGACAAAATATGTAAATGTCAAGTGCTGGTATCTAGTGGGCACATAATAAATGGCAGCTATGGTAGGAGAATACCAGAACCAAAAGGGAGCTTAGAGATTTACTCCAAACCCACTATTTGAATGTTCCTTCTACGTCATCTAGTTTTGCCTGTAGCACAGGGGCTATGCCATACATTCTTTTCCACTTCCTAGAGCAGCACTGCCTGGCTTTGGTAGAACAGGCAGAGCCTGTCTGTTTTGCAGCATGTAATACTGGGCCCAGCTTCCTGCCTGTTGGACTAAACCACAGCTTCCCACACAGGAAGAGAGAGCCATCTCCCAAAGGGCTGGCAACTGGATGAAATTTCACAAAGGCAGTGAACAAAAGCTGCTACTCATTCAGATGCTTCTTGCCCTGGCTTCTTTCAACTAGTTATAAATCCTTCTGAAACTCTCTCCCGAGACCAGCAGCTATTGAGAATAGAGCCTAATTTCTCGCGGGGACAGCCCAAACTCAAAGAGCCCAATTTGGGCAGCTGAAAACTGCACTAGATGCCTTAGTCCAGTCATTCATCTACCTTCACTCGTTCCTCTGGCCGCTTTACCACTTTGTCACTGAGGAATTTGGTAGGGATGAAGCCGGTGACACCATTGTCTAGTCGTGTTTTGACACCGATGGCCTGGCCTGGGCATGAACCGCTGTCAAAGTGGTTCCAGACCTAAAGAGGGCATCAGGGCAGGAGTTTGATAATTAAGATTCTGGAGATCACACATTCAGAAACGAGCTGCCGGGGTGTTGTAATTTATTTTACCATTGACGTCTGACCTCAAGGTCTGAAAATACAATGACTTAGCCACCCAACAACACAGAATTTGAACATCCCCAACGTTCTCTGACTCATAAATGATGTTTGGCATCACCAGCCATCAGATCAATCTTTTATGTTAATCTAATCTATACATCCCTCTAGCTACAACTGAGGCCCCTCCCTCCCATTTTATTCTGACCTTGTGGGCATAAGAAATGTCTCTGTCAGTTCAGTGAACCAGGCACCCCACGTCGGCTTTCTTACATGCTGGACTAATCCCACCAACTACTTTTAGTGGGTCAAGTTGCGAAATTCTCTTTTACAATCTGCCTAATAGCATGTGAAGACCCAGAAAAAGATTTCAGGGTGGCTTTAATGACTTCTGACCATCAGAAAGACAGATGATGTCTACAAGAATGTGGGAAAAATTAAAATGTGTGTGGAGAATGAAAAAATTGAGGAAAGCCTACAGATACACCTTCTAATTAGCACAGGAATACCATGCATACCCTGTAGGTAAGAAAAGTATGTCCTCATGTCTCTAATCTGGTTGAGCTAGATTCCCAGAGAATGGGAAACAAGGGTTAAAGGCTGACCCAGAATAGAAAAAAGCACACGGATCATTTCTGCCCAGCACACGGAGAGACTTCATGTTAAACCTGTGTGTTCCAGCCTTCTTTCTTGTTGGTGTATTCATGTGGTAAGAGCGTGACCTAAAATATACCCATTCCCGACTCCTTTCTAGGGCAGTGAGACCATTCAATTAAAGAAATTCAGTGACCACAATAGCAACACTGCAGCACGCACCTCGCTCAGTTCAGGGAAATTGTCCTGCTGACAGAAGGGGCACTGCCATAGCCCTGTCTCATCATTGCGGATTGCCTGGTCATAGCTCTCACCCTGTGGACGCCTGTGGGCGATGCCAGTGACATTGCAGATGATGAGCTTTCCTGGAGAAAGGGGAGAGGAGGACAAGGAAGGGAAGAAGAGAATGAAGAGCTGGCTAAGAGATCTAGAGAGGCAACTCTTTCCCACCAACCTTTAGTGACAGACCATCTGCCCAATAGCATCTCCACTGATTTCCCTCACATTCTTGAGAAGGGAGATCTCCCCGATTTGACAACAGAGGAAAATGAGGCCTCTAAGAGTGACTCCACAGAGATCCCTCAGTAGCAGGTTAAAAGCATACTTTGACCTTGAACTCAGCCTTGAGTTCCAGTCTAGGGCTCTATACTTTTTAAAAGCTCCCCTGGTCATTCCCACCTAGGGTACAAACCTGCCTCATTCTGTTGGCATTGCTGCTTGGTTTCAATGTATATGGTAAATGCATTCCCCGCCCCTACACATCCTTCTCCGACTGGAAAACAGACCCAGAAGTTACCGATGTAGAAGGTTTCTGGTGTTTCTTTGGTTAACATATTGAAGATTTCCTCTGTGTTGGGAGAGCGGTAGGCTGTCCGCAGATCCTTATATCGACAGCTCAGCTCTGCCCGGATGTCGTAGAGGGTGATGTGTTTGTCACCATAGCCCTGGGGAAGCAGCCCATCAGAAAAAGCCTTGTAACTCCTCCCCAACCCGAGCCACAAGGGGTTTCAACGAAAGGAGTATGCCAGGGATTTTCTTCTTTCCCTTTAACTTTTACTAGAGATTTTCAAACTTTTTCTTAGCCACGCAACACTGATCTATAATAAAAAAGCTTCATGGAACCCCAATGTGTAAAACAGACAAATGCAAAGATGTGCTGTTGGAAAGGAGGAAAGAGGGCCTAGAAGGATACTACTGACACCCTCCCAGTTTCCTCCCACTCCCCACAGTGACTGCAGCAGTCTCTAAGACTTCCTTGGCTCCTCCTTAAGGAGGAAAACTTCCATGAGAAACCTAGTATAGCATGAGGAAAGAAAAGATTCAAATCTCCTACACTAAGAGCATCAAGGGTTTCTCTGGAGCCCTGCTGCCCTAGTTTCTTCTCAACTTGGTATGGTTTCCATGCCAGGCCTTCTACACTGTTGCCCACCTGCCTCTCCAGTTCTTCTGCAAAGGCATCAAGGTCCAGGTCCTTGAGTCGCTCTGGGTTTTCCAAGATTTCTTCAAGGGCTCCTGCAGGGTTGGCATCCTCAGCTGATTCATCATATTCTAGAGCATCCACTGCCATCTTCCTAGCCCATTCATAGGTCTCAGGGTGGACTCGGGAACCGTCAAGGACTTCTATATATGAATCAGTGCTGAAGGAAAGGTAGAAAAGGGGCAAGGATATAGAACGAGAAGGTTCTAGTAACAACCCAAATGTCCACCAATGGGGAACTGGTTAAATAAATTAGGGTACCTTCATACAATGGAATACTATACAGCCATTCAAAAGAATGAGGTAGATCTATGTGTGCTGACATGGAAAGATGGCCACGATATATTGATACGTGAAAAATGCACTGCAAAACACTATGAACCGTATGATCCCATTTTTGTAGTAAATGGGTAGTTAGTAAATGCATAGCAAAAATAAAATTTAGAAAAGTTGTAGTATACATCAAATTGTTATGGTAGTTATCTCTGGGGGGTGGGATTATGGGGGACTTCCACTTTCTGCATAATATTTCTATATGTTGAATTTTATATAATGAACTTATACGAGTCTTACAATAACATAAAACAAGGAGGGGGAAAAGACCTCTGAGAATTTGCTGACAGCTATTTTCCCCCATAAAGCCTTCCCAGGCTGGTCTTGCCCGTGCACTCACATGGACCTATGTTATTCGTGGAGTGTTACAGCAAAGCTGGGTGGAAAATGAAGTTTTAGAACTTGAAGCCTATTTCCCCACTGATTTCCATTACTGAATGAGGAGCTATGTGCCCGTGGAAAAGATCCTCCAAAGACTGAGTTGATAACTTCTGGAGAGGAAGAGGTCAATAGTGAAGTCCAAAGTCCAAGTGAATAGAACTTTCTCTCAATAACATCATCTCAAAACACACCGAATCTCTCTTGCCCTTCCTTATCTCCTTAGACCCCCACTCCTTTTCCATTGCCCCTGCTATCCCCACCCTTATCTAGCCACGACAAGCCACAAAAACAGACCAAGTTTGTGTTTACTGAACAAAGTCTTATGTTTTCTGTCTTTAATTTGTAAACTAAGTTGATTATTTTCATGTTTCCCTCACAAAAAAGCTTCGCGTAATTGAACCGATCTTTTCCATAGGTCAGAGGCTCTTGACTGAATAAAGATTCCTCACCTTTGCTTTAAAACAATTCCTAATTTAAAGAGCTTGTGGCCGTTTGACAGCCCTAATCCCCTGAATCCCCAAAGCAAAACCCAAGGGAATTCCTCCTGGCCCACCCAGGCAGAGGGCATCACCTGTCCCCCAGGGAGGCTGTGTCAATCTTGAGGAAGCCAGCACAATTCATGAAGACTTTGGGACCCATGTGGCACATGGTGACCAGCTGGGTCCGGCTCTCGAGCCTGGTGTTGTTCTGCTTCAGGATCTAGGAGAGAGGCCTGGAGTGAGCCAGAGTAGGAGACAGGGCCCACTTCCCAAGACTGCTTTTAGGTTTCTGGGAAACCTCCACGATGAGAACTCTGTCCCCATGCCCCAGTACCAAACTGAGCACTACATCATAGTATCTGCTACTAAAAAATTATTTTAATGAACTATATTATACCTACCAAAGGCAATATATAACTAACTTAAGGCTTAAAAGTTAATGATAAAATATATACTCAAGTACCCATTACTCATCTTAAGAAAAAGAATACTACCAATACTTCTGAAGCTCCCTGTATGCTCCCTTCTCTGATTGAAACCTTTTTTCTCCTCACTGGAAAAAACCACTATCCCGAGGTTTGTGTCTAGTACGCTCTTGCTTTCTTCCATCTGTTTTAAATCATGACTTATTGCTCTCTTCCATGAGCCACTATAGTACAGTAGTGAAGAGTATAGCTGTGGCCACCTGGGTCTGAAGTCTGACTCTCACTAGCTGGATGACTCTGGACAAGTCCCTCTATGTCTCTGACCTTGGTCTTCCTGTCAAATCATATTGGCATAGTGTAAAGGCTCAACGAAATGGGAACTTTTCTTATTTTCTGACTCAATCCAATCCTACCTTCAGGAGATGGGTCCCTTTCCGAGGTCCCAGGCCACAGACATACTGGATTAAGGCCTGGCTGTAAGGGTGGGCAATGGCACGATTGACATCGACCCCAACCTCATTAACTCGGTTGATAAATTCACAGTACAAGGCGTTGAGCAGCTCCTCTTTCACCACATGCTCCTGTTGAAATATAGCAGGGAGAGGGATAAGGTTACCGTGCCCTTCTGCCCACCCAGGCCTGCCTGTCAAATCCTACTCACCTGCAAGGGGTGAAACTTGAGACACAGGATGTCTTCATCAGAGCTGCACACCTGGGCAAATTCAATCAGAGGATCTTGGATGCGCCGAGCCAGGGAGACAGCCTGTCTCAGCACTGGGGGGTAATCCCGGAACTCTGCCTAGAGTCAAAAGAGGGTCAGCAAGGCAATGAAGTCCCCTCGGCTCCAACAGCAAGAGAAAATCCAAACCATTCTGGCTTTAAGTCATTTTTTTCTTCTCCTCTGAGATCATGTTTCCTGGGACCAATTTAATCTCTGGGGCTCCAGTCTGAACCATGACAGGCAAAATGGAAAACCTCTGCATGGGTAAGTGAACAGAGCAGTCCTGTGCCCCTGATAACCTCTGTCCCCTAGTAAATCTCCCTAGGATTGACAGCTCTGGCCTGTGCAAGTTCAAAGGGTGGGGCTCCGGCATTACCTCCGATTTCTTGCTGTTCATATAGAGAATGGCCAACTCGTTGTCAACCAGCTCCACCCCAATAGAGGACAGCTGTTGGCCCTGGTCCAGCTCATGCACAATGCGCTTCACATCCTCAATCAACATCTGCGCGTCCCTGGAGGGATAAGGGGTATTGGTCAGGGCTATTTCTGGATAGTTTCTCAGGGAGGGACAGTGTCATGGCTGGGATGGGGGAGGAAAGAACTTTGAAGACAAAGAGGTACAACATCCCCAGCGATATCACCTGGGGATGAGGATATTATCAGGACTCTCCACAGACCTATACCCACTCTGTTATAGGCATGTGCCAGATTCAACAATAAGGGATGAGTGACTTTAAACCTGGTCTAGCCCAATCCCCTGGTGCCCTACCTGTTCTCTCCTGCAACTGTCACCACGTGAGGCTTTTTATTCAGAAGAAATTTCTTTAGGGTTTCAATGTCTTGAGCCTGGATTGAAAGAAAATTGGAGCTGAATGGCTCTGAGGATAAGGAGATTTCAAGTAGTTCTCACTTGCCAAGTAGCTTGAGACTTTACAAGACCAGAGAACAATAAGCTCCAAGTTAGACATAATGCATCACATGTTGTCTAACTGGAACAGAAAACAAGGAAGGGAACTAGGACCTCTGGGTTGAGTATTACACATCTGTCAATATTTTCTAAGATTATTATACTTCTGGCTTATACGTGGGTTGTGGTTAACTAAACATACTTGAGTCTTTTTAACATAAACCAGTGCCTGGCAGTCAGGACTATTCTTTTCCTTTTATTTTTTTGCTGGGAAAGAGTCACCCAGAGCTAACATCTGTTGCCAATCTTCCTTTTTTTTCCCCTCCTCAAAGCCCCAGTACACAGTTGCATATTCTAACTGTCGGTCCTTCTAGTTTTTCTATGTGAGCCCCTGCCACAGCATGACTACTGATAGACGAGTGGTGTGGTTCTGCACCTGGGAACTGAACTCGGCCACCCAAGTAGAGCACACCAAACTTTAACCACTAGGCCATCATGGCTGGCTCAGGATTATTCTGATCTCCACTTTAAGATTTTTCTTTCTTTTTTTTTTGGAGTTATTTGTTAAAAATTACTTTTTAGATTGGGGTGCTCTCAACAAAATTGAAAGGTACCATTAAGTTAAAAAAACCCAGAAGCATGTACATGATATGAATTCAAATTCCTCTTTCCTTGGAAAAAGAAATGCTGAAAGGCTAAAGCAGGGAAAAGGCTGGCTTAATGCCTCAGTAGCTTTCAGCTCCTGGAACACGGTGACCTAGATGCTGTTAAGAACAGAGACAGTGATGGCAGCTCCCAGAAGTACATAAGGCCTAGGCTTTAAGCCAGAAACAAATTCTGCACGAGAATGTGAGTGCCATCTACTGCCTATGGGAGTGAGACTTATCTCAGGGCTTGAGGGGGTCAGAGACAATCAGGGTCTTGCATGGGATATTGCTTAGACATAAACAATTATCCCCACTTGGTACACTTGGAAGATGTACACTTGGAAACTCATCCCGGCCACTTGCCTTCTTTTCTCGTTCTTCCTCTCTCCACGCAGTTCGACGTTTGGTAAAATGGGGCAGCCGGAGGAAGTCTGTCACTTCTCCCTCACCATTGACCAAGGCGCAGAACACAGGGTGATCTCTGCCAGCCGAACAGGAAAGGAAAGTGTAATCATCAACAACATGAGGATATAAGTAAGAGACCAATGAGATTAGGAAGACACGTAAGGGGTGATGCCAGGCAGGCAGGAATAGGTAGTTACCTGGCAGAGGAGAAAGCAATGCCTAGAACTCGGATGCCCTTCCCTTGGTTCTCATCCATAAAGTCATCATCTTCCTCCACCTGCTGATCTGGCCGGTAGGGTGCCACCCTTAACCAGTTGTACAGCTTTCGACTACAGGCCTGGGGAGGAGACACACCAGACACTATGGCCATCAAGCTTGCCAAGTGTGCTAAGGAAACAGATGCAACACACATCTGGAAAGGTTGTATTCATATGTGCACACGTTCCTAGCGATTGGCAGGCTTACAACCTGAAGGCATACCTTGCTTTTGTGAACAGGAGAGTACATAGAGGAGAGCGCTGTAAACAAAGAATGTTTGGATGGGGGAGGGAGTGGGAGGGAAGAGGCTCCTCAAGTTGGGAGGTCTTAGAGTCACCTGCGGCTCTGTTTGCACTCCCTCTCAGATCATGCTCCGCCTGCCCTCAGTGTTTCTACACTAGCTACGGGACTACTATTAAGGGGTCTCATCACTCTCAGCTCTAATCTGGGGAAATCATACAAGTAAAGATCGTGAGTTTCCATCTTCACCTTTATGACATATTCTTTGGCTTCGGCCAGCAGTTTGTTCTTGAGCTCTTTGGCCATCTGCACGTAGAGGAACTGCTGCAAAGCTCGCTCGATGGCCATGGTGCGCTGCCGGTTCCACTCCTGCACCTGGTGGCTGAACTCATCTCGGTAGTAAAACTGCTTGATCTCTTCGAAATATGTCTGGTCATTGCCATAGCTGAGGAGAGACAACACTGTGATCCGGGATGGAGAAAAGGTGATGCCCAAACATCCATGAACACTGTGAGCGAGCCAAGGACAATGGCTTGCTTAATTCTGAAATAGTGGTTCACATTCCTGAGTGACCCCTCCCTCCAAAAGACTCCTCACCAAGCCCTCCCCAAAGAGCCCTCACTCCAGAGCTTTGCTTACCCTTCTACCCCCTTCATATCTATGCTGATGTCAATGATGAGCAGCCCTTCATCTTCAGCTAGGCATATCTTGAGGAACTGGTCATCTCTCAGTTCCTTAACAGGCTTGTTCTTTAAGTACTTGAAGGAGTAAGCATAGTGGGCCTCATCCACATCCTGTACACATCAAGAGGGAACCATTAGCCTATGGATAGGCTGGGCTTGACCCTGGGAGAAAAGACACCCTCTCTGCTCTCAGGCAGACAGCTCAGCTAAATGTGAAGCAAGAAACTCAGTTCAATCAGAGAGCTGGGTCACATGTTGGATCAAAGCCCTTCACCTGGCTCACCTTTCTACCTTTCTTGGTGGGGGTTATATTTAGCTTGGCTCTCTCCTGGAAAGTCTGCCTCAGCACCTGCCGGACAAGGGGCTCTCGAGCAATCTGCAGGGCTACCATGTAGCGGGCACCTTCCAGCACAGCTTCCGGTGTAGGGAACTGACTGTGGGGAAAATGGAGGAGCTGCAGCATGAGGGCGTCTTTGCCCTCAGGCGCCTCCTCCTGCCAGCCACCTGATACATGCCTACCTGCAAACATAATCCTTGGCCAGCTCCAAGGGCTCCGCAGGAAACTGCTCTGTCTCATGCCGCTGATAGCTGTCCCGGAGGTTCTCCCCAAACTGCTCAGGAGTAAGCCCAAACTTTTTGGCCAGCCCATCTAACATGAACAGGAGAGTGAATGGTAAGGCAACAGCTAGAGTAACAAATCTCTTGGCTCTGAGAGTCTAGAGCAGCACTTCTGGGCTCTAGGTTTTAAAGGGGTCATGAATGAGCAGGACCAGGACATCTTACAAAGAAAGAAAAAACTGACTTTAAACACCTGATGGGCTGTTATGAGGCAGAAGAAACAGAAATTTTCTATGTGACTTCTGGGCTCAGAACTAAGGTGGAAGCTACAGTTTAATAAAAGAACTTCCCAAAGGTAGGACAGACTGACTCCCTCCCCCTGATATATGAGTTTCCCATTTCTTCAGGAATTTTGGGAGAAGCTGGAGCATTATTGCTGGGTGGGTGTGGGTCATGGGAGCAAGTGTTCAGAATCATATTGGTGATTCACTCAGATGTCCTTTAAGTCCTCTTCTGACCTACCAGTGACTATCAGAGAACCTCCCTTGCTCAAGGCTGGAATGCTCAGATCACAACGCAGCTAGCTTTTACCTAGCCCAGCACTCTGGCAAATGGTGTACATGTCTCGGCGAGAAGCCTGTTTGAGCTCCGGCCCTCTCTGTTCCTCATCTTCTGCTTCCTCACCTTCACCTGGCAAGAAAACATGAGTTAGTGCTCTAGTTTCCAATTACTCCCGAGGATCCAACACATGTAGAGAAGACCCAAAGGGCACTTAGCCAAGGGCATCCTTGGAAATGCCATGGCCATCAAGCCTCCTCGGTTTTCTTTTCCAGCACTCACCTTCCTCATCTCCCTCTTCTCTTACACGCTTCAGCTTCTTGCGGCTGGCCTTGGCAGCATTCTGCATCTTGGGGATGTCACGACCATAATAAAGCAGGAAATGGTTGTAGACATCTTTCAGCTCATCCATTGACTGCACATCCTTGAGCCTGGAGGGAAGAGACATAAGACCTCAACTGTCACTGAGGAAGGGAGTATCCCAGTTCTGCTCCAAGAGGTCCAATTCCCGTAAAGCAAAATCCCAACTAGGATGAGTGCCTGTATTCTCCAATTATTAGAGACTCATAATGGCCCCAGATCATTGACTTAAGGCAACCAAGATATCTTAAACAAAGAATAAGTCAAACAAATGGCGGTTGGTGGTTGTTAGAAATGGAAACAAAAGGGGAGAAGCAGACAAGGCAACGTGTGTCTAGCATGGTTCAGAGTCCTTGAGACAGTCCTTGTCCCTTCATGACACTGGCCACTAAAATCATCTGCTCCCCTCCCACACCCTGCTGTGATTCCAGGCTCACCAAGCTACTTTCTGGTTATAATTTGGTTTCCCATCTAACTTTATACACAGAGAATATACAGATCAGCAAACATGAATATCTGACCCTTTTAACCTTTTATACCAATGTGGATAACCAATATGAATCTTCCGGTAACAAAGGTAACTTTTGATGTGTTGACAAATTGAGTTTCTAAGGGATAGGAGCTCTGCTGAGAATTTTGCAAGGTTATGCTGCTCCTGCGGGGCCTCCCCTGGTCTGAGGGCTTTCTGTAATGGAATAAACCCTGCATATGCTACCTTTCCATGTCGGTGGTGTCCAGGGCCCGGATGCCATCAGCAAGGGGTTTGTCAGGGTCAGCAGAGATTTGCTCGTACTGATAAGCCTGCATCTTCTCAAACAGCCGTGTTAGGTTCTCTTTGCGGATCCTCAGCTGGGTCCACTAGGACAGGACAGGGCAGGAGTAAGGGCTGGTGTTCAGCCTTGGATACCCAAGGCTGCTTTGGTCCTTATCAGGAAACCCTGTGAGAAGCTTGACAGGCCTGGGGGTTTTGGGCTGCCATCTAATACATATAGGAAAGCTTGGGCCCTAGTAGTGGTGGTGGCCAATCCAGCCCTCAACCCCATGGGGGGCATGGATCCATATTACCTTTTCATCCCACTGCCACACCCTCCACAGGTCATTAATGTGCAACTCAGGCTCCACATACTCCTTTCGGTAGAAGGCAATAAAAGGCACCTAGGGTGGCAAAGAGATTGCAGTCAACCAGAGAGGAAAAGTTTGCAAGGATCCCGTTTGCCAATTACTCCCCGTTTATCCTGGAGGGATAAACACTCCAGGAACTTTCACAGTTGCAGGCTTGGCCTCCTTCACAGGCCTATCCAGGGCACACGCTCTCCCCAACAGGGGAGGATAATGCTATAGACAGGATAGCATCATTCTCTTGATCACTAGCATCTCCCTGGGTCTTCACATTTCTTGAGTCAAGAGACCACTGCTGAAGACAGGAGAAGGGGGCTCCCCACCTGACTTAGGAAGCTACCTTTTCCTTCATCCCTGAGCTGAATTTCTAACCAATCAGCCTCTAGAGCTTGAGGTGCTACCTCAAAATGCTGATTTCGCATGAAGCCCAGGGCCTCTTTAATCTTCTGAATTGTGCTGGGTCCTTTTCGACTGAACGTGCTGGTTGGCTGCCCTCGGTCTAGGTAATCACAGCTTTCCTATAGTCAGAAGAAAAAAGGAACAGCAACAACACTGTTACTTGCCTTGTCTTAGAACACATCAAACTGTTTCAAGTTACAGGATGACCTCAATCAGATGAAATCTAGAAAAATCTCTCTCATATATCTGCACGTATACATAATGCTGTGTACATGGCACACAGATGTTTGGGACAGGGGAGGAGCAGTTCCTCACCTTGATGAAGTGGCTTCTGGTTCATTCAAAATGTAAGGATATTTTTTTGGGTACCTGAAGAGAAATGGTTGGTGTGGCAAAAGCATTCCTGTAGATCCAGTCAGCTTCTTCTTCTAGTTCATCATCTTCAGCCCCCTTGACTGGGATGGAGCGAAGCTGCACAGGATAAGACAACAGAGTGAGACTGACTTTATCCTGTATCCCACGTAAAACATACACCACTTCTGGACAAAAGCATATGCCCCACAGACACACATTTCCAGAACCTGGAAGAGCAGCATCCTGGTAAGAAGTAGGCACTTCATATATTTACTTAAGAAAGAGTGCCATTTCAAGAACCATAAGCAGCATGAGTCTATCTTCCCTCCTATAAGGGCTGGACTCCTTGTACCCTGCAGTCAGATGGGGTTCAAAGCCGACTTTCCAGATACCATTCGACATCAGACTATTTCTCTGCTACAACCTTTGCAGCAAGGAGGCTCAGGGCAGCTGATGACAGATCGGCAGAAGGACAGAGGCAGGTGGTTTCTTACCTGGAACCTCTCAGGCAGGTCAGTGGCTCGGATTTCATTGTCCTGATCTGTGAGGTGGCTGCTTTCCAGCTCACTGGGTTCATACATCTCAAAGATGCTCCTGCGGCTCACACGTTTCTTGGTGGTCTTCTTGGGGCGCACTCGGATCTCACCCTCAGCCTCATCATCCTCATACTCATACTCTTCCTCCAGTTCTTCATCGTACTCATTGTATTTCTCAAATTCATCATAGTCAAAGTCCACACCAAAAATCTCCTGAGCTTCTTGCAGGGCCCTGCGGGTAAGAGCAAGAGGCAGTTGGCCCAGGTTCTGGTGAGAAGAGAGAAATGCAACCCCTGCACAGATACTTTACTTGCCCGAAGGGAACTAGGAAAGCTAAGAGAGAGGTACATAAAAAAGGCATATTCACTATGGTATAAAGGCTTATCTGGGAGATATTTCTGGGAAACTATTATTTATGGGGGATAAAAAAGCCCATCTTTGGCACCTGCCAGTGACAGGGATCAAACAGCAACAGGGAAGATGGATCCATATCCTGCTCAGTGAATCCATCTTCTGCTAAGGCATTACAGTATTCCTTTAGAGCAAAAGCTTTCTTCCAATAAAAATATATTTAGAAGGCCAATATATAAACAAATAAAGATGGAGCTGCATGTGGAAGAGGGAGCCTGGAGACTTGCCCATATGCGACTCCACCCTAATCCCATAGTGCCCCTAGAATGCAGAGAGCTCTCAGGAATTTTAAGAGCAGTCTGAAATTGCTGCCGAGTAAAGGTTATTTGAGGTAGAGACGCAAAATGGCTGAGAGCTGGGAATGTTCCATTTTTGGCAGAGGCTTCTGATCTCCTCCTTCCTGACTGGGTCCACTCAAATGCCTTTATCACCACCTTGTATCAGACCCCACTCACGCATCTGTGTATCCGGGAAGCTTTTTCCTCCACTTAGGTTTTTTCAGAGGCTGTCCATCATCATCCACAATGAAGTCGTCAATGTCTGGGTAGGGATGGGAGAGATTAGTGCTCAAAGGCAGGGGATGAGCCAGGAATGAATGGTTTTAGTTCCTACTATATGAGTAGCCAGTGAGGAGAAGAGTAGAGAGGCTCCTGAAAAGTAACTTCTTTGTGTCAAATGCTGGGAGCCTACAGTTGCAGAATGGTTTCTCATCCTACTCCCAGGGGCTAGGAAATACCAACACCCACCCAAATATTGGGTTCCCTGGCTGATGCCACATACCTGACTCTTCATCATCTTCCTCCTCCTCCTCCGGAGGAGCCATGGGGGCCTCCACAGCCTCCTGCCCTTCTTCCCCTTCCCCATCCTGGAAGATTTCCTCTGCAATAGCCTCTTTTTCATGTTCCTCCTTGCCATATTCCTCCTCATCGTCATCCTCGTCATCTGACATTTTTTTGACACGTCGGTACTTTTGCTAGGGGTGGGAAAACCTGCCTCATCAGGGTCTGAGTGTACTGGCATAAGGATGCCTGCTCTCCAGTCTTAGTCCCATTTTCCCACCAGTCACGCTGACCAATGGAGAGGAAAAGAGCACATTAAGTGATGTTCTTTCAGCCCCAAGGCCCACCACTGAAACTTTGATAAGCCTTTCTCTGAGAGGCATCCAGATACAGGATGCAACTCTAGGCTCCACAGCACAAGGATACTGAGCAATTGTCTCTTCTCTGATGTTCCCCAAACTGTTCCGGATGTGCCTCCTCCCCCAAGAATCAATGAATTTCAAGGGCTTTTTCTTTCACTCCCAAGGGCAGAGATAAAGAAATGATACTTACTCCTCTTTTGACTTTGACACCCAAATTCTCCTCAATGAGGTCAAAATCATCATCCTCCAGGCGGTCGTCAAAAGATGCTGGAGAAAACAAAGTGTTATCCCTGATGATGGAGAGGACCCATCTCCACTGCAACTTCCACCCCAGCCTCACTTGACCTGAGGAGAGACTACTCACTGCGTTTTCTCTTCTTGTGGCCAACATCATCTTCTGAATCCCCAGAGTCACTACCCTCATCCTCCTCCCCTTCATCTTCATCGTCATCATCATTGATAAAGCCTTTCAGGTTGCCTTGCTCATCCTGATCATCTAGGTTCTCCTCTTCCTCCTCCTCATCTGGAAAGCAAGCATGTTTGAGGCATGGAGTTTGGGAAACAGGCTAAGGGTGGGGAAGGGCCACGTGCTTAACTGTGATCCTCCATCTGCTCTGAACCTAATGACCTGGGTGTCATGTTAACTCTTCTGCCTCATCTACAAATGCAAAAACATGACCATTGACTTAAGAGCAGCAGCATCTGGAAAGGACTCTCTCTTTTCTACATGCACCATCTGTCTTTAGGCAAGATGATTTTCCAAATTACTTTGGTTCTTCCAAATCATTACTACAGGCTTTATAGCCACCAACAACCTTTGTTTTCCTCTCAGTTTATAAACTCAGCAGCTATATTCCTTCTTTCATCCATAATTCTTTTGACAAAACTTACATTTCCCTTTCCACCTTTAAAGCCATTTCATTGTTCTACTCTGATGATGATCCTAATGGTGGGGTTTGGCCAGAGAAATAAGCAACTGGGTGCATAAATACCCACACTGCTAGGTCTCTAAAAGAGGGAAACATTACACATGTATTAATTTATTGGTTTATTGTCTGTCCCCTCCCACTAATGTAAACTATAATAGCAAGATCTTTATTTCGTATTCCTAGTTCTAGGCACAGTGCCTGGTATACAGGAGAAAGATGTTCAGTAAATATTTTCTATGAATGACTAAAAATTCTCAAGCTGGTACCTCATGTGTGATAACTTCTGTGCTCAGCCTGAGCCTCTCATCAGCAAGAATCCAACTATCCAAAGCTTAGCAATAGTGGGGAGAAGCTTGAGGCTGGGGCCTCCTCACCGTCATCCTCCTCTTCCACAAATTTCTTGGTGACCCGGGACACCACTTCGCCTTCATCGTTGTATTCTTCCTCTGACTCCTCAGCCTCGCTTTCCACAAAATCAGACATTGCTGCAGCTTCTCACAGCCTGCCTGAAGAAGAGAAGGGAATGAAGAAAGATGGGGATAAAAAATGAGACACATGGCATAACCAGAAGGACCTACAATTAGAATATACAACTACGTACTGGGGGGCTTTAGGGAGAAGAAAAGAAGAAAAGAAAAAAAAAAAAAAGACTGGCAACAGATGTTAGCTCAGGTGCCAACCTTTAAGAAAAAAAGAGACACATGACTTTACAGAGGGCTCTTAAACCTTTCTACAAACAGCCTTTTAGCCACATGCCACTGCTTTGCCCACTCAATCACTTCCACCTGGGGAGAAGAGGGTACGAATCAGATGGTTCTGTCTCTTCCATCTTCCATTGCTCCCACAGTTACTCCTCTCATCTGTACCTTTAAAGGGTGATTACATATACTGGACTTCTCTACATATACCATCTCACTTTCCAAAGAGTTTTATCTCACTTACCACTTGGGAGCAGGAATGGGCAGAAGAGGAAAGAAATTAGTGTAGGAATAATTATAAGTAGGGATATGGTAGTAGTGAGATTATGTGACTCATAAGAAGTTTAGGAAATAGTAAGTGCCAACTTAATGACAGGCATTTTCATATACTATAGCTGGTTATTGGCAGAGCCAAAAGGAAAATCCTATTGAATAGATTAAACATTTCACGAACTTAAGCCCACTTGTGTGAGTAATGGTCAGGAGCATTTAGATGGAGAAGAGGCCTCTTTAGAAACATTAGAACCATAATTCTATTTTTATCATCTACCTCCCTGGCACTTTGAAAACAGTTTGAGAGAGATGTCCATGGCCTACAAAATAAAGGCCAACACAGTTAAACACAAAGATTGTTGGGCTTAAGAGTAGAAATCAAATCCCGGTCCCATCATCTACCAGGTATATAAACTCAAGCAAATTACTGAATGTGTCTGAACATTAATTTCTTCATCTGGACAACGGCAACAGCACTACCTACCTCAAGCGTAGTTGAGAATACTACATGACATGGGGAAAGAACCTATCTTACTGTTTCAATAAATGTTAACTGAGTTTGAATTTGAATCCTGGGCCTAATTTTCCCTAGCATCCTGTAATTATGTGCCAACCAATCCCAACTTTGTCTTCTACTTCCCTGCTTTCAGCCTCATCCAAAGCCTGGAAGTGGCAGCGGAGAACCCAAGAACCATAAAATGGAGTTTCCTGGGTCTGAAACAGGACTTTAAGAAACAGCACACATAACCCAAATCATAACATCAAGATTCCATTCTGGAATCCTGAAGCTGGCAGCTGATAAACTCAGCATCACTCCTCACCCTATCCTGAATTATGGTCCATTGTGTATATGTCCATTTTCCCCACTTAGACTATAAGCTTCCGGAAATTAGAGACCACATCCAATTGAAGGGCTAATAAAAACCATGAAAACATAAATGGCAATATGAGAGGCATTACAAGGCATGTTGTGATTCTGTATCAGAAAGCTATATCCTTATAAGTGCTCTGTACAAAATAGGAACTGCCAAGTATCTGTCAAATAAATTACTTACTTCTTCATATTGTTGCCACCTTCCCAGTGAAAGATGGCAGTGGGACGGGAGAGAACAGGAGGGTGGCTAAGTGCTACCTGAAATGGTCTGAGCTCTAGAAGGCGCCTTAAGTTCCGTGGCTCTAATTCTCCTGAAAATTAGCCTTACTGATATCAACTGATACCATAACCAATTAACTTAAGATTAATTGAGCTCAAGGAAACAAAACTAAAGATACTGAGTTCTGGTGGAAAGGGAGGGGCAATGACATGGTCTTATGTTCAATTTTACGCTGAGCTTTCAGGTACTATTTCTTTTCAAACTCTATTGAATGCCTACTATATACATACACTCTGCTAGGAGCTGAGGATTTGAAGAGAAACAGAATGGTTCTCAAGGAGTTGACTTCTGACAGAGCGAGAGAGAGATGAATGCATATAAGGACCATAAAGTAAGTTTACGTATTATCACAGGTATAGGGCAGGCACAGGAAGAGAAGTGGAAAACAAACTCACAACACTTAAACAAAACCCAACCAAAACTAATATAGGCCTTTCCTGGATACTTAAAATAATTTAAAAAAATGTGCACTGAGGTATAATATTTATGACACCTACCAAGTTTCAGACACCTAACAAATATCCTATTAACCCTTACACTGTCCTATGAATTACAGCACACTTCTCTCTCCATTCAACACATGAGGAAACAGACTCAGATAAAGTCACCTGTTCAAGGTGACACAAACAACTGCAAGAGCTGAGATCCTTTCTCTCATGAGTGTACAGTGGAGTTTTCCAGTGGTTATACGATGTGTAGTATCACAACAGACTGAATGCAGAAACATATATGAGAATCCAGCTGTATTCTATTAAGGCAGACATTAAAAAGATTTGCCCCCCCAAAAAGCAAAACAATGCCACTCTTCTCACTACACTTTTTGTTTTCAAGATTATAGTTGTTTTTTATAAAAGGTATTATTTATGTTAAACTGCAATGGGTTTATTTTTTTTCTCCCAGTTTTATTGAGATATAATTGACATATAACATTGTCTAAGCTTAAGTTGTATAATGTGTTGATTTGATATACTTGTGTATTGCAAAATGATGACATTTTTCTGGTGGGCTTATTATTACCTTAAAATGATTTAATACGTCTCAGTTTTAATTTCTAATCTGATAAACATCAATATATATAAATCCCATGAACATCGATATAACTCACATAAACAAAATGTCGTTGGGAGTCTTAGACTTTTTAAGAGTATAAAGGGGTCCTAAGATACAAAGTTTGAGAGCCACTACACTACACCGTTGTATAGGCCCCATAGAGCAACGATATAGGAAGCCCTAGGGTTAGACTGATACCCTTTTTTCCCAAGATCTGTATCCTTAAGATCATTTAGCTTGAGTACTGCCAAAAGTGAATATCTAAAATTCTGCCAATTAAATCTGGGGCTCTAATTATGACACCACACCCCCCCACCCCGCAGCCCTGAACAGAGCCATTAAAAACAGATTTGTGTACAGCAGCCCCCGCACATAGCTTGCTTTAATTAGGCTCTCAGACCCACAAATTCAGCCTTTTAAGCCCTCAACATCTTCACATTAAATGCCAGCTCCTGCAGATCAGATGAGCCTACAGCCTACTGAACAAGAGAAACAGACACCCTACCTGATGAAAACAACAGCTTTCTTCTGTCCCGGAGGCAGCCGGTGCGCTGTGCTGCATACACCTTTTCTCCCATTCCCTAGGTTAGCAATAAAGTACATGTTGTGCTATAGCTGGGGAATGCCTCCAATCTAGCTCACTGCCAAGATTTCCAATTAAAAGAAGTATGCCAGAAGCAATCCTGACTTGCTGCAACTTGCAGACCTAGAGTGCAGAGGGTGCTGCAGCAGCACTGCAGGCTGAGGTTGGCAAGTAGCAACTATTCCAGAACAAAAACCGTATTTAGTAGACATGAATATTATTAATGTATGATATCTGAGATGAGCCTGATGGAGTTTGGAGTTTGTATTTAGTACTTATGCTCTTGAATTTTCCTCATATTCAGATTGTGGGTTAAATTTACTACGAAAATAGATCTAGATGAGGAATGGGAAGGTGAATGAACAAGGTTTCTTCAGGTGGAAGCACAGCTGCAGTATAGGATGTGGCTCAAAGGAAAAGGCTGGCAGTTACCATGACATTCTCTGCAAGAGGAATGGAGCTGGGATCAGATTGCCACAGGGGAGGCCCTCAGCAGTCCCTCCCTTTGAACAAGATGATGTAGGAGGCAATTAAAAAGAGACCAGAACAAAAAGAGATGTCTGTTAATTCCCTCCACCAGCAGCTTCAGTTAACGTTTACTGTTTTTTTCAGGGTCAAGTTCTATTCTAGGGCTTGGGTATATAAAAATGAGTAAAACATGCTTTGTACCCTGGTGGAGTTCACAATCTATCTCAAAAAAAAAAAAACTGTAAATAAAGTTACAACAAAGCATAATAAATGATATATGATAGTTATGAACCAGGACTATGAGAGTAGCATGAAGAGACAAGTGAGAGAATGCCTCAGAAAAGGTGATGCTTGAATTGAGAGGAGTTAAGAAGACAGTCTGGAAAAAGGCAACATGAGCAAAGGCTTAGGTTTGAAAAGGCCTAGTGGTCTGGGGAAAAGCTCCAGAAGTCTGGTGTGGAGCTCAAACTATAAGACATTCTATAATTTATGAGCAACGGCTTAGGGCTATTCCAAAGGTGTTCACGAGTGACTACCCAATTTGGAATACAAAAACCTATAAGTTCAGTAAATAAAAGTATTCAGAGTCCACTTAAGACAAGTTCTTTTAAATCTGGGATTCAGAACACTGTTACGAAAAATCCTAATCACACCAAGTCAAGATGTTAAAATACAGGCAAGGTTAATTCCACCTATAATCATCTTAACATGCACACCTTACTTATACGAAATAACAGTCTTAGAATCTTTTCAGTGCCAGGGTATAAAACGCATTACTGTTAATAATGGTGCATATAGTAAGTAATTTAGAAATATTAGGTATCCCTTTTCTTTCCATGTTTCCTGGGGAAACAAGAAAAGGGCAAAAGAAGAGCAGAAACAATTGAAATACATAACCAGATTCAGAATCCCGGCAACACAGGGAGGAGGTAACAGTTCTCGAGCCTTGTGCTACACACTGGAAAACATACAGTTCTTGCTCTGGCACAGGGGCTGGCAAACTACAGAAGGCCAGATCTGCCATTGTAGCACAAAAGCAGACATAGACAATATGTAGATAAACGGGAGTGGCCTAATTTGACCCAGGAGCCTTAGTTTGGCTAGGACCTAGGACCCCTGACCTAGAAGTATAGAAAGTCTTTAAAGAATTGATGACAAAGGTACCATGGGAGGCTGTAATAGAGGACCCTAACCTGGTTTTGAGAAACTAACTTTAAATAAAAAGCTTAAGAGTGAAGAGGAATTGGCTAAGTGGAGGAGCTGTTTCTTCGGAGGTGGTTCAAGGAGTGGTGGTTTTTGAGAAGAGTTCTCCCAGAACAAGGCCCAGGATGCTCTGTGGCAGTAACAGTGAGGGCCAGTTTGGGGAGAGAGAGTAGGGTTCATAATGAGTTGGTGGTGAAGTCATATACATCTTGGTAGGATTTTAACTTGAGGATTTTAGACTCTATTCACAAGGTGCTGGGAAGCCCCTGCAGAGAACCAGTGTATAAAAGAGCACTACTGACTTAATTTACTTGCTAATTCAAGAAAAAATTATTTAATGAGTACCTACTACATACTAGGTATGTATAAGACAAAGTCCCTGCCCCCAGGATACCTGTATTCTGGTGCAGGAGACAAACCACAAACGAATATAATAAACCTTGCTATAAGTGCTAGGAAGGAAATAAATACCCTGACTTCTGAGTGAGTGAGTTTAGGCTGAGATAGCAAGAATGGGTAGGATATGGTATACAGAGCCAAGGGAAGAGGTACCTGGTAGAATAGGTGGGCAAGAACTTGGCCTATGGTAGGTGATATTCTAAGGCCAGTGTGACCAGAGAATGGTGAAGGCAGAAGAATGAGAAAGGGAGGGGGATGTAAAAATGTAAAAATTTCTACCTGGAGGGTGATTTGGGTGGAAGTAGGGAAAACTGAGGATACTATTGTGGGAGTCCAGGCAAAAGATGATGGTTGGTTTGGAACATGGTGGTAGCAGTGGAGATGGAAAATAGAAGACAGATCTGAAATACATTTTGGAGGTAGAAGTCACAGGACTTATTGAAAGACTTGGGGAGAAGAATCCAACATGATTCCCAGAGGTCTAGCTTTGGTAACCATGTAGACGAGAGCCTGATTAATTCCTTGATGAGGTTTAGACCTTTTAGGGAGTAACAATACTAATCTAATCTAGCAGCCACACAATCCAAGTGAATAAGAATGGACTTCTATTGGCTGAAGGAGCCCAACTTATGGGAGCCCACTTAGTGAGACAGGGAAGACCAGGTTTAGAACGACCACAGGGAAAAGCAAAATTTTCTTTTTGTTATGTTAGGTATAGGATCTCTAACAGACATCCAAATGGAGCTATTAAATTGGCATTCTGTGTGTGATTCCTGAACCTACAGAAGAGAGGGCTGGGCTAGAAGTTTAAACTAGGGAGTTGCAAGCTTTCAGATGGTAATTAAAGCCATGGGACTGGATCACCTAAAAGCAGCATTCTGAGAACCCAGGATTGAACTCTGAAGGAAATTCAGCATTAGGTCTCAGGTAGAGAGCAAAAGTGGCTAGTAAAGGACACTGAGAAGTAGCAGCCAGAGAAATGGGGAAAATTCAGGAGTGAAGCATCAACAAAGTCAAGAGAAGAGAGTTTTAAGAAAGGGGTAAACTGTGTAGAATACTCCAGAGACTGAGGAAGATGAGAACAAAGTATCCGTGGGATTTGGCAATACAGAAGTCACTGGTGACCTTGACAAGAGCAGCTTCAATGGAGTAGTCAGAAGAGAAGCCAGACTCATGTAAGCTGAAGAATGAATAAAAGTCAAGAAAGTTGACACAGGTAGAAATCTGGCTGTGAAGGGATATCAAAAGAGTAGGATGGTAGTTGGTGGCAGATGAGAGGGATACCAGGACATAATTTGTATGTTGATGGAAACAAATTTTTATGGAGAGGTAGGATCTGGTGATTGATTTTATCGGGAAATAATGAAGAAGGATCCAAGGATTATACACAGGATTCTGACTGTGGTGCCATTTACTGAGACCAAGAACACAGGAGCAAGGGCAAATTTATGTGCCTTGAAAGACCGTATGTTTCCACCATACTGGGTAGGCTTCCTTTCTTGTGAAGGTCTTCTGAGAGAACTGTAAAATGTGAGTGAACCTCTCCAGACTGCACCACTTCCTGATGTGATTAATTCCTTGATGAGGTTTAGACCTTTTAGGGAGTAACAATACTAATCTAATCTAGTAGCCACACAATCCAAGTGAATAAGAATGGACTTGTATTGGCTGAAGGAGCCCAACTTATGGAAAAGGGCTCTAAATTCATAGCTAATGGGGGAGCAATCATACTTTTGTAATCAACACACTAAAGACTTAAAAACCAGTAATTTTCAAATAAACAGTGGAAGTGAGATTTTTCCCTAAGAAATTAATCAAATTCAAAATTGTTTACACTCTATATGTTCATTAACAGCAGCAGTGTAACTTAATCCTCCTTTGCTACTTCTGATACCACAGTGAATTTCCACGGACGTATTTTCAGAGAGCTTAGGCATCCTCTTAAAGAAAAATAAGTATCAGCTCTTGCAACAACCAAGGGAAATGAACCACTCCAGCCCGTTCAAGAGAGTGCCTGGAGAAAAAGGTAGAAACTAGAAAAAAAGGAAGTTTTGACTTAATAGCCCATCCCGATGTTTGTGGTAGGCGTTTGGGGGACGTAGCCATCTACAAAAACTTCTAATTTTATTACTCAACAATATGGGAAAAGATGGAATTTGGCATCGTCCTCTAGCCTGATGGCCAAGCTGATGAAAGCTCCGTAGCTTTCACATCCCCAGAACAAACAATTGGATCACCTGATCCTGACTCAGAAGCCCCAGGTCCCCTCCATTCCCCATCCTTTGGCGTGGCCCAGTTTTCAGAAGCTGCGAGAGAAGGACGGGATCCCAGGAAGCCTGTTCATACAACAGACTGCCCAATTCACTGGTTCTGGGTGGCAGAGAATTGGGAAACGCCTTGAGACTCTGAGCAACTACCCCACTTTCGTCCTCTTTTTCCCTCCTAGAGCAGTGAAGGCCGGGGGCCCCCTTCTTCCCGCATAGGGCTCTCCAGTGCCTCTTCCCTTACAGGACCAGGCCCTAGGAGCCTAGCTCCCCAGCTGACGCACTTGAGGAACACGCTTTCCAGTCTGAACTGTACCTGCCTGAGGCCCGCCGCTCCTCCGGTGCGCTAAGCCCCCACCGAGGAAAATGGAGTCGTCGAACCGAGACTGGGAAAGGATAGTACAGACCCACCGCACGGCCCCTCCGCCGCCACCGCCGCCGCTGCTGCGTCAACGTGCTACGTCACTTCCGGCTCTCTGTCACTGGGAGTGGGCGGGCCATTTTTTGCTCTCTTCTCCCACCGGGTTCTCGGCGCTTGGCCCCGGGGGGGCGCGAAAACTGGCCGAAGCGGTTCAGAAAGGCAGCTGTCACAGAGCCCCGGGAACAGAAGGAAGGGATTGGAAGCAACCAGGCCTAGCGGCTTCCTCCGGCCACTCTAGCCAAAAGAACCATAAAGACCAGACTAGGGCTTCTTCTTCCTCCTCTCTGTGGTTCCGCCTGCAGCTTCCGGTTCCGGGGAGGGGCCGAGTTTTCTTCGTAGACTAGGGTCTCCGCGCTACAGCGAGGATGTCTGTGGTATTGCTGCTGTTGTTCGCGGGTTTGTGGAGTGCTGTGGGAGCGTCCAATCTGGCTGTCGTTACATGCGGTTCTGTAGTGAAGCTACTGAATACGCGCCACAACGTGCGACTGCACTCACACGACGTGCGCTATGGGTCAGGTACTGCCTCCCGGGTTCGGGTGGTCTGGCAAGGCCTGGTAGGCTCCGGAGGGGCGGGGCCTAGGGAAAATATGAGGGGTGTGGTCTGGGGAGGTTAGGGGAGGCTGGGGGAGGTTCCTGAGATCTACAGGCGGAGAGTCGGAGAATTGAGTTGTCCAAAGGCATCTTTATCGTAATACCAGCTTCTGTTTGGTGAGCTACGTGCCAGGGACATTACATATATACTTTTTCAGGTTTATAACTTTCATACATGGTAGAGACTGTTAATCTCATGTTACAGATGAGGAAACAGACTCAGAAATAATTCGCATGCTCAAAGCCTTGCGCCTAGTGTTTGACAAGGACAGGGTTTGATCCAGATATGTTCAGGTTCATAGCCTGCTTTCAGCTACTCCAGGCTGGTACTACTCAGTGCGGGGGAGACAGACATGTAGAAAGTTACAGTAAGTGCCGTATCTTTGAAGTTTCAAACTCCAAGAGCTCACTCTTTGACTATGACTCTTTTTTAGCTCTTGTGCATCTTACACTTGCACTTCAACTCTTTTTCTTTGGCCTCTTTTTGCTGAAACCTTACTTTTCTTCTTGTAAAGAGCTTAAACTAAAGGACTCACTGGAATTGGAGAGGAAACTATTTAGAGGGCTTTTTACTTAAGAAATGAAAATGCTTAGTTTGTGGGTTTATTTATAATTCATTAATTGTGGGTTCATTCATCCAGTATAGATTTAATGAGCTCCTAATATATGCCTGGATACAGTAGTGAACTAGTTAGCAAGTTAAAAGAAAACAAAGACGAAAAACAGAAAAAAGCGTAGCTTATGAGATGTGAGAGGCATCTAAAATGACTGCTAGATTTCTGTCTTGGATGACTGATGATGCTATTAGCTAAGAAAAGAAGGAGTTCTCTCAGATGGGGGCTAGTCTGTGGTTCCTGATTCCCAAAACCTGTCTGACCAGTTAGACTAGGAAAGGAGTTGTCCTTGTTGGGATGTCTTAATAATCCTAGTAACCATTCAGTGAACACCTACTGTGTGTCAGGCTTATTACTTTTTTTTTTTAAAGATTTTATTTTTCCTTTTTCTCCCCAAATCCCGCCAGTACATAGTTGTATATTTTAGTCGTGGGTCATTCTAGCTGTGGCATGTGGGATGCCGCCTCAGCATGGCCTGATGAGCGGTGCCATGTCTGCGCCCAGGATTCGGACCCGTGAAACACTGGGCTGCTGAAGTGGGGTGTGTGAAGTTAACTACTCGGCCACGGGGCCAGCCCCCAGGCTTATTACTTTTTAATTTGATCTAGTTTCCTACTTTGGATCTACTAAATCAGAATGTGAGTGGAGAGAGGCCTGCCAGTAGGAATCTGTAGGTTTAAAAAGCTCTCTTCACGTGCTCCTGATGGGTAGCCCAGTGAGAACCAGGTCCAGTCTGGAGCTCAAAAGAGAGATCTGTGCTGAGCCAGAGATACAGAGTTAAGTACAACAGGATTGTACAGGTTGTCGTTGAAGATGTGGAAAGAGTAAAATGAGGTTGCCCAGGATGAACGGCAGTTCTCAATCTGGTGTCAATTTGAATCACTTGAAAAACTTGTTGAAGTACTTATGAATGCTTTTGTCCTGATCCTCAACAAGTATTTAAGAATAGATAAGGGCCAGGGATAGAACCCTGGGTAATCCCAAGGTTTAAGGATGGGAGAGGAAGTGGAGAGTTGAATAGAAGGTGAAAAAGTAGGAGGCAAAGTGTAGATCATGATTTAGGGAAGCATCATGGTAGTGAGGACCAAGAGAACTGTAAAGCAGTACCCAGAAGTAAGGAGGGTGGGTTGGTTTGCCTTTTTTTTTTTTTTTAAGACGTAACAAAATCATTACGAGCTGAGTGGAAGAAGTAATAAAGAGAAGCTGGTAGTTTAGCTACAAACATTCCCGCAGATGACTGTGGTAAAAGGGAAGTGTCATCAGAAGGCTATGGTCAGGCAGGACTGGGGGACTGAAGGCAAAGCTGGGAGAAGTAGGTGAGAGTAACTGAGGAAAGTGGGAAATAGGGAGTGCTTTCAAAGAATTGAGTAATGAGTGAGGCCTAGGAAAGAGAATATCCCCGGAGTTAATATGAAAAGTGGCCTGTTTGGGGGAGCTTGACAGAAAATACAGCTTTGTGGGAGGCCGTGTGGTAGAGTGGTTAAGAGTGTGAGTTCTAGAATCAGGTGGCCTAGGTTCAAACCCCAGCACTGTCTCTTGGAGCAGTGTAACCTTGGGCATACTGTTCAACCCTTCTAACACTTCAGTGTAAAATGGGGATAATAATAATAGTAATAATAATACCTAGTTCAGAGAATAGATGCATGTATCAAATAGGAGCATGCAGGCAAAAGGCTTGGGTTGGTATCTGACTCCTAGTAAGCGCTCAGTATACATTAGGTAACTAGCAATTATTATTTGTGTATTTTCCTTTTCTATTTTCCTGCTTTTTCTCCCCAAATCCCCCCTAATACATAATTGTATATTTCAGCTGTGGTTCCTTCTAGTTGTGACATGTGGGACGTTGCCTCAGTGTGGCCTAATGATGGGTGCCATGTCGGCGCACAGGATCTGAACTGGTGAAACCCTGGGCTGCCGAAGCGGAGTGCATGAAGTTAACCACTCGGCCACGGGCCGAGCCCCTCCTTTTTTTTAAGCCTGGAGCTATGTGTTTAACCCAGTACCTTTTAGCTTGCGCAGTTGTACTACGTGAGGCAGTATTAATCAAACTTAGATGACTTAAGAATACTTTTATAATGCATTGATCGGTCACTTACAGGATTTGGGAACTGTAATGCCTGCTTAGATTAAAGTTGACAGCAAAAAGTGGTCTTAACGAAACTGGTGAAATGTGATAAAAAATTTTGATTGTCGGGGCTGGCCCCCTGGCTGAGTGGTTAAATTCACGCGCTCTGCTGCAGGTGGCCCAGGGTTTCGTTGGTTCGAATCCTGGGCGTGGACATGGTACCACTCATCAAGCCACGCTGAGGCAGCGTCCCGCATGCCACAGCTAGAAGGACCCACAACTAAGAATATACAACTGTATACCGGGGGGCTTTGGGGAGAAAAAGGAAAAAAACAAAATGTTTAAAAAAAAAATTTTTGATTGTCATACGTAGTAATCATTGAATAATGTTACAAACATGTTAAAATTATATGATTAGATACCTGACATATACCAGGGGCTATCCAGGATAGTATATACAGGTAAACACTGCCTGTGCTTCAAAAAAACTACGTGTTCATTTATTTAGTGCCCTTTCATGCAAATTCTTGGGATTTTCTGATATGGTACACTCTTTTTTTTTAAGATTGGCACCTGAGCTAACAACTGTTGCCAATCTTTTTTTTTTTTTTTCTGCTTTTTCCTCCCCAAAGCCCCCCAGTACATAGTTGTATACTTTTAGTAGTGGGTCCTTCCAGTTGTGGCATGTGGGACGCAGCCTCAGCATGGCCTGACGAGTGGTGCCATGTCTGCGCCCAGGATCTGAACCAGTGAAACCCTGGGCGGCTGAAGCTGAGCGCGCAAACTTAACCACTCAGCCACGGGGCCGGCCCCCTGGTACACTCTTAAATATGGTTTATCGTATAACTACTACTACTACATAAATACATCTAGTATTTCTCATATGTATATTTTAATGTTGTAGAAGAGGAAATATTACCAAACATAGGGTTTCCTCCCCACACCTCCAAACCTATTTTATGATACAGGGCACGTTATTGGCCATAGGAAAGAGAGGGGTCAGGTTGAGCTCACTCTCTTTTCTTTTTTTTTTTGACTGCAGGTAGTGGGCAGCAGTCAGTGACAGGTGTAACCTCTGTGGATGACAGCAATAGTTACTGGAGGATACGGGGGAAGACTGCCACAGTGTGTGAGAGGGGAACCCCCATCAGATGTGGCCAGCCCATCCGGCTGACACATGTCAACACTGGCCGAAACCTCCATAGTCACCACTTCACTTCACCTCTTTCTGGAAACCAGGTGAGGTGGCATCCTGTGGACCATTGCTGCTCTGTTCATTACTCAGTTCTTTGATATCTTGGTTCTTAGCCCTTTCTTTTTCAGGTGTAGACGTTCTCTTTTGTGCAGACCTGGAGAACTGGTTTTGTCTTACAAGTGTGAAGGAAATTGTTTCTGGTCCAAATGGAGACTTTACAGCTGGATCAAATCAAGAAATGAGGAGGAAAAAACAGAATAGGTATACATTAACATATCATAAGTTGTCCTGATAAATCCTGCAATAAGGAAACCCAGTGTTTTCCAAACTTGCAATAAAAATTATTATTTTTTAATGATGCCAACCACATTGGGAAAATGAACTAGATATTGTGCTTTTTTTTTTTTTGAGGAAGATTAGCCCTGAGCTAACTGCTGCCAATCCTCCTCTTTTTGCTGAGGAAGACTGGCCCTGAGCTAACATCCATGCCCATCTTCCTCTTCTTTATATGTGGGATGCCTGCCACAGCATGGCTTGCCAAGCGGTGCCTTGTCTGCACTTGGGATCCGAACCAGCGAACCCTGGGTCGCCGAAGCAGAACGTGCGAACTTAACTGCTGTGCCACCGGGCCGGCCCCTTTGCTACTTTTTTAAGCCTTGAGTTTTTGGGGGCATGTGGAACCCTTAATGACTGCTTCCCTCCCACTCTGACTCTGCACAGTTTTCTCTGATAACATCTTATGTTAGTATGGTAAATGTGCTGCAGTTAATAAAGTGATAACTAAAGTTAACTGCAGTTAATAAAGCAATCAACTAAAGTCCATAGATTATTCCGATTTCCTTAGTTTTTACCGCTGTCCTTTTTCTGTTCCAGGATCCCATCCAGGACAGCACATTACATTTAGTTGTCATGTCTCCTTACGCCCCTCTTGGCTGTGACAGTTTCTCAGATTCTTCTTGTTTTTGATGACCTTAACAGTTTTGAGGAGTGCTGGTCAGGTTTGTTATAGAGTGCTCCTCTATTGGAATTAGTCTGATATTTTTCTCCTGATTAGACTGGATTTGTAAAGATTTTTGGGAGGAAGACAACAGAGGTAAAGTGCCATTTTCATCACATGGGTATCAAGTGTAAATACTATCTACATAATTTTACTATAACTATTGTTATTGGTTACCTGGCTGAAGTAGTGTTGCCAGTCTTTTCCTGTAAAGTTACTCTTTTTGTTTCCCCCCTTTTCATACTGTACTCTTTGGAAGGAAGTCACTATGCACGGCCCACACTTAAGAAGAAGGGAGTTATGCTTCTCCTTTAGGGTGGAGTAGCTAAATAATGTATTTGGAATTCTTCTGCATGAGAGATTTGTCTCTTTACTCTTTGTTTATTCAGTCATTTATTTATATCAATATGGACTAGTGGATATTTATTTTATACTTTGAGTTATAATTCAATACCACTGTCTTTATTTTCTTGCTCAAATTGTTCCAACTTTGGCTGCTGGAAGCTCTTTCAGTTGTCTCCTGTGTCCATTTGACATACTCCCATCATTGTGTATGTGTGTGGATGTGTTTTAATACTTTCTTACTTTCTGGCACTGAAAGATGTTCCAAATTCATCTTGTGTATTTCTTGCCACAGTCCTAGAATCACCTATTTCTCCAAGGAACCCTGCTTCCTTTTCTTGGAGAATGGTATTACAAACCAAGATCTGGGCCCTACATGAGCTCGTTGCTACTGGGGTGTTGTCTCTTTTAGTCCCTCTCACCTGACAGAGCAAAGAAATATGTGTGTATACATATATACATATCTATAAATGTTTATATGTGTAACCATCTGTATGTATATTAAGTTAAACATAAGTTCTTACTGGTGTCTCCAACTCTAATCCATTACCACATGGATCATTCTAGCCTCCTCTCTTTGCTTATTTGTAAATTCCCGCTCTAACAGTGAGATGCTTGGCTCCCGTCACTGTCATCCATTTACTTATTTGTTCAGTTCCAATATACAAATATAGTAGAATTGTTAATTATGTGCAGTACTTTTTGCCTTTAGTCTTATAGACTCTATTTCCAAATGACTGCTTTTTAATCATTTAAAATTATATTGCTATTAGTGTGTTTTAAAAGTAATATTTCTGAAATAATCAGTAACTTTTTTATTGTGATAGAAACTCTGAATATTTGGCCTTAAGGAGAATGGGATTAGTAGAGGAGTAGAAGGTAGAATCTGCTATAATTTGTTCAGTTAAAATTTATTATTTCATTCTCACAATTATTCTGTAAGGTGATATTGTCATTCTATGGAGGAGGAAAATGAAGCCTCAAAGGAGTTACACAGCTAGAGAGGGAGCTGAGATTTAAGGTCTGCGTGTCTCCAGAGCCTATCCCCTCTCCAACTTGTGTTTCTCACCAGGTCACTTAAAATCTAGTTAAAGGAATGAGGCAGGAATATTTAGAATCAAAGCACGAGATTTATAAAGTATTTTAAGACTATAATAGAAAACATAGGCCGTCGCTCTCTTAATGCCAGTGCCGCCTCCAGCTCGCGGAGCTCCAGCTGAAGGAGAAGGGGGGTAAGTAAAGAGGTCTCTATACCATGGCCGGTACAAAGCAGACTGGCCACAAATCAACGGGTGGTAAAGCACCAAGGAAGCAACTGGCTACAAAAGCCGCTTGCAAGAGTGTGCCCCCTACTGGCAGGGTGAAGAAACCTCATTATTAGAAGCCTGGTACTGAGGTGCTCTGTGAAATTAGACGTTATCTGAAGTCCCCTGAACTTCTGATTGACAAACTTCCTTTCCAGCATCTGGTGCGAGAAATTGCTCAGGACTTCAAAACAGATGTATGCTTCCAAAGCGCAGCTATTGGTGCTTTGCAGGAAGCAAGTGAGGTCTATCTGGTTTGCCTTTTTGAAGACACCAACCTGTGTGCTATCCATGCCAAATGTGTAATGATGATGCCAAAAGACATCCAGCTAGCAGCACGCCACATACATGGAGAACGTGCTTAAGAATCCACTATGATGGGAAATATTCCAGTCTTTAAAAAAAAAATTGCTCTTTTTCCTGTTATTGGTAGTTCTGAACATTAGATTTTTTTTTCCATGGGGTCAGAAGGTACCTAAGGATATGATTGCAAGTGGGAAAATAGGCGACAGAAATCAGGCATTGGCCGTTTTTCCATTTTCATTTGTGTGTGAACTTTTATTATAAGTGCAGGGACATAAAGAGTTAATGCAAGTCAAAATGTTTCAGTGAACAAGTTTCAGCACTTCTGCTTTGTAACAATTATAAATAAACCTGTTAAATTTTTCTGGACAATGCCAGCATTTGGATTTTTTAAAACAAGTAAATTTCTTATTGACGGCAACTAAATGGTGTTTGTAGCATACAGTAGATTCCATCCATTCACTATACTTTTCTAACTGAGTTGTCCTACATGCAAGTACATGTTTTTAGTGTTGTCTGTCTGCTGTGCTGTTCCTGTAAGTTTGCTATTAAGATACACTGAACTAAAAAAGGAAAACAATAGAAAACATAAGCTGAATATAGGAGTACTTACAAAATAAAAGTTTGGACCATAATATTATGGCAACTGATTTCCTGTCCTTTGTCTTTTTTTTCCCTTTTTTCCCACAGTTTATTTAATTTAATGTATTTATTTATATTTTTTTTAGGAAGATCAGCCCTGAGCTAACATCTGCCAATCCTCATCTTTTTGCTGAGGAAGATTAGCCCTGAGATAACATCTGTGCCCATCTTCCTGTACTTTATATGTGGGACGCCTGCCACAGCATGGCTTGATGAGTGGTGCCATGTCTGCACCCGGGATCCGAACCGGTGGACCCCAGGCCACCAGAGAGGAATGTGCGCACTTAACCCCTGCGCCACCGGGCCGGCCCCTATTTAATTTATTTTTAAATAACACTGGAAAGCCTCTCATTTTTCACTTTGGGTAGCCATGTTTTCCCATTGCCTCCCTCTCCTTTCCAAGCCTGTGTGTCAGCCATGCTAATGTTGCTACTATCTGTGTCTTGCAGGAGGTGAGTGCTTTTGGTGAGGAAGGTGAAGGCGATTATCTGGATGACTGGACAGTGCTCTGTAATGGGCCCTACTGGGTGAGGGATGGTGAGGTGCGATTCAAGCATTCTTCTACCGAGGTTCTGCTGTCTGTCACAGGAGAACAATATGGTCGACCCATTAGTGGGCAAAAAGAGGTGCATGGCATGGCCCAGCCAAGCCAGAACAATTACTGGAAAGCCATGGAAGGCATCTTCATGAAGCCCAGTGAGTTGTTGAAGGCAGAATCCCACCACGCAGAGCTCTGAGTCTGGAGGCTGTAAGCCACTGTCACCACACAGTGTTCATAGACATTTGCTTCTACTTCACCCTGGGATCCTTGCCACAGGTTCCCTGGGCATTGGCCATGTCACCACTGAGATGGAGATGCACGACAGAAAAAGTGGCTGTGTTTGGAAGCTTCAACCCTTCACACTTGAATTGGTTGTTTTCTTAGACTTGGGTCAGTTCTTTTTGAGTACAGGACTTCCTGGTGAAGGGGCAGATACTTTTTATTCATAGATAAAGCAAACTGAGGGAGACATCCCTCCTAGCTGGGGCATTTTTACTTCCAGAAGCTTGGCATCATGGATTATTAATGGTGTGACTTTTCCTGTTTCTTTCTCCAAAATGATAAAAAAGAATTTTATTGTTAGTCACTGCATTGTCATTTTATTAGGTGTACTATTTCATAACCTGATTAATCCTTGAGTCCTAAGAGTCATTACTATCACTCTTTTGAGATCCTACCTTTGGTGTGGGCCCTTTTGAAAAAGAGCCTTACTTGCATCCAAACTTTTTCTCTCTCTACTTTTACTTCTCCCTCGGCACCTCATCTTTATTAGATTTTTGACTAATTATAGCTAAAGACCCTCAAAGAATACAGCTTAGTAAATAGCCAATGAAATATTTTACTCTCTGTTAGTGCAGTTGAGAAGAAGGGGCAGAGGTAGAAAGTGGAACCAACATTTTTTCACTGTGAAATACTAGGCACCATACTACAGATCTAACCTCATTTAATTTTCACAGATATATTGTAGGGTAGGTACTACAGTTTTACCAATGCACAACAGAAAAGTTGAGTAACTGCCTGAATTCTTAAAACTAGTAAATAATTTGAGGATAGGAACCCAGCTGTGTCTAGCACATGTTCTTTTTACTACACTACAATTGTGTTTAACTCTTGGAAAATAACTACTCTATTTTGGATAAATGTAGGGATCTCTTTCTCTGGAAAGGGAGGTAGGAGACTGTTGTCCTCTGCTCATCTCATTTCTTCCTTTCGTCTGCTGTCAGTTCCAGAAAGTTGCCTCCTCTGTCCTTCCAGTATGGTAGTGGTGAACAGAGGTGTCTGCCATCTGCCGGAATTTCAGTGACTAGCAGGTCTTTTTATCTTTAGAAACTTCTGGGTTTTTTTTTTCTATTTGCTTTAGGGAGTTAACATTGAACATTTGGGAATACCAGGTCTGTGCCAGACATGGCCCATGACATTAAAAACTTAGACACTTTTACCAGGACTTGTCTCAGTAAATTGAGGCCATGAAGTCGTAGAGTTCTCTCTCTGCCCTCTCCCCCTTTGTTCCACTTCAGTAACGTTGACCCCTTGAGATCTCTCCAGAAAGAAGTACACAAATGATAAAATCAACGTTTCAGGCTACTGAGGTAATTGGGAGTAGGGTGGTAACAGTCTGGGGAGGAAGAAGAAAGTAAGTGATAGGAATCAGGTGAATCAACCCCGTTGCCAAGTGGTTAAGGTCACGCACTCCATTTCGGTGGCCCAGGGTTTCGCCGGCCCAGATCCTGGGCGCAGACATGGCACGACTTGTCAGGCCGTGCTGAGGCGGTGTCCTACTTAGCACAACCAGAGGCACTCACAACTAGGATATACAACTGTGTACTGGGGGGCTTTGGGGAGAAGATAAAAAAAGAAGGTTGGCAGCAGTTGTTAGCTCAGGTGCCAATCTTTTTTTTTTTTTTGAAATAAAGACCAAATTGGACAAGATGAATGAGAGTAGGGAGATGTGTTGCAAGGTACCCTTCTTGGCTTGGAAGAGTTTTCGTTGAGTTGTTGGGCCTTCCATGAAGGTTCACAGACAGAACATACCCTAATGGGAGGCTGCAGATTACAAGGAGGATGGCAGAACTATAGTGCTTGAGAGGTAGATGTGAACTTGAAACAAACAATAGTGGAGCCCTTGGGGAGTTGTGAAATGACTGAAGAGAGGACTAGATAAGGAGGGAAACCAGCTGGAGGGATAAACAACTCCCCCCCCCCCTTTTTTTAACCCAGGTGAAAGTTGAAATGTTGCTTTATCTGAAGGAATGGAAGAGTCTCCAAGTAAAATCTTGAAGGACGTTTATGGAGATCGGGATATGAGAACAAGGGGACCTGGAGCACTTTCTTTGAAATCCTTAGCATTTTTTTATGTTGTACTAGCATCACTGTAGTAGAGTTGGAAAGGAACTTTGTCCAGTTGCCTCATTTTATGGAGAAGGAAACAGGCAAAACTAAGTCGACCCTGAATTCTCCATTTTGTGTAATTGCTTCACAGATAAACTGTTTGTTGCTGAAGGGCAAGAACCATATTCTCTACTTCTGTAGTACCCCCTGGCCCAGTGCCCAGATTGTGCTATACAGTAGTTCTGCCTTATCTGTGGTTTCAGTTACCCATGGTCAACCTCAGTCCAAAGATATTAAATGGAAAATTCCAGAAATAAACTATTCATAAGTTTTGAATTGAGTGGCCATTCTGAGTAGCTTGATGAAATCTCTTGGAGTCCTGCCCAGGACGTGAATTATCCCTTTGTCCAGCTTATTCACGCTGTATATGCTGTGTCCCTTTAGTCACTTAGTAGCCAGGTTACAGATCAGGTCACTTAGTACCTTATTGAGAATGGCCCCAAAGTGCAAGAGTAGTGATGCTGGCAATTTGAATATGTCAAGAGAAGAAGCCATAAAGTGCTTCCTTTAAGTGAAAAGGTGAAAGTTTTCCACTTAATAAGGAAAGAAAAGAAATATGCTGAAGTTAAGATCTGTGGTGACTTTTATTAAAGTATATTGTTATAATTGTTCTATTTTATTATTAGTTATTGTTAATCTCTTACTGTGCCGAATTTATAAATTTTTTTTTAAGATTTTTAAATTTTTCCTGTTTCTCCCCAACGCCCCCTGGTATGTAGTTGTATATTTTTAGTTGTGAGTCCTTCTAGTTGTGGCATATGGGATGCTGGCCTCAGCATGGCTTGATGAGCAGTGCCATGTCCCAGCGCAGGATTCGAACCGGCCAAATCCCAGGCTGCTGAAGCAGAGGGCGCAAACTTAGCCACGGGGCCGGCCCCTATAAATTAAATTTTGTCATAGGTATGTATGTATACAAAAAGTGATAGTATATATAGAGTTTGGTACTATCGGTGGCTTCAGGCGTCCACGGGGGGGTGCGGGGGGGATCTTGGAACATATCCTCCGAATCACCCATGGTTAAGGAGGGGCTACTGTAGACAGTAGACACTGAAAACTCCAGTGAAAGGTCCAGAATGATACTGCCCTCAGAACAGGTCAATACACATTGACTAGAACAGTATTCCAACAGTGAATGAATTAACTCATTCCTTGGTGGACGGAATGAGGTGGGATTTTTGAGGCCTTTTAATTATCTCTTGATTGCCGCCTCAATGATTTTCAGACAAGGCCCTCGAGTAAGACAGGAGAGCTACTTCTTAGGATCCAGGGGTTTAACTTCCGCAGTATCATCAGTCCAGGCCTTAAGTGGTCAAGCAGACTCCGTCACTGCCCTGGGGAAGTGCTTTGAAAGTGGAACTCTCCGCGACCGAAATGAACCTGAGCCCACCAGGTCCACGGCCAGCCAGGCAACGGGCTCAGACTCCGGCCCCGCCAAGCCCCTGGCTCCGCATTTTCCGGGCACCGAAGGGTGCGCCCGGGGGCGTGGCCTGCGTGTCAGTCGGCGCGAGGCCCGCTCCTCTGCGCTCTCCTTCCGGAGCCACGCCTTCACTTCGTGCAGGCGGCCAGTCGGCCCTGCCGGATCGCGGGCGCCGGGCGGGGCGGGGTGCGGAGACAGCTGGCTGGCTGGCGGGTTGCGGGGGGCGGGGCGCACGCGCGCCAACGCTTCCTCGCCCAGCGCTGTCCCTGCGCGCGCGGCTGGTCGGCCCGCGGCAGCGCAGCGGGAAGCAGGGAGCGGGCAGCGGGCAGCGGGCAGCGGGCAGCGGGCGGGAGGGGGCCCCGGCAGGGCGGGGGCCGGAGCGAGGCCGGGCCGGGGCCGGAATGCCCCTGTTCTTCTCCGCGGTGTTGGCCTTGCTGCTGGTTGCGCTCAGCGCCCTCTTCCTAGGCCGGTGAGGGGATCCCGGCCGGGGCCGGGGGGAGGGGAGGGAGGGAGACTGAGGAGGGGGCGCGCGCGGGACAGAGGCGCGCGGGAGGGGGAGGGCGCTGCAGGGGGAGGTGCGCGGGCGGTGGCGGGGGAGGGGCCGAGGAGGGGGGCGCGCGCCGCGGGGAGGGGTCGAGCGGGGGCGTTCGGCTGGAGCGGGCGCAGCGGAACTGGGAGTCGGGGTGGGGCGCGGGGGGATTGAGGAAGTGGGCGAGGCCTGAGGAAATGCTGAGGCTGGGAGCTAAATAGGTGTGTATGAGGAGAGGGTCCGACTCGGTGGTGTCTCTTTCCCCTCCACGCGCCCCGGAGTGTCCCCTTCACCGAGCGCGAAGGGCACCTGCAGCCTCGCCCTGGGAAGCCGGAACAGGTCTGGCTGTCCAGCCGAGAGGCGTTGAGCTGGCTGGGTGTGACCCACAGTGCCTCTCGCGGACGCCGATCTCGAGCGAGGCGACAGAGAGCCTTTGGGGAATGTGTGATGGACATCTGACACGGCTGCCTGTACTTCGACTCCTGTTGGGGTCTCTTCTCTCTACCTTTGGGGTTCCCAAAGATTTGAGGTGGTGTTCAGTTTGATTTCATCTGAGTGTAGGGGACACTCCGGGGTTAGGGTCCTGATCGCTGTGGTGAATGTATGTGACAGAGTGGTGTTTTATGAGACAGAAGAGTTGCCCAGAAGATCCAGCTTCAGCACGTCACCTTTTGCAAGGCTTTCTAGGATCTGCAAGGGGCATGGGAAGCTATAATTGGGAGAGGATCCTTTGAACTTACAGGGATTTTTCTGCAGGTGGCTTGTGGTCCGGTTGGCCACCAAGTGGTGTCAGCGGAAGCTGCAGGCAGAGCTAAAGATTGGCTCCTTTTTTTGGATCCAGAATGTTAGTCTTAAGTTTCAGCAGCACCAGCAAACAGTGGTGAGTCCTGGGGAATTCCTTAGGTATGTGTGTGGGGTTGATCCAGCTGAATTTCAACTTTGGATTTCCTTTTTTTAAAATTCTGCGTGGCTTTCCTAGTTAACCCACCTCTTTGCCAAGATGATCTTAGATTAGTTTGGGAACACTGGGATTGATGCAAGTTGTTCAGTTAAAAATGCTTGCAGGGCTAGCCCGGTGGCATAGTGGTTAAGTTTGGTGGGCTCTGCTTCAGTGGCCTGGGGTCTGCGGGTTCGGATCCCAGGCATGGACCTACACACTGCTCCTCGAGTCATGCTGTGGTGGTGTCACACGTATGAAAAATAGAGAAAGGCTGGCACAGATGTTAGCTCAGCGACAATCTTCCTCAAGCAAAAAGAGGATTGGCAACAGATGTTAGCTCAAGGCCAATCTTCCTCCCGTCAAAAAAGCTTGTAAGGCACAGAGTGTCCAGGGCATGTAAGAAAGATACAGAAGTAAAGTACAGGACTAAGATAACAGGAAATAGAAGATCTTACTCTTCTAATTTAAGAGGGGAAACAGGGCAACATATTCATAAAAGAGAAATACTAAGTGACTAATGTCATCGTGAGGAGCAGGATATAGTGCTGGGGAGAGAAGCTGGTGGAAATGGAATGGAGAATATTTGGTGGAAGGGCTACAGCACTTTCTCCTTTTCTTAGAACCTTTTCTGGTTTGTCAAGCTGCTCAAGGCTTACCTAGCAGCTAGTATACAAAGCTTTCTCCCACACTGTTTTAGGAAATTGATAGCCTGTGGATTTCCAGCAAACTCCTTAGCCATGATCTGCCGTGAGTACCTTATATCCTCACTCTTCCCTTGGGGAGTATTTTGGGATTGGGGTTTGTAAAATGAGATTCTTCTACAGAGGCCTCACAGCCCAAGGAGGGAAGTGGGTTCTTGCTGATGTCTCCTGGTAGCCTGGAAGCTATTATCTTGTGAGACAGATATGGATAACTAGTATGAGACAATCCTCTATGATATTTGAGCTACATTTCTAGGGAGGATAGGAGAGTGAATGTGAGGGAGGGAATGATGCTGTTATGGAAGGGGTGGACCCGGTGGCAATAAGGTTTCTTTTCTGGGCAGGCACTATGTGGCATTGTGCTTTGGAGAAGTGCGTATTAGAACGGACCTACAGAAGGTTTCTGGCCTTTTTGCCCCATTCTCCCAGAGTGCTGGGGCGCATCAAAAGGAGCTGTCCTTTAGCCCATCGTTATTGAAGATCTTCTGCCAGGTGATACTACTCCCACTTTCCTGGACTGTACTAGGGATGGCTGGCTTTGGAGTCATGGGTGGATTTTTCTAATATTTTGGGGGTGTAATACTAAGAGCTCCCTCTTACTCTTTCTCCACTGGAAAGGAAGGGCTGTGCCTTGATGTTAATTATTGTTCATCTTTGCTTCTTCCTTCCAGCTATTCTCCATTCACGTAGACTCTATAAACATCATGGTTCTCAAGGTGGCTACTTCTGAGTCTTTGTGGCATATTCAGATCAGAGAAAGCAGCTTTCTTTTGGATAGTGATGGGAAAAGGTAAACACTGGGTAGAAGAGGGTCTAGTAGTCCCGTTCGTGCCTTATAGTTGTTTTAGGGTGGGTGGATGTCAGGGCCTTCCTATCAAGCTGTCAAGGTCTCATTCTGGGCAATTTGAGGGAAAGGTAAGATTAGGCACTACTGCTTGCCGTGTCCCTTCCGGCCAACAAAGCTTGATTGAAAGTAAATGGCGAGGAAAGGGGCCAAGTGCTCTTAATTTTTTCCTTTCCCAGGCTAAAATGTGAGGTGAGCCTAAGTCAGATCAACAGCAAAGTTCTAAAGAGTGGCCAGTTGGTGAGTATGCCATGGTCATTCAGATGTCTTGTTTCTTTCTGGGCATAAGATACGAAGGAGCTTAGGAGTTACATTGTAGATTCTGTGTCCTTATGGGGTTCCCTCAAGGTAGTTTTCCAGACCATTGCATTTTGACCCCAAACTCCCAAACTCCCTGCACACATTCACATCTTAGAGGCTTATTCTCCCTGCAGGAGGACACCTGCCTAGCAGAGCTCTCACTGGCCCTGAAGCTGTGTCTAGAGGTGGGCATCAACAGTTGGCAACTGAAGGCGGTCACTGTGGATGTGTGGACACTCCATGCTGAACTGCATGAGGGCCTCTTCCATAGTCAGCTGCTGCGCCAGGGCTCAAACCTGGCACCCAAGCCTATTCCCTGTTCAGGTAAAGCCCCAGTCAGTGAGCTTCCTGGTTGCCCTCTTCTTGGGTAGAAAAAAATAATAGTCTCAATGCTCATTTAGGTATGATTTGTTAATCACCATGGCCTTTGCCCCTGAGGATAGCTAGAGGAGATAGGGTATTTGCTTGTGGTAAGTGAAAGAAGTAACATTTAGTGGGTATTTATCATGAATTAGACTTGTACTATGTGTTTTATGTTTCCTCTCACTAAATTCTTGGCGTTTCACAAATGAGGAAACTGAAGCCTAGGAAGATGAGATAGGTATTTTGACTGAGGTCACATAGCTAGTTAGTAGTAAAAATGGAGTTTAAATTATTTGGCTCTAAACTCTATATTCTCTCCATTATACTGACCTGCTCCCCATACCATTTTTTAGACTCTGGGGAAGGAAGTACAGCAGGTACCTGGATCTCTGGGATATTTGCCTTATGGCCTAAAATTGGGCATTTGCTTAGCCTACTTTATGTGGGAGGATTTGGCCAAAGACGAGACAGCATTTTGGGATACTTGAGATTGTTGAGGATTGATGGCTCTTGTATTATTCATTCATGTTTTCAGAGGAGACAGAGAACTTGGCTGAGCCAACTCTCCCTGGCCTATACCTCCTTCAGCAGCTGCCAGACCAGGTCCAAGTGAAGATGGAGGTCACAAGTGTGGTGCTGTCCATGAATAGTCAAAAGAGGTGAGATCTCTCCTGTCACAGAAGGGCGGAGAGTGAGAGTTGGACCCATATGCTTGAGTCTCCATAACCAGCCTAGTAGCTGCACTGAGCTTGTCTGTGGAAAGAAAGGGAGTAAGAATAACATTCCATGTATTTCTGAGCCAATGTCTGTGTCTGGTCCAGGCACCTGAATTGGACGCTGAAGTTGCTGCATTTCCTGTACCACCGTGATGAGGATCAGCTGCCCCTTCGAAGCTTCACAGCAAATTCTGATATGGCACAGATGAGCACTGAACTCGTCCTGAAAGGTTCAAGGGGGGGTATACTGGTACTGAGAGACAATGGGATGACCAGACTCTTTTTCCCCATGCTCCACATGATCTTCTTAAGTTAATATCAGTGTACCTGGGGAGGGGGAGGAGGGAACATACTGAGAGAAGGTAGCCTCAACTCATGAGTGTTAGTGAGAGTCTGTTCATTTCCTTGCCTGCCTCTGACCCTCTCCTAGTTTTACCTTTTGCCCTCCCAGTGTTCTCCTCTGATCTGCCCTCTGCCCTTACAGATGGATTGTTGCTGTCTCAGAGCCGTCAGCGCATTGTCTGCCTCAACTCCCTCAAGGCCAGTGTGCAGGTATGATGACTGTGCTACCAAGAATCATTCCTTTCTCTGCTCTCTCCCTACATCGTTGCATTATGAGCTAATGAAATAAAACCCAAGCCCACAGTTCTGTTGTTCTCATTTCCAGGTGACCACCATTGACCTCTCAGCCTCCCTGGTTCTGAACACTTGTATTATTCATTACCGGCACCAGGAATTCTCTCACTGGCTGCACATGGTAGCACTGGAGACCCAAGCTTCTAGTTCATCTGTTTTTAAACAAAGGGAAAAAAGGTCAGTATAGTGTTTTTCAGCCACCATCTTATCAGGTAGATTCTCTAGGATTCTTTTGGTTTAAAGTGAGATCTTATGTTAAACATATATTTAATCTTCCTAAATCTCAGTTTCAGTAGCCTTGACTCAGTAGCACTCCTATTTTATATACCTTCTCCATTAGACTAGACTCTTTTGACAATATGATGATATCCTCTTTGTTTTTATGTCCTCACTGCCCAGCACAGTGCCTTATTATACAAAATAAATGTTTGTTGAACTGAACTTAAATGATAAACAATACCTTGTCTGCCTTAGATTATAAGGTGACAGGTCATATCAGCAGTGCCATATCTCTCTTTGTATAGGGCTTGCATTGTGTCACAGAGAACTTAAGGTTAACAGTTTGGAAGGATGCACCTTGTTGTATTGGGTTGAATCATATGATATGCTGATGTTCACCGTATTTGACCTATGAAATGGCAATTTCATATGGTTCAACCTAATATCTTTCTGGCATTCCTACAGATTACCATTGGGAGTTGCAGTGAACTGATGAGTTCAGTCTTTTATTTTCTAGTTGCATCCCATTCTAAGAATCACAGCAAGACTCACTCTGACTTTTGAGAGCTTCAAGAATCTATTTCGTTATAGGAAGCTGCAGTTCTTTCCTTATCAAACAGTGATATCTTGTCCCTATGTAGAACTTTCCCCCAAATCCTGGCTCCCATCATCTTTAGCACGTCCATCTCCAATGTCAACATTTCCATTCAGCTTGGAGATACACCGCCCTTTGCCTTGGGATTCAATTCCATCTGTCTAGGTAAGACTCGGGAATGGAAAAGGAACAAGAATCTGTCCATTAGTGGAGCTGGGCCCAATTGGTGGCTACAGTGCTCCATAGAACTCCTCTCTCTCACCTTCTTTGTTTAGATTACCAGCACCTGAGGCCACAAAGTATCCATCAGCGGGGCGTCCTAACTGTGGACCACCTCTGCTGGCGGGTGGGCAGTGACTCCCACATTCAGCGGGCACCCCACCCACCTAATATGCATGTTTGGGGTGAGGCGCTTGTCCTGGACTCCTTCACACTACAGGTAAGTGGGAACTTTGGTGAGCAGGGGCCCATGCAGTTTCTTCATCCTGCCATGCTTGAGAGCACTGAGCACCTTTTTGGCAGCAGGTGATACATCAGGGCGTTACAGAACTATGTGTCTGTGTGCTCCTAATGGGGTTCCTTTGCTTCTTTTCTAGGGTAGCTATAACCAGCCTCTGGGGCTGTCCAGCACCCAGTCAGATACCCTCTTTCTTGATTGTACCATCCGAGGGCTGCAGGTAGAAGCATCAGACACCTGTGCCAAGTGTCTCTCTCGGATCTTATTCTTGATGGGCCCACAATCTGGGAAGTCAGCTGTCTCTAGGGAGTCTTCTTTGGGGGAATCTGTGTCGTTACTGTGGAAGGTGGACTTGAAAGTGGAGGACATGAACTTGTTTACCCTTTCTGCCCTGGTTGGTAAGTGAGACGGGGAGTCTCTACTGAAGTGGGTACTTTGTAACCTAAGCTTGTTATGCTGGTTCAGTCAGCTCCTTCTCATTTAATGAAACTGATTATCTGAAAATTTTCCAAATTAGAGGCATGAGATGTTGGAAGGTCTTGCATAGCTATTTCTTAAGGGCTTATAAGAGGTAAGTATTAAGATGCGTAAAAAAAGACAGGTTGATGTCAGATCAAGAGAATGAGATGCATGTAGTTTTTAAAATTTCTTTCTGTGTTTAGTTCCAAAGAGTAACTGATACATCTCTGGGCAATTTTTAGGAGTTAGGGAACTTTTTTGGCCTTGCCAGATCTGGTAGGTTAAGAGGGGAAAGGAAAAATTTCCCTAAAACACGAGGAATGAACTTATGGAGGTGTGAGGAATAAAATAGAGTGAAGGAAATAAGAAAGGAGACTGAGGACTGAAGTTGCCATGTGAGAGCTGAAAACCAAGGCTGACATGGCTTCTGGATCTTAGGTGCTTCAGAGGTCCGACTGGACACACTGACTGTTCTGGGAAGTGCTGAAACCTCCACTGTGGGTATTCAGGGACTTGTGCTTGCACTGGTGAAGTCAGTCACAGAGAAGATGCAGCCCTGTTGCAAGGCTCCTGATATCCCCACTCCAGTGCTCAGCCTCTCCATGCTCTCCATCACCTATCACAGCAGCATCCGCTCTCTAGAGGTAATGCTTCTATCGGGAGGTAGAGTCAGACTGGTTTTTCCCTATGCTTAGAGCATTTCCCAGTCTTTTGAGTTGTGTTGTGAAACTCATCTGTGAGAAATATGATACCTGGTATTCTTTTTTTCCTGGCTTGTTCTGTGCATTTTTAACTTAGTTTTATTACGGAATTTAAAATATATACAAAACTAGAAAGAACATATGAACTTTCATGTATCCATACCCAGCCTCAATAATTACCAGTTTATGACCAACTTGTTTCAGTTGTATTCCCACCAATCACCCCTGCCTCTCACTCTGGGATTAATTTTTTTGATATGCTTTTTGGTGAGGAAGATTGGCCCTGAGCTAACATCTGTTGCCAGTCTTCCTCTTTTTTTCTTATTCTCCTCAAAGCCCCAGTACATTGTTGTATATCTAGTTGTAGGTCATTCTAGTTCTTCTATGTGGGATGCTGCCACAGCATGGCTTGATGAGCGGTCCTAGGTCTGCGCCCAGGATCTGAACTGTTGAACCCTGGGCTGCTGAAGCAAAGCGCGCGGGGCTGGCCCCTCTGGGATTATTTTAAAGCAGATACCAGACGTGTAATTTCAACTGTTAATGTTTCAGTGCATATCACTGAAAAATAAGGGGCTTGTTAAAGATCGTGATCTGATGTCATTTTGCTGAAGCACTCAGCTCATCAAAAGGCTAGAAGGGATCTGAAGATGGAGGCACTGGCAAGTTTTCAGAGGCTTTCCATCTCAGGGTAGCAAATGGACATGGGACCCTCTTAGGAGGAGAGTAGGATATCTTCCTGTTTGTTAGACTTCAACTTCCTTTGGAAGCTTAAGAGTTTCCTTTTCAGAGGCTGAAACTCAAATGAATTTTTCTGTCCTCGAATTTAAATTTTCCCTGTCTGCTTAGCTATTCGGAACTGACTTTGTTTTTCAAGCTGACAAACACTACTCCCTTCTCTTTTTTTTTATAACCAATTTAATTTTATTTCTTTATTTATATTTTTATTTCTTAATTTTTTTTTTGAGGAAGATTAGCCCTGAGCTAACTACTGCCAGTCCTCCTCCTTTTTTGCTGAGGAAGCCTGGCCCTGAGCCAACATCCATGCCCATCTTCCTCTACTCCACATGTGGGACGCCTACCACAGCATGGCATGCCAAGCAGTGCCATGTCTGCACCCTGGATCTGAACCAGCAAACCCTGGGCCACCGAGAAGCAGAACGTGCGAACTTAACTGCCGCGCCACCGGGCCGGCCCCTCTACTCCCTTCTTTGAGGCATACTTTCACATAAGTCAATTGCTGTATGGACTTGTGGTCAGAACTTTTTATACTTCTTAAGAATTAAGTCAAGGGGCCGGCCTGGTGGCACAGCAGTCAAGTTCGCATGCTCCACATCGGCGGCCTGGGGTTTGCTGGTTGGGATCCCGTGTGCAGACATAGCACCGCTTGGCAAGCCATGCTGTGGCAGGCGTCCCACATATAAAATAGAGGAAGATGGGCACGGATGTTAGCTAAGCCCCAGTCTTCCTCAGCAAAAAGAGGAGGACTGGCAGCCAATGTTAGCTCAGGGCTAATCTTCCTCAAAAAAAATAAAAGCAAAAAAGAGAATTAAGTCAAGATGCAATCAATGTGTGCAACATTTTCAAATTGATTGTTGCAGTGGTTATTATACAGAGTGTGGCTGCTATAGACAGAACTTATGAGCAGAAACAAAGCCAAATGGTTTATTGAGCACATGCTGTATACTTTGGAAGTATTATTGTAGATGCCAAATTAAAACATATGGCCTCTGCTCTCAATTCAGAATCCAGTTGAGGAAAACTTAAAAAGTGTAAGTGCTCTTAAGTGTAAGATAAGTAAGAACTGTTAGCTCAGCATATTGGTGCTGAGGGGAATAAGGAAAGGGGGCAATTAATATGGTTACTCAGGAAAGACTTCTGGGTGGAGACGGTTCTTGAGCCAGGTGTGCATGTATAAAAATCCCTGCCATCTCTCCTGTTCTGGGTTGTAGTAACTGATAGATCCTTTTCTCTTGTTTTTTAAAGGTTCAGTGTGGTACAGGGCTGACCTTACTCTGGAGCCCCCCAGATCACATGTACCTGTACCAGCACATCCTGGCCACCTTGCAGTGTCGAGACCTACTAAGAGCCACTCTGTTTCCCAAGACTGTTCCACCCCTTGCACTAGAGACTCCAGGGACCACTTCTGAGCCAGAAGGCCGTCTCCCTGAGCCATCTCCCCCAAAGCGGCTGCTGAACCTGGCACTAGAGGTGAGCACAGCCAAGCTGACAGCTTTTGTAGCTGAGGACAAGTTCATTACCTTGGCTGCTGAGAGTGTGTCTTTGAGCCGGCACGGGGGTTCACTGCAGGCTTACTGCCCAGAGCTGGCTGCTGGCTTTGATGGCAACAGTATCTTCAACTTCAAGGAGGTAGAGTTGCAGCTGTTACCTGAACTGGAGGAGATGATCCTCCATCGGAACCCCTTCCCTGTGCTGCAGACCCTCCGGAACCGTGTTTGGCTCCTCTCTCTGGGCTCACTGTCAGTGGAGTTCCCTTATCAGTATGATTTCTCTCGAACTCTGGATGAGGCTGTGGGAGTTCAGAAATGGCTGAAGGGGCTGCATCAAGGAACTCGTGCTCAGGCCTCTCCAAGCCTTGCCCCACTCCCACCTGATCTACTCTTGAAGGTTCAGCACTTCTCATGGGTTTTCCTGGATGACATTTTTGAGGTAAAACTTCGTGATAACTATGAACTGATGAAGGATGAAAGTAAGGAGAGTGCCAAAAGGCTGCAGCTGCTGGATGCCAAAGTGGCTGCCCTTCGGAAGCAACATGGGGAGTTACTGCCAGCCCGCAAAATTGAGGAGCTCTATGCCTCTCTGGAACACAAAAACATTGAAATCTACATCCAGCGCTCCCGTCGTCTCTATGGCAACACACCCATGCGCCGGGCACTGCTCACTTGGAGCCTGGTAGGACTAGAGCTGGTGGCTCTGGCAGATGCCTCTTTCCACGGGCCTGAACGTGTGGTAGAGCAGGTTCGAGAGCTTGATCCAGGGAGTCCTTTTCCTGCTGAGGGAGTAGATCTTGTCATTCACTGGTGTCGTATGCTTAAGTGCAGTGTCAAGACGTTTCTGGGTAAGTAGTACTTCCTTATTTGCAGGGCCTGGTGTTTGTCCTCAGAGATCCAGGGAGCTCTTGGAGTGATCACAGAGGAGCTTGGTTATATCGGGAAGTGTGGCTGTTTTTGGATGGGTAGAGTGGGATGGGTAGGCTCCTCTTCCCGTTTTTCTGTTCCTGAATTTCATACTGAAACTGCTTGGCTAATATAAAGGGACAGCTAACACAACTAACACTTGGATCTCAGTGTTAGTCCCCTCACCATCTGCTCAGTGTCTCCATGCCCCTTTTCAGCTTTGCTGCCAACTGCTCCTTCTTATTCTCTCACTGACTTTGTGAAACAGATGGGTAAAAATAGTGGCAGGGAGAAGAATGCCTGAGAGTGCTGAGATAGACCCTTGAATAGCCAGTGTGTATCCTCCCTATAATCACAGTTCGGATAAGAGACTATCCCCGGTACCTGTTTGAGATCCATGACTGGCGGCTGATGGGTAGACTTGTGGGCACCGAGCAGAGCGGTCAGCCTTGTTCCCGTCGGCGTCAAATCCTGCATTTGGGGCTTCCATGGGGTAACGTGGCAGTAGAGAGGAACATGCCCCCACTCAAGTTCTACCACGACTTCCACTGTGAGTAGAGGAGGGCAGTTGGTTTGGCTAAGACATGTTTGTGATGGCTGGGGTGGGAGATGAGCTGAGGCCCTTCTGGAGTGAAGGAAGAAGAGGGATGAAGTTGTGTAACAAGGTGTACCCTTTGCCTATCTACCCCAGCGGAAATCTTCCAGTACACAGTGGTGTGGGGCCCATGCTGGGATCCAGCCTGGACACTGATTGGCCAATCTGTGGACCTCTTGACCAAGCCCTCAGCTGACCCCAGCCCACCCTTGCCCTGGTGGGACAAGAGCCGTCTTCTGTTCCATGGGGACTGGCATATGGACATTGAACAGGCAAACCTGCACCAGCTGGCTACTGAGGTGAGGTGCCTAGAGGAGTTGTTTTCTTATTAGGGTGGTATGGCTGGGGCTTGTACAGCACATAGGGGAAGAAAGAAATGTACTGATTTGGAAGATGAGGGTGATACTCTTATCCATATCTCACCAAGTTCTTGTGGGTGGTTACAGGATCCATACAACACAACTGAAAATATGCACTGGGAGTGGAGCCACTTGTCTTTTCATTGGAAACCGGGTCAGTTTGTGTTCAAGGGTGACTTGGATGTCAACGTGAGAACAGCCTCTAAGTGAGTGGATTGATGGGTGGGACCTTAACAGGGTGAGGGACTCAGGGTGGAAGGAGAGGGGAAAAGCCGAGGGGCTGCAAGTAACCAGGGCACTGAGCCCTGGGGCTCTCTTGTGAGGCAGGTATGACGACTGCTGCTTCCTTCACCTGCCTGACCTCTGCATGACACTGGATCTGCAGTGGCTATGCCATGGGAACCCCTATGATCACCATGGTGTCACTCTGCGGGCCCCAGAATTCCTGCCTGAGGTGCCATTGGGCCAGCTCCATGACTCCTACCGGGCCTTCCGCTCTGAGAACCTCAATCTCTCCATCAAGATGGATCTGACTCAGCACAGCGGGAGTGAGGCTTGGGTTTGGGGCAAGGGGGAGGAAGGACTGGGAGGATGGGCTTAGACACTGAGGACTTCAGCTTGACCCTCTGGGGAAGGGATAGGGAAAGGGCAAAGGAAGACTTGGGTTAGACCTTTTTTTTGGAGAGGGTTAGTGAAAGCAAAGAGCTTGGATCTTTGAAAGGAGAGGGTGTTGGACCCCTCTCCTTTGAGTGTGAGGCTGAGTACTGTTTGGGTTTTTAAACCTCTAAAACCTGAAGCTAGGGAAGGATTTAGTTTCATCTCTATGTTTTAACTACAGGTAGGAAATGTTTATCCTTTCCTTTGCAGCAATATCCCAGCCCCGAATTCTGCTATATAGTAGTACCCTGCGCTGGATGCAAAACTTTTGGGCAACTTGGACTAGTGTCACAAGGCCTATCTGCAGGGGAAAGCTCTTCAATAACCTGAAACCCAGCAAGAAGAAACTTGGCCAGCACTACAAGCAGCTTTCCTATACTGCACTCTTTCCCCAGTTGCAGGTCAGGCTCTGATGACCCTGCTGACATCTTCAGTTCTGTTCCCCTTCCCTAGTTTTCTTGTCTTCTCTTATTAGGTCTCCATCTGTCTTTCTCATGCCATCCTTCATTCATTGTTATACTGTCTTGTTGCCAGGTGCATTATTGGGCCTCATTCGCCCAGCAACGGGGCATCCAGATTGAGTGCAGTCAGGGCCATGTCTTTACTCGGGGAACTCAGCGGCTTATACCTCAAGGTAAGGTCAGACTCCCTTCATTTCTCCTGGCCTATTCTTTGTCCTTTTCTCCTCAGTTCCTTTCCCTTCCTCTCTTTCTGTCCCATACTATTCTTCTGTACTGGTCTGCATGGACTCTGAATGCCTCCTTTTCTCAGCGGGCACAGTAATGCGGCGCCTCATCTCTGACTGGAGTGTGACCCAGATGGTTAGTGACTTAAGTCAGGTGACTGTTCACTTGATGGCCTCGCCCACTGAAGAGAATGCTGATCACTGCCTTGATCCTTTGGTAACAAAGACCCACCTACTGAGCCTGTCGTCCCTCACCTACCAACGGCACAGCAGTCGCATGGCTGAGGAGGTACTGCCTGACACAGTCTCTTTATTATCTCATTTCTATCAGTGGATGTCTTAGTTTGCTCATGCTACCATAACAAAATACCACAGACTGGGTGGCTTAAACAACAGAAATTTCTTTCTCACAGTTCTGGAGGCTGGGAAGTTTAAGATCAGGGTGCCAGCATTGTCAGGTTCTGGTGAGGGCTCTCTTCCTGGCTGGTAGATGGCGGCCTTTTCTCTGTGTCCTTACATGGTGGGAAAAGAGAGAGAGAGTAAGCTCTCTGGTGTCTCTTCTTAGGAGTACACTAATTCCCTCATGAGGGCCTCACCCTCTTGACCTCATCAAAACGTAATTACCTCGTTAAAGGCCCCATCTCCAAATACCATCACATTGTGGAATATGGCCTCAACATAGGAATTGGGGGGGACACAATTCAGTCCATAGTAGTAGGTTTCAGGCTAAGTTCCTGGTAACATTCCTAATTATATTCCAAGCATGTATGTCATTAGTTTATGATGCACTCACTTGTATCAGCATTCCTCTTTTTCAAAATTTCTTTTCTTTCTTTCTAAAGATAGTCTCTTGCCCTTCAGGAAATAGAGTAAAACTTTTTTCCTAGAACCTTATTTGGTGTTTTTTTCCCCCAATTAAGGAAGTTATTTTAAGTTGTAATTCTGAGTCATTTAAAATACAGTGGGTATAGTCAGAGTGTAATCAAATGCACACACTAAGACCACTTAGTTTTTCCTTCTCCAGCGTTTTCTTGTCTCCCCCAGAACAGGTTTCTTATTCAATAGGCTTGTTTTCTTCTCTCTGCATTTATGGCCCAGGAGGAATGGTGGGAATTTCCATGCTGCCCTGAGGTTCTTTTCCTGTTTCCTAGGAGCTCTCTACTCGGGTCGGGGATCCTGCCTTTCACACACACCAGCTGCACTTGGTAGATTTACGGGCTTCCTGGACGACCACCAATCGAGACATTGCCTTTGGTTTATATGATGGCTACAAAAAGGCAGCTGTACTCAAACGTAATCTCTCTACTGAGGCCCTGAAGGGGTTAAAGATTGATCCCCAGATGCCAGCCAAAAAGCCAAAGCAGAGTATCCTGACCAGTGCCCCAGCCCCACCTCCTGTCAGCACTCCCAGCTTTAGTGGACAGCCTGATAAGGGGTCATCAGGAGGTAAGCTGGAATGAGATGAGATTCCATAGGGTTAGGTTTAGAATATCGACGTGGGCTTTGACAGGAGTTTGAGAAGGACTAAATCATGGCTAGCTCCATGTAGGTATAGGGATGAAACCATGATTTTCCCATAGTAGACCACTTAAGTCTTACATAGCAATGCTATGGGGCCTTAAAGGTTCTGGTCCTGTGACCAGAGGGAGGATTAAGGAGTGATTGAGCCAAAACAGGATGCATAAGGAAAAGAAGCAAAGGATTAGAGATTGTTTTGTATTTTGTTGAATTAATTTGTTCAGTGAACAAATATTTATTGAGTACTTAATAGGCACAAAGCACTGTGCTGGGTAAAGTGAGGGATATAGAATGCATGACATTCTACTTGGCTCAACAAGTTTATCATCTCTGGATAAGCTGAGATTAGTTCATTCATTCACTCAATCATTCATTCACAGATTCATTTTAGCTTTATTGAGGGTTTATAATGTACCAGAAATGACCCTAGACATTAGGGATACGAAGATGAGGGTAAACTCAGAAACCAGTAGATAAACATGTAAATTATTATTTCATTATGAAAATGCTTTGTAAGAATGTTCAAGACAGAAGTATTTAAATCATCGTAAGAAGTCTAGAAAGGCCTCACAGAGAAGATGATAACTGAGATGCGATGGGTAAGGAAAGAGGAGAGGGCATTTTAGGGAGAGAGAATAACAAGTATGGAGGACTGCAAGTTCATGGTGAGTTTAAGAACAAGGTGAAAAGTGATAAATGCCACAAGAGAGAAATTAAAGAATATAGGAGTTGTTCTTGACTGGAGTGAAGGAGGGAGTGTCATCAGGGAAGGTTTTATTGAAGAAGTAGCCTTTGAGCTGAACCTTGAAGGCTTAGTATGGTTTGAACATGTGGAAATAGGGAGGGAGGGGCATTCAAGGCACAGGGAATATCCTGAATAGGAATGGAGTTGGTAAAGCTCAAGTATGTTCAAAGGAGAGTGAACAGTCTGTTTTGTTTGGCATAGAGAGTAGCTAAAGGAGAGGAGTAAGAGAAGATGCTAGAAAGAAAAGCTGGAGGTAGATCATCAAAGGCCTTATAATACAAGGCTAAGGAGTTTTCGGTCCTTATTCAGTAGACAGTGGTGATCTACTGAAGGTTTTGGAAGAGGAGTGTGTCATCATTAGCATTTTACTCAGAGGAAGATAAATCTGGCAGTGGTGCAGAGGAGTACTGGAGAGGAAGAAACTGGAGGTGGGAAGACAAATTAGGAAACTATTATGGTTTCTCAACAAGAGGCAATGAGGGCTTGAACTAGGTAGAGGCAGTGGGAATGGAGATGAGGGGATGGAGAGAAATGTTATTGTGCATATAAGAGGTTTGGCAGCTGATTGGAAGGAGTTAAAACAGGAAGAAAGTGATAATGACTGAGGCTTTGAGGCTGGTGACTGGCATGATGGTAACAATAATATCAGAAATAGGAGGGCCAGAGGCTAAACAGGTTTAGGGAGGTATAGGGTTGTTGATTTGGACATACTGAGTTTGTAGTGCAAGTAGTACATCTAGGTAATGTCTAACAAACAGCTGGAAATGAGGGTCTAAAAGCTTAGGGCTAGAGTTAGAGACTTGGGAGTTTCAGCATAGAGCTAAGAGTTAATGCCAAGGAGATAATAGTTGCTTACTGTGTGGTAGGTACTCTTTGAAATACTTTTATATATTATTCCATTAAATTTTCTCAACAACCTCATGAGTAGTTTCTGTTATTTTACAGACAAGGAAACTGAGACACAGAGAGGTTAAAGCAAGCTGCTGAAGGTCACAGTCAAGTAACTGGCAGACATAGGATCTTGAACACAGGCAGGCTAGTCTAATTCTGGAGACCATGCTTTAACCATAACTCTGTTAGACAAACTCATTAGAAGAAAGAGTAAGAAAGAGAAGGGATAGACCTTAGGAGATACTTCTAAAACCTGGGAGAAGGAAAAGGATCTAGAGGCATAATGAAAGGAAGCAGGAGAGCTAGGAGAATGCAGTAGCAAGGGAGTGGTTTCCTGTGGAAAGGAGTGATCAAAAAGAGTGGCTAAAATAATATGAAATGAAAATAAAAGGAACAAAATGAGTAAAAAAGATCCTAGAGCATTCCAGAGGTGACTTGCCTAAGAGAAAATAAATGCTACTACTTATGCAGCATTTCTAAGTTTCTCTTGGGGATCTGTTACTTTATTAAAATTGAGGGGGAAATGAAATGAAACCTTACTTTGCCCTCAGGGGTCAAGGGGTAGGGTAGGGTGGGTTGGAGTTGCAGGTTGAGGAGAATACATTGTAGCCCTAACCTAGCCAGAGAAATTGAAGGAAGATTAGTTTGGCCCCAGATGTGTTCTCTGTTTGTTTAAGACTGAGACTTCTCCTCACTTCCTGTTTCTCTTGCCAGGTGCCTACATGTTGCAGAAGCTGATTGAAGAGACAGATAGGTTTGTAGTGTTCACGGAAGAGGAGTCAGGTGTGAGTGACCAGTTGTGTGGTATTGCTGCTTGCCAGACGGATGATATATATAACCGAAACTGCCTTATTGAGTTGGTCAACTGCCAGGTACCTTCTCTTTACCAGAGCACCCCAACTTTGGGCTAGATCATAATCATATGTGTTCACTTTCCCCCACCTCTAAATGAGAATGGGTAGATAGAGCTCCAAAAAATTATTCCTTCCAGCAGGTAGCAAGGATAAACACTTACATGTCTAAAAGCCAGTAGGGTTCACCTCAGTAAACCAGAATTAGACCCAGCTGCAATCATTGGTACAATCCTCTCACTAACTTTCCTATCTTCCATGGTGGCCCTGGTGCTGTGACTCTGCTTCTGTCTCTGACATAGATGGTTCTTCGTGGAGCGGAGACAGAAGGCTGTGTCATTGTGTCAGCTGCCAAAGCCCAGCTGCTGCAGTGCCAACACCATCCAGCCTGGTATGGTGACACATTGAAGCAAAAGACATCCTGGACTTGCCTATTGGATGGCATGCAGTACTTTGCCACCACTGAAAGCAGCCCCACCGAGCAGGATGGCCGACAGCTCTGGTTAGAGGTTAGTCAGTAGAGGTGGGAAGGCCTAGTATATCCCAAGTTTTCCATAGTTGGCCCCTTCCACCAGAATGCCTGCAAGATTCTTGACAGTACCTGTTGCTACCAGCTTAGTAGAATAATGAGATTGGTAACATCTTGAATGTAGGAATTGTAGGCAGTCCCTGGTCTGTGTCTGTGAGCACATAATATATATATATTTTAATCTCATGTTATACTATTTCATTGCAAGGAAAATTCTCATTTCCCAGCACTAGAATAAAATGGGTTGGAACTTTTGCTTTTGAAAAGATTGCTGACCCCCATTAATAAGATCACGCTTATCAGCAGGCAGCCTGAAAACAGGCAGTAAATAGGCTGAGAATTTTATTTTATTTTAATTTTTTAAAGATTGGCCCTGAGTTAACATCTGTTGCTAATCTTTTTTTTTCTTCTTCTTCTTCCCTCCAAAGGCCCCCAGTACATAGATGTATATTCTGGTCGTAGCCCCTTCTAGTTGAGCTATGTGGGACGCCGCCTCAGCATGGCTTGATGAGCGGTGCTAGGTCCACGCCCAGGATCCAAACCAGTGAAACCCTGGGCTGCTGAAGCAGAGTGCGCAAACTTAACCACTCGGCCATGGCACCGACCCCTGAGAATTTTAGATAGGCTCTCTATCTGCCCTTTCTCTGATCTCTCTTATGAAGATGACTGATTGGTAGTTTCAGCAAGGCAGTAAGGTTGCATAGTAAGACTGCTTGTCTGGGAGTCATGTTATGTGAGTTCTAATGCCAGCTTTGCCACTATAGTAGCCATGAGCCCTTGGGCAAGTCACCTTTAGTTGTAAGATGGAGTTAATTCTTCACCCTCACAAGAGTGTTGAAAGGATCAAATGAGAATGTACTTTGAAAAATATAAAGTTTCATTCAGATGGAAAGTAGTCATCATTTTTAAAAATCAGTATGTCTGGGGAGGTCTAAGTATGTGTCAAGATAATGTTTTTGTTACTGAGACTGTGAACAGTTGGCAGGGACTAGGCTGTAAATATTCTTTTCAGCTTCTTGGTAAAACTGAATTTGCACTGTAATTTCTAGGATATAATATCATCAAAATTATTGGGAGATCTAATGGTTATAAGATATACCTAGCCAATATTTTGTATTGTCATTACTTATTTAACAGGTGTTAAGTGTCCACATTGTGCTGGGCATGGTACACCCAAATGAGTTACTGGATCCAGCTACATCTGATAAGGACCAGTGTGATAACTTCATTTGCCATTCTACTCAAGGGGGATGAAGCTAATCCCTCTCCCCTTCTCCCTGGCTGGTGCTTTTTATTCCAACAAATTTAGGGCTCAATCCAGGAAACCTGAAGTGTAATTATATAAGATGTCAAGCCAAATACAGGTCAGGTTATTGGTAATATCATAGGTCATGCTGATATATTAGAGCTGTGGTTCAGGTAAGCAGTGCCCTTTACCAGTAGTCTCAGGAGGTAGGCAGAGAAAGTGTTAACTACTCATGTAGAGGTGGGCCGGATATGATATGCAGAATCTCCCTATCTGGCATTTTCTGGGACTCTGCTTCTTTTAGGCATGGCTGCTTTTGAAAGTGAACTCTTCTTTTTCTCAGGCTGTGATATTAGTATTAGGGTGGAATGTCCTTGGCTTAGGTGGGAGGGACTTTGATCTTGCCTTTCCTATATGAATTTTTTTGTGACTTGGCAGATCTGCTTATGGTTTTCCATATTACTCATTCTATTATTCGCTTTGACTTCAGTTTGGCAGAGAGAGTCCCTTTCCTCTATGGCAGCAGCATCAGAGTGGTTGTCTGTCTGAAGACAGAAAACAGCAAGAACACAAACACATGAATACCAAAGTGGGTGGGAAAGTCACTGGTTTTGATGAAATTTTTGCCCATGACATGATTTGATTTTTTTTCTAATTTTTTGTATTGTGGTAAAATACAGATAACATAAAATTTATCATCTTAGCCATTTTTAAGTGTATAGTTCATTGGTATTAAATACATTCATAATGTTACGTAGCCATTACCACCATCCATCTCCATAACTCTTTTCATCTTGTAAAACTGAAACTCTATACCCATTAAACAATAACTCCCCACCCCCTTTGCCCCCCAGTATCTGGCAGCCACCATTCTACTTTCTCTATGTAATTCTGACTGCTCTAAAGTACCTCATGTAAGTAGAATCATACAATATATATATATATTTTTGTGACTGGTTTATTTCACTTAGTATAATGTCCTCAGGATTCATCCATGTTGTAGCATGTGTCAGAATTTCCTTCCTTTTTAAGGCTGAATAATATTACATCATATGTATATACCACATATTGCTTATCCATTCATCCATTGATGGACACTTGGGTTTCTTCCACATTTTAGCTATTGTAAATAGTGCTGTTATGAATATGGATGTCAAATATTTCTTCTAGACCCTGCTTTCACTTATTTGGGTGTATACCCAGAAGTGGAATTGCTGGATCATATAATCTCTCTCTCTTTTTTTTTGGTGAGGAAGATTGGCCCTGAGCTAACATCCATTGCTGATCTTCCTCTTTTTTTTTTTCCCCTCCCCAAAGCCCCAGTACATAGTTGTATATCCTAGTTGTAGATCATTCCAGTTCCTCTATGTGGGATGCTGCCACAGCATGGCTTGTTGAGTGGTGCATAGCTCTGTGCCCAGGATCCAAACCAGTGATCCCCAGGCCACTGAAGCAGAGCATGCAAACTTAACCACTTGGCCATGGGGCCAGCCCCTACTTTTAATTTTTTGGGGAACTGCCATACTGTTTTCCCCAGTGACTGTACCATTTTACATTCTCACCAATGGTGCACAAGGGTTCCAATTCTTGTACATCCTTGCCAACACTTATTTCCTATTTTTTTTGACAGTAGCCATCCTAATGGGTGTGAGGTGGGGACATGATTTGATTTTAACTTAAGTTATTATTCTGGCCTGAGGTCTGCAAGCCTGGCAAATGTGCATGCAAGTCAGTTGGGTTTGGAGAATTTGGGTGGTTTGGGCCAGGAGTGAGAGACACATATGTCCTCTACTGTGGGAGATCCTGCAAGCTATTCCAGGCACTGGAAATCTAGACAGTAAGTCAAACTAATTGCATCATGGAGACCTGTGACCCAGTTGGCCAGGGAAAGCTACTGATCCCCTAGGAGATAAAGGTGCCTATATCTCTGTCTGCAGGTGAAGAATATTGAGGAGCACCGGCAGCGTAGTCTGGACTCTGTGCAGGAGCTGATGGAGAGCGGGCAGGCAGTGGGAGGCATGGTTACCACTACCACAGGTCAGCTCTCCCATCTTCCCCTCATATGTTTAGGAGCAGATGTGTATCCCAAAGGGGCCTCATTTCCTTACCTACCCTTAAGATCAGTATATGCTGGAGTAAGACCATTTTTTGTTAGGCTAGGTTGAAAGCAAGTGTCTGGAGTTTCCTAGACATCACATGAAGCTGGGAGGCTCTCACAATACCTCTATTGAGAATCTTTTTCTTATTTTTTCCCCACCTCTTCCCAGATTGGAACCAGCCAGCTGAGGCTCAGCAAGCCCAGCAAGTCCAGCGAATCATTTCACGTTGCAACTGCCGAATGTACTATATTAGTTACAGCCATGACATTGATCCTGAGCTGGCAACTCAGATTAAGCCACCTGAGGTTCATGAGAACCAGGAAAAGGAAGATCTCCTAAAGAAGCAGGAAGGTATTCAGGGCTTGAAAAGCTTTTAGGAGGGGACTAGGGAACTTATGAAAGTAGTTATTTCCTTAGTGGTTTTGAGGCAGTAGTGTAATTAAGATCCCCACTGTGCATTGGGCATTAACATTACACTTTGCTCTACATTTTATAAGTTCTGCTATGAGAGAATAATCTGTACTCTTGGAGGGAACTGGGATGAAGGGGTATTGTTTGATGTTGAAATGAGCAAACATGTTTATACCTATGAGCATCTCTCACCGAGCCCTTTCTATGGGGTTAACTAACAGGAGTGGTTCCAATATGGGTTAGGAGATGGGATAGATATTTAGAGAGAAACTTGAGCCTCTTATTTAGTTGCAAACAATTACCTAGGGGCTGTGGATACCTTCACCCTCATCCATCATGAGCTAGAAATCTCCACCAACCCGGCTCAGTATGCCATGATCCTGGACATCGTCAACAACTTGCTGCTCCACGTAGAACCCAAGCGAAAGGTGAAGATGGGCCTTTATGGAATGCCAGTTAGCCTCACAGGAACCTCCAGACTTTGTGCTTTATTTGGGTCCAGTAAGAAAAGCCATGCTTAAAACTGAAAAAAGGCCTTGTGGTTAGTATATCCTCTCGTTAGTCATCAGCGGCAGTTGAAATTTCTCTTGTCTAGGAAAGGTCTGAGTGTCCCTGAGACTGTAGAACTTGTTTACTAGATTATTTTTCTTGGTCACTTCTCTCCCCAGCCACTTAAATACCTTTAAAAACAGTAACTACTCCCCACTTCCACTTCTCTGCCTATCCTATGGGACTGGCTTATTGTCAAATATACATTGCCAGATCTTCCGCATTGGCCTACCCCTTAATCTTGCTACTAACAGTGACAGATAAAGGTGACTTTTCCAGAACAGATCCCCATTTCTTGTTCCTTTCTCTATTTCACTTTGTTACAAGACTTGTCTACTAAAAATTTTTGTTCATTTCCTTTTCCATTCCTTTAGGAGCATAGTGAGAAGAAGCAGCGGGTCAGGTTCCAGCTTGAGATCTCTAGCAATCCTGAGGAGCAGCGTAGCAGCATATTACATCTGCAGGAGGCTGTGCGGCAGCACGTGGCCCAGATACGGCAGCTGGAAAAGCAGATGTATTCTATCATGAAGGTAGTCACCTGGGTAGTCTGAGGATAGGGAGGTCTCCTAGGATGAGGGAGATCTCTTAAGTTTCTCCTGTCCTGGCTCCCTAGTCTTTGCAGGATGACAGCAAGAATGAGAACCTGCTTGACCTGAACCAAAAGCTTCAGTTGCAGCTAAACCAGGAGAAGGCCAACCTACAGTTGGAAAGTGAAGAGCTTAATATCCTCATCAGGTGCCACAGCGTTCTTTCCCTGCCCTTTTCAAGTGCCCTAGCTGGAGTTGATTTCTCTTCCTTGCCTGTTTACTGATGGTCTTTAGGTCTAGTGTGCATTATCAAAGGCTGATATAGTAGATTCAGGCACCTCTTCTGGAATGAGTCGTCTTGGACTTAGCCAAGAGGTTGAGAACAGGAGAGCCCTTCTTTTGGATCCTCAATAGAGTACCTCCTGGGAAAGGAGGAAAACAGGTAGTTGGGAAAGATCACTTTAGTGGCCTTGATACTGTGCATCTGAACTGAAAATATCTTGATCAGTAAGGAACACAATTGCAGATACTATCATAGGGGTTATTAGTGGAAAGAGATTACTTTATTAAGAAGCTGTAGAACTAAAAGATGGAATTTTTGCTCCCATGGCCCAGGGTGTGAGGAGCAATGAATCCAGGAACAAAATTTAGGGACTACCTGTTCCAGAATAGGTCCATCTCTGGGTTTACCTCCTGCATCATTCTTGAGCATTCTGCCCCACCCACAGCCTGAATGCTATTGCCCTTAATGGCTTTGGCCTTCCTGTCCATTTATAGGTGTTTTAAGGATTTCCAATTGCAGCAGGCCAACAAGATGGAGCTGCGAAAGCAGCAAGAAGATGTGAGTGTGGTCCGTCGTACCGAGTTCTACTTTGCTCAAGCACGATGGTGCCTGACAGAGGAAGATGGACAGCTTGGAATTGCTGAACTGGAGCTGCAGCGGTTCCTCTACAGCAAGGTATCGGGTATATAGTCACACAAAGGCAGCTGTATTGAGAGGCATTGACCTATCTCAGGAGTCTGACTCACAAAAAGAGAGAAACAAAAAGGGGCTAATTATTATATGATTATTAATCATGGTATTAAAGTTATTAATGATGAAAGAAACATGAGTAGAGTTCCCTTAGACACATCTGCCTGTAATATTAAATAATAAGATATAGATTGATCAAATGCTTCCTCATTGAATAAGATTTTCCCTAGAAATGTGGCACAGAGGGAAGTATTCTTCCAAGTCCAACTTGGAATAGAACCATTAATTCTATACTGGCATTCAGCTTTCTTGCAGTTAGCTGTGGCATGGAGGAGAGGACATTATTCTTTATCCCCCCAGGGATGTTTTGGAAAATAATGAAGCCATTTCTGAATGTCACAGTGACTGGGAAGTACTACTGGCATTTAGTGCCCTGGCTAGTAGCACCCATGCGAAACACTGGATTAGAGGGTGCATTGACTGTATGAGACTGAAAGACATATCAAAGGTTGGGATTAGGCATATGGAGAACCTGACAACAAACAGGATATGTAGCAATTCTCTAGCAAACTCCTGAGAAAGGCTTATTATAGTGGATTGGGTGTGGGGGGAATCTGTCTTTATAGGTGAATAAGTCTGATGACACAGCAGAACATCTTCTCGAGTTGGGCTGGTTCACTATGAACAACCTTCTCCCCAATGCTGTCTATAAGGCAAGTCTTATTTCCCCATTCCTAGACCATTCATATGCTTCTTAGCACAGGGCATTTGTAATGGTCCTTCCACATAAACGTAGTATGGGAAACAGTGTGGTGATGAGATGGTGAAAGCTTGCCCAGCTTAACAAGATCATTGCTCCTTCTCTCAGTGCACAGAGGATTTGTGGGTTGATTTATCACTCTATCCTACAGGTAGTCCTGCGGCCCCAGAGCTCCTGCCAGTCTGGGCGACAGCTAGCTCTCCGCCTCTTCAGCAAAGTCCGGCCCCCTGTTGGGGGTATCTCTGTTAAGGAGCACTTTGAGGTTAGTAAACACTCCTCTGGGGACAGCAACAAAGGGCAGTCAAAAGCTATCTGTGTGTTATATTATGCTATGTTAGGGCTAGGTAAACTGAGGGATGATGTCTGAGCTTAATTGCTTCTTCAGCCTTTTTCCTCTTTAGGTAAATGTGGTGCCTCTCACCATCCAGCTGACACACCAGTTCTTCCATAGAATAATGGGCTTTTTCTTTCCTGGCCGAAGTGTGGAAGATGATGAGGTTGGTGATGAAGAAGATAAGTCCAAACTGGTGACTACTGGTGAGAACTTTTATGGTGGACCTCCAGAAGACTGGGGTAGCAGCCCCAGAGACAGCAGAAGCTTCAGAAAGAGGACAAGAGCTGGTGTGCTTGCTTTTTCATAGGAATACCAGTGGTGAAGCCTCGACAGCTGATTCCAACAGATGATGCAGCACCACTGGGCCCTGGGAAGGGTGTGGCACAGGGCTTGAATCGGAGTTCTGGGGTCAGAAGGTCATTTCGCAAAGCACCAGAGGTACCAGACATGCCCCTGATGATAAAAAATGGGAGCGTCCTGGGGTACTCTGTTTGGCTTGGCTGGATTTCTTCTGTTTCCTTTGAGTCTGCTCCAGGGGTGAAAGGAGGTAGAGATGTTTGGGGTCCTAAGTTTCTTCTGATTGTTTCAGGGGCTCATAACTCCTTTGCTGCCTTTCCTAGCACCCTGTTGATGATATTGACAAGATGAAAGAGCGAGCTGCCATGAACAACTCCTTCATCTACATAAAGATTCCACAGGTTCCACTGTGTGTCAGCTACAAGGTATGCTTCTCCTCAGCACTTTATAGGACAGGGTGGGAAGGGAGATAAGATCATCAGAGATTAAAGACAGGGAGACAGTCCAGCTTCTGAGGCTAGTCTAAGGATGATAAATCTGCTGTTCCCTCTGCTCCCTTCAGGAGTCGGTACCATTAGCAGACTGAGGTAAGGGGAAATCAGTATCTGTAGGGTGCTGCTGCAGGAAGGTACTAGACTTGGACTAAAAATGGCAGCTGATTTATTTTTCCCCTTTTCTTTTCTCTCCACTCCCCCTCCTTCTCTTGCAGGGTGAGAAGAACAGTGTGGACTGGGGTGACCTTAACCTGGTGCTGCCCTGTCTGGAGTACCACAACAACACATGGACATGGCTAGACTTTGCAATGGCTGTCAAGAGGGACAGCCGCAGAGCCCTGGTTGCCCAGGTATCCCGGCAGAGTTCATGGCTGTTTGGTTAGCAGGAGCTGGCAAGCAGATCCTCTGCTCAGGAGCATTTCATTGTAGGATATATTAACAAGCAGCCTTGGGAAGGGGCAGGTGAATGAAATTTGAGCAACTTCTATCTCTGCCCTCTCCATGACTTTGCTCAGATGATTAAACTGAATGTTTACTGAGTGTTTCACATGTGTTAACTACTGTTGATTTTTAGGGAACTGAGGGCTGACAACCTCAGGTTTAGAATGGGTTCTAATTAGACTGTAAGCTTCTTGAAAGCAGAGGTTGTTTTAGAATATGAGCTGCCGCATTGTACCTTCATGTGAGTTTAATAAATCTTTATTGACTTGGTTCACTGTGATTTATTCTGCCTGTCCCACTAATGTTTACCTTCCCTTTTACTCCTTTCTAATCTGTCAGGTAATCAAAGAGAAGCTAAGGCTGAAGCCCGCAACAGGGTCTGAGGTCCGGGGAAAGCTAGAAACTAAATCAGACCTCAACATGCAACAGCAGGAAGAGGAGGAGAAAGCCCGGCTCCTCATCGGTTTAAGTGTGGGCAACAAGAACCCTGGCAAGAAGTCCATCTTTGGCAGGCGCAAGTGATCCAGCAATCCAAGAGTGGCTGCAGTACAGGATCTGACTCTGGCTCAGGCCTCAGGGACTTGTTGGGTGGGAAGCACTTCCCTTCATCCATCAGGATTTGTGGGGGTCAGGAGCCCCAGGGTACTGTGGAGAGAGGCATTGCTCTTTAGCAGTTGGTCTGTTCCCTACAGAGCATGGTGGATAATAATAGAGTTCTACCTCGCACTGATCAGCAGGCCCAGGGCCAGAGAGCCATCAAGAGAGCAAGACCCAGGGAGTGGGCCCAGGGCTAGGATCTGGTTCCCTTGGGGTCAACTGAAAGGATGGGGGGACAGTTCTGATCAAGTGTGATAAATTTTTATAAATACACATATATATAAATATATATATATATATTTCTAAGTGTAACTGCTCTCCCTCTGTGCCAGAAAGTTGAGGGGAGGGGCTGATCTTCTGTCCCACATTCCACTGCCTTGTATGAAAAAGGTATTAGTGTTCTGGGGGGAATCAGCCCCTCCCCAATCTGTGCCAAGCTCACTTGGGAAGATGGCAATAGGAGCCAGGGCTGGCCATGGGTCCCCTTGGGGTATGCTCTGGAGAATGGTAAGAAGATGATTTAAAGAGAAAAAATATATTTTAAATTTGGTGCTGTTTCCCCCCCCCCAATTGTGTTGAGTGCATGGATTCAACTTGTCTGTGTCCTTCCATCCCCATCAACCATTGATACACATCATCTAGCTGCCACTTTAATGAGGGTGGCCTCTGAAGCCGCCTGCCTGAAGCCATATCACAGATAACTTCCCAGCTCTGGTGTGACACTGGTCCCATGCTGATAGGTCTTCACACATTTTAGTTCTGGCTACAAGCCTATTCTTAACCAGGGGTATAGGATTTGGGGATAAGAGTGAGGTTTGGCTGTATCACTTGCATCTCTAGTCATAAACAGCAGAGAGGCACGGCTCACGTGTAATGCAGCATCAGGGGGAGGAATTGCTTATGTAACTGGGACAGCAGATTTAGTGGAAGGAGAGAGGAGGCAGAGGCTGGGGATGGGAGCAGTAAGCTGTCGGCAGGGGCAACACACCGGGGTGGCTGCTCCTCATAAGGTAGGCTGTGGGGCTCTGGCTGTTTAGGTGAGGTAAATGGGTTTGAGGGCTGGAAAGTGACTGGTGAGGAGCATGTTAGTGATGCCTACTGTGGGGCTGGTGCAGGGAGGCTGTACTCTGAAAGTATCCCAGACCCGTACTGAGAGAGACAGGCTGAATCTTTGATGCCTCGTGGGGAAAATGTCCAAGGTTCCTAGAGGATTTGAATTGTGTCCAGGAAATCTAGGCCTTGGCCCAAAGCAAGGGTAGTAGCAATTTTGCCTGGTGCTCAAAAATGTATCCCTATGGTTGAGAGTTGAGGGAGTGCCTGCATAGGGCAGAACCTGTAATGCCTCAAGGGCAGAAGTTTTAGTGGCTCCCTTGGTTCTCAGCAGGGTCACAACATTCGGGGTGCCTGGGTTCAAGGCTGGAAGAGCCTCTGGTCAGGTGTGGGGGCCAGCAGGTCAGGTCTGGAAGAGCTATGGGGACTACGGGGGCATCAGTGCCTGCACCAGGAGCCCGTGGAGCCAGCCCCACGGCTAGTAGAGAAGCCTCTGTCTGAGTGGCCAGTGCCTCAGTTCATCAACCTCTTTCTACCGGAGTTTCCCCTTAGGCCCCTTAGGGGGCATCAGCAGCTGAAGGTAGGTCAATGGAATCCCTGGAAGGGGTCTCAGTCTTGGGGAGAATTCTAGAAACAACCAGAGTCTCAACTTCCCTGTTCTGCATTTTTCTGTACAGATTTTAGGCCTTGTGGCTAAAGGGTCCTTCGGAACTGTCCTCAAGGTACTAGATTGTGGCCAGAAAGCAGTATTTGCAGTGAAGGTAGGGACCTAGGTACTCTTCCACATTATTCTCTAGTCCCTGCCTCCTCCACTCTAGGTTCCAGGGAAAGGTTGGGAGGAATAAACAATTCAATAGCACTACTCCCCTCTAGGAGTCATCAATCCTCTCCTTTTATAGGTGGTGCCCAAGGTGAAGGTCCTACAGAGGGACATCCTGAGGCAGTGCAAAGAAGAGGTTAGCATCCAGGTATGCACAGAGCCCTGGAAAGGATCCTAGGAAGAACTAAACCATATGTGGAGAAAGCACCTTTCTTGTCCAACTGTCCTGCTCTTCCTGGTTCTCCCCCCTCCCTCTGCTTCAACCAAAGTAGATCCTGAAAAAGTAGCCACCAGCAGAGTTATTCTAGGTCCTGCCAGGGAAATCTCTCTGGCACGTTCATGTGTTCCTTAGTATTATGCTGGTTATGGGATTATCGGGCAAGCCATCCCAACTATTTAGTGCACCTGAACTGAGAGGTGGGGCAGCAGCTCCTTTTCTGTACAACTAGGTAAATCCTGATTTTTTTGGCTGCCTTTATCCTCAATGACCCTGTTCCTCCCTAACTTCCTGTTTTCTTTGTCCCTAGCGACAGATCAACCATCCTTTTGTACATGGTTTGGGGGACAGCTGGCAGGGAAAACGGCACCTCTTCATTAGTGAGTGACTGGCTTCTCCTGATTCCCATGGGTCCTTCTACCATACTCCCCCTCTGAGATTATGAATCCCTTTGGCTTGTTCTAATTTTGCTCTGTTGCCCGTCTCATAGCAATTCTCTCTCCTAAAGGGAGGGGGAACAGCAGGTGGCATCAGTTTGGGCAGAAGGCCTATGATGCCTTGAGCCCAGGCACAGTAGCCCCCAAATATTGCCTAGACTTCTGGTGCTTTGCAGTGTGCAGCTACTGCAGCACAGATCTGTACTCCCTGTGGTCTGCTGTTGGCTGCTTTGCTGAGGCTTCCATCCGCCTTTTTGCTGCTGAGCTGGTCCTGGTACTGTGTAAGTGAAACGAGTGGTAATGGAAATGAGGGAAGGATTAAGGGGAGGGGGACAGAGAAGATAATTGATATTAATTCTGGAGGTCAAAGAACAGGGATAGGGATGGGGTGGGGGCTACCAGGGAAATCAGAAAGGGCAGGAGACCTTCAACACACCCCATGCTTGCTGTCATCCACAGGCTATCTCCATGACTTGGGCATCATCCATCGAGATGTGAAGGTAGAATTAAGTGCCTTTTCTCTTTGTCTGAGGAGAGGCCTCAGTAAGAAGTTCCAACAAGTCCGAAGGCAGGGGGGATCTGACAACAGTTGACTTTGGGGGACTTATGGGTGTTAAGTGGCCCTCTAAGTACAGACTTGAATGCTGACTGGGCATCTTCTTCAGCTGGGGGGTATACAGGATGAAAGAGAGCTTAAAGGAAGAGGATGAATAATAACTTCTCATCTGTGATTTTTCAGATGGAGAATATCCTTCTGGATGAACGAGGTAAGTCCTTTTCTTTTCCTAGCCCCCGAATGAGAGGTACTTCAGTTTGGGAATAAAGTATGGCTGATGAGGGGTTGAACAGAGTGGTGTTGTTACTTTATCTTTCATAGGCCATCTGAAACTGACAGACTTTGGTTTGTCCCGCCATCTGCCCCAGGGATCTCAAGCCTATACTATCTGTGGCACTCTTCAATACATGGGTAAGAGAGAGGCTAAAGCTGGTGGGTAAGCATTGGGCAGGAGGATAGCCAACAGATAGCAGTGACAAGTATCTTTCAAATCTGTAGCCCCAGAGGTCCTGAGTGGAGGGCCTTACAACCATGCTGCTGATTGGTGGTCCCTAGGTGTTTTGCTTTTCTCTCTGGCAACTGGAAAGGTGAGAGAATGGTAGTGATGTTGGCAGAGAAGAGAGAAGCTTTGCCCTGTGGTGGGAAGAAGGAAGACCTTAGGAAATCTTGCCTTATTCCTACTAAGGAATGACACCCCCCTACCCATTAACTCAGTTCCCAGTGACTGCAGAAAGAGATCACGTGGCCATGTTGGCAAGTGTGACCCACTATGACTCTGAGATCCCAGCTTCTCTTAACCAGGGGCTCTCACGTCTGCTCCATGAGGTAAGGGTACTCCACGGGTGAGCACTACTTTCCATCTTGACTACCAAACCATTCACTCTTTCCTTTTCCTATCATTGAAGTGATATTTCCCTATTCCTCAGATTAATTTTTTGGGTGGGGCTCCAACTTGATCAAGTAGCACCTCACTACTTGCCCTCTAACCAGCACTTCAGATTTCATTCCAGAGTTCCTGATCCTCCAGATCTCTTCCCTATCCATAACAGATAAGTGACTTCTGAGACAGTGGGCCAGTACTGCTGTCTTAAGAATAGAGTTCCTTTATTCCCTCCTTTACCCCCAAATTAGCCTGTCTCCCTTTTTACAAATCTTCTACTCATTAGGATTCTTCTTCCTGCCCTCCACAGCTCCATGAACTTCTTTCTCCTTTTCCAGTTTCTTTTTCCTAGCCCAGTCCCTCATCCTTCATGCTCTGTTTCCCTTCAGCTCTTATGCCAGAATCCCCTCCACCGTCTGCGTTACTTGCATCACTTCCAGGTCCACCCTTTCTTCCGGGGTGTGGCCTTTGACCCAGAGCTCCTACAGAAGCAGCCAGTTAACTTTGTCATGGAGACACAAGCTACCCAGCCCAGCCCATCGGAGTCCATGCTCTTCAAGGACTTTGACTGTAACCTGGAGTCCTACCTGGTCCACCCCAGCCTTGCTTGAGCCCCTCTACTGTATTTTGGGGCCCATGTGGGAAACTGAGGATCTTCTCCACTGCTAACTGAGTATGACCACCTTAATGATTCAGTTTATTTTTACTTTGTAGCCTCTTACCATTCTGTTCTTCTAGACGTTGTACCAGAGTTCAAATCTTGGGCATTCTGCTACTGGCAGCCAAAACTGGCCCTAGCCCCTCTCCCATCGCACAACTCACCTCTCAATTCAACATCTCAGATAAGAGTGTTGACCTTTGCTTTATTTATCCAGTGCTCATACCCTGAAGCTTTCAGCCAGAGGCTTATTCCACTTTTCCCTTGTTTCTCTGCCATGTTTTCTCTCTTGAGCAATAACAACACTTCATGGGTTCCCAATGTGCTATTTATGTGTTTAATAGACTTGTCAGAAGCAGTATGAATGTTTTTCAAAGGTCTCAAAAGCTGGCATTTCAACCCCTAAATATGTAGCTTAAAATATAAGATCTGGGGGCTCAAAGCCAGTTTGTAATAAATCTAATTTTTAAAAATTTAAAAAGTGAATCTAATAACCTGATATGAGGAAGAGAATAGGAACTGAAACATGGGTGGGTTAAATGTCTTCTCTAGGGGTAACTGGAATAGCTGTCCAGTTTTTTTCCCAAACAAAACCTCTTCGAAAGACATAAGGATTCTGAAACTGGTCATTTCCCTAGACAGCCCAGGATTCAGTTTCTGATGGGCAAACCAAGGGATTAAGAGGCATGACATCAACTTTAAGATTTAAGGTTAGAGATGTATCCCAAGAACCCTTTTTTTAGTAAGGGAAATCATCTGGACCTTAAATTTGTATACATTTCTGGATTTTATGACTTCTTTCATTTTTCTTAAACTAACTTCTCAAAAGCTTCAGTTTTATTATTCTTCAGTTATATGTGATCTCTCTTTCCAGACCAAAGAGAGTCTGGAAAGTACTTGGTGTACTTCTATTTATTAATTCTGTCCCTGGATTAAATCAGATTTTCCCTATACATAGCTGGCATTTTATTGACACAGTTGCTTTTTCTGGATTGTACTTTGGCAATCCATATGAAAATCCCTGTGAAACTTAATTGCTGTGGATATGTAAATGGTATTTATCATTACAATTCATAATATTCTATTTAAGGATGCATGGGTGAAATTTTTCTCTGAACACAGTTGTGCTTTTCCTAAATTGCTGTTTGGTTTTTACCTTGGGAAGACACTAAATATTCAACTGAGTGTATTTTTCTCTTTACATTGATGCTAGACCACTTAGGGCTCAATTTATGACCCACTTCCAGCAAGTGTTTAGGACTTCATGTTATATATTTTGTGTGCTAGCCATGTTCTTGGTTCCAATCTTCCTTTATTTTCATTTTTCTGTTTTAATCTTTTTTATCTTACTATACTATCTGCATCTTTGGAAGCCTTTTTGGACTGAGATTGAGATATAGATAAATAAAAGAATGTATCCTTAATCCTTTTGATTATCTCATTTGTTTCTCTTTAGACACTTTTTTAGCTTTTTCGCATTTTCTTTAAGTTGTAGTGACCAGAATTGCACATTGGATAAAAACCCTGAATACTAGAAATAGGAATTAATGGTTTATAAATAGCAGTTGAGTACTAAATTGGAATTTAGAAGACCTGGTGCCTGGATCCACCAATAATTATCTCAGTGTCTTTACACAAGTCATTTTAACCTCTTTGGATCCTAGTTTCCTATGTATAAAATGAGGGGGTTATAACCACTGGTTCTTAATAGTGAGGGATGGGTTTCAGATTTCTGATGCTTTTTCAAAGGGCAGATGCAGATGATTTTAATGATACTGTGTGTCTGGCCCAGTGTTAATTAATGTTCGAGTCACCCAACATTTTATAGCCTCTTTGGTCACAGTAGCATATTGGGTTAAGGTCTTTAGGAATGGTTAATATAATGTCATTAGGGTCCCTTTCCTAGGTCATATTAGATAGCTTAGAGACCATGATCATGTAAGTGTAGTTTGAATCATTTCTTACCAAATGAGGACATTTTTAACACATTCTCTTCAGTGAGTGGTACATTACAGCAGCGATTCTCAGGGTAGACTGGAAGGCGTGATAGAAAATCAAAGTTTCAGAAAGTATAATTTGAAAAAGCACTGCCCCTACCCCCCAGTTTTGTTATGCTCATCCCATTCATTTGTTCACTTATTCACTGACGTAACAAACTGGTAATCTCAATTCCTTGGTTACTTAATAGAGTCTTCAATGTAAAAATCTTGTCGAAGCTTTTTAAAAAAATTAAAAGCATATTCATTGCATTGTTAACCCCTGTTATGGGCTGAACCATGGCCCCCCCCCCCCCCCCAATTTGTATGTTGAAATTCTAAGCCCCAGTACTTCAGAATGTGACTATATTTGGAGAGAGGGTCTTTAAAGATAGAATTAAGTTAAAATGAGGTCATATGGGTGGGCCCTAATCCAATATGACTGGTGTCCTTATAAAGAGGAAATTAGGACACAGACACCCACAGAGGGAAGACCATTTGAAGCTACAGGGAGAAGACAGTCATCTACAAGCCAATGAGAGAGGCCTCAGAAGAAACCTACCCTGCTGACACGTTGATCTCAGAGTTCTAGCCTTTTGTGAATTGTGAGAAAATAAATTTCTGTTATTTGAGCCACCCAGTCTGTAGTACTTTGTTATGGCAGCCCTAGCAAACTAATATATCCCCTATGACGAGTTCTAACAGATTAATCAGGAATTATTATTTTATTTGCAAAAATGCATGCAGTCGTCTTCACTATAGGTTGGTTTTGCTTATATTCTGAGAACATATAATTATTTTAGATTTCATTACAGAGCCCTACTGATTAGCAGCGGTCATACTGCCTCCTTTGTTCAGTACTTCATCGTACACAGTAGCAGGTCTGGTAATTCCAGTTTCATCCTTGAGTTCACTCAACTGCCTGGTGGATACTTCTCAGAGTTGCTGATTTGGGTTATGTAATTTGATTTTTACAAAATAATCTCTAATCCTAAAATTTAAAAACTACAATTGCTTAATAGTTGGGCCCCTACTTCATATTATATACAAAATTTAATTCCAGATACATTAAGGATTTAAATGTGACCATCAAAACATTAAAAATCTCAGAAGAACATTTGGGAGACTAGACCTACAATCAAGGTATGGAAGAGATACCTAAACCAAGACAGAAAATGAAAGCACTATAAAAGAAAAAGAAAAACATATTTACATAAAAATTTGATGACTGAATGACTCAATCAAGATAGGAAATCCAGATGATCTAAAAGGAAAGATAAACATCTTTTTTTTCCCCCTCAAATCCCCCCAGTACATAGTTGTATATTTTTTAGTTGTGGGTCTTTCTAGTTGTGGTATGTGGGATGCCACCTCAACATGGCCTAATGAGCGGTGCCATGTCCGCGCCCAGGATCCGAACCAGTGAAACCCTGGGCCGCCGAAGCAGAGTGCGTGAACTTAACCACTTGGCCATGGGGCTGGCCCCCAAAGATAAACATCTTGATCACATAAAAGTTTTATCTTTGTTTGGCCAAAGGTATCATTAATAAAGTCAACAAACAAAAAACATCTAGAAAATTTTACAATGTGATGACAGGTAATGTCTGTAACACAGAACTCTTAAAAATTAGAAAAGAAAACTAACCTATTTTTAAAAAAGTGCAAGGAATATGAAATGACAAATCAATTAGATCTATATGAGTTGACTTAGAAGCGCTATATAAGACATTGAATGAGGAAAAAAATGCAGAAGTGTAAGAAATAATGCCATTTTTGTAAAGGACCAATACCTTTTTCCTTTCCCTTGTGTATGTATGTGAGAGAGAGTGAGAATGTGAAAAAGGGAACCTGGAAGGGAGAGAGGAGTAATACAAGTGGAAAGAGAGAGGGAAAAAAGAAAATGAAGGCACTAGCTCTCAATTCCAGAGACCCCAGGCTGCACATCAATTAATTTTTGAGAAAAAAAAAAAATGTGTACGTGTGTAAATGAAGACAAAACCTGTGTGTATGCATATATGTTTTTATAAAGGTTTACATGCTATTGGTTACCTCAGGTAGGTAGAATGAATGGGGGAGGCTTTGCCTTTAATACGTCTTTCCATTGAACTGTTTCACTTGCTATAACAAGCATCCATTATTTTTACAATTTTTTTTTTCATGAGGAAGATTTTCCCTGAGCTAACACCCCTGCCAATCTTCCTCTATTTTTCAGTATGTGGGCCACCAGCACAGCGTGGCTGCTAGCAGAGGTAGGTCTGTGCCTAGGAACCGAATCTGGGCGGCCAAAGCAGAGCATGCTAAACTTGACCACTAGGCCACTGGGGCTGGCCCTATTTTTACAATTTGAAAAAACACCAAATTATAAAAATTATTATGCAAAACACCACCAACAAACCAATTCTGTTTATGTTACCTATTTACATCAGTATTTTCTCTCTCATCTACCCCTCCATATCGCCCTCCTAATTTGCTGCTGGAAGCACCATATCCCTTGGCTACTCACCCAGCAACAAGGATTAAGCACTCCAGTTCACACATTTCTATAATACAAGCTTTTACTCCTGGCACTTAAGAGTTTTCTGTCTTGGTTTTTCTGCCACTTCCCACTGTTGTTTTATTTGCTGGATCTTTATTTTTTTTTTTAAAGATTTTATTTTTTTCCTTTTTCTCCCCAAAGCCCCCCTGGTACATAGTTGTATATTCTTCGTTGTGGGTCCTTCTAGTTGTGGCATGTGGGACGCTGCCTCAGTGTGGTTTGATGAGCAGTGCCATGTCCGCGCCCAGGATTCGCACCAACAAAACACTGGGCCGCCTGCAGCGGAGCGCGCGAACTTAACCACTCGGCCATGGGGCCAGCCCCTTGCTGGATCTTTTTGATTGACCAGAAGTATACACATCTTCTGATTCCCTCTGCTGAGTCTTGGGCAATCCCAGACTCAAATCTGTGCTTTTTCTTTTTTTTTTTTTTGAGGAAGATTAGCCCTGAGCCAACATCTGCCACCAATCCTCCTCTCTTGCTGAGGAAGACTGGCCCTGAGCTAACATCTGTGCCCATCTTCCTCTACTTTATATGTGGGACGCCTGCCACAGCATGGCTTGACAAGCGGTGCCACGTCCACACTGGGGATCTGAACCGGCGAACCCTGGGCAGCCAAAGTGGAATGTGTGCACTTAACCACTGAGCCACCTGGCCGGCCCCAAATCTGTGCTCTTAGGTTGTCTTTCTCAGTTTTCCATTCAAGCAACTGTTATCTCTAGTGCCCTCAGGCGGGGACCATTATGTTTTTCGAGCAGTGCCATCCAATAGAAATATAATAGAATGTAAGCTTCATAAGTAATTTTAAATTTGCTAGTAGCCACATTAAAAAGAAACAGGCAGGGGCAGTCACAGCAGTTAAGCACGCACATTCCACTTTGGCGGCTCGGGGTTCGCTAGTTCAGATCCCAAGATGGACCTACGCACCTCTTGGCAAGCCGTGCTGTGGCAGGCGTCCCACATATAAAATAGAGGAAGATGGGCACAGATGTGAGCTCAAGGCCAGTCTTCCTCAAAAAAAATAAAAAGATCTTATTTTATTTCTTTCACACAAAGCCTTCGAAATCTTGTTTGTGTTTTACACCTAGAATAATCTCAATTTGAACCAGCCACATGTTAAGTGCTCAATAGCCACCTGTGGCCAGTGGTCATGGTGTCGGACAACAGAGTGCTAGAGGAGCCCATCCCCTGCGGGCCCTACAGCTCCTAACAGATTATGGTTCCTCCTCTTGGGATTCTTGCCTTTTCCAAACTCATTAAGACTTCAGAGTGTAAACAAGACGCTGTGAGTGTCCAAAGGAACACACTTTATTATAAACTATAACTGTGAATAACTTACCCTTAGGCTGTTTCCAAAAATCAGTTGATCCCACCGTCCACAGCTAGGTTTCCCTCACGGAGGGGCCTGAAGCGCCGGGGGAACGCGGGAGTCGGTGGCGTGGGTTGGACTGTCCTCTGCCATCTACCACCCGGGGGCACGGCTCAGCTCCTGCGTCTGTGAAACGGAGACGTTTGGAGGATTAAAGGGGTTCATATAGCTAAAGCGTTCGGAAGAGTGCCAGCTGCACAATAAACGCGCAATACACGTTAGCTATGCTTCCAGAACACTTGTTGCAGCCCCTGAGGTAGGTCCCAAGAAAACGCGAGAATTCTGAAGAGGCTAAGTTACAGCGCAGGTCGAGCAGCGCGTGTGAGGCCATGTGAGGCCCTCACGGACGCCGGAGCTGTGCGCGGGCCGCCCAGGCCTAAGGGGGCAACGCTGCGCTCACCTCTCCCCTCCAGACGCCCTGCCGGCTCCCTCCAGTCAAGGCCGAGGCGCGAGGGAATAAGGGAAACCTGAGGAGAGACTTCCCGAGGCCAGCCTACGGACACAACTTTTCCGTCAGAGTGGGCGGGGGGGTCTGCCGGAAGCAGGAGGGATGGACTCCTTGACTCTCCAGCTACCTGCACACCGCCCCCAAGGGGAGGCCACAAGGCCAGCCTCCGGCCTGGGGCGCGTGTCACCCTCCCGCCCGCATCTTCCGTGCGGGACTCCTAGCGAGAGCGCGCGCACCGCGGGCCGCTCTGGGGCGGGGCCTGCGGCCGGGTTCTGGCCCGGAGCGGACGCGCCAGCCTGACGCGCTCAGGCTCCGCAGCCAATCGGGAAGCGCGGTGCAGGTTCAAATAAAGACGGCGGGTGAACATGGCGTCACCCCTTGGGTCTGGGAGGTGATCGACCTGCGTTTTGTGTTGAAGATGTGGCGGGTGAAAACACTGAACTTTAGCCTGTCGCCTTCGCCTCAGCCGGTGAGCGGGAGAGCCTCCGGGGGAGAGAGCTGGGCCGGGGCTTCGGGGGCGGGGGGCTGGCAGTGCCGAGCGTGCGGGAGGGTTGGGTCGAGCCTGGGGGCGGGGGCATGTGGGGTCTTTTGTTTGCCCAGCAGCTTGAGCGCGACTGGGTTCGGGGCTACTCTTCTTAGTGCCCCGGGAGGAAGGCGGGCTGGCAGAGCCAGGCTTTCTCACCCTCTTTCTTTCTCAGGGAAAACCGGCTGTGAGAACCCCTCTCCGAGAACTTACCCTGCAGCCCAGTGCCCTCACCAGCTCCGGAAAACGGCCCCCGCTCTGCTCCTCGCTCACTCCATCCCTGTGCAAGCTGGGGCTGCAGGTGAGATTCGCCCGGCCGGCTTCTCGACTGGGCTCTTTGCCGAGGCCGCGCGCTCAGAGGAATAGAGGGCCCGGGCTGGAACGTAATTAATAACGATAATGAAGTCTTCTACCTCAGTGACATCCATTTACAGCTATTCGGGCCAACAGAGAGGTGCCCTAGGGTGGTTAAAGGAAATCCACGGAGAACCCGGGCCTCTATTTAGGTGTTAGTTTTTATCCCCTCCTCCCCTCCTCTCCCGTTCAGTCTTTCCTGAACTAGTGAGAAATACTCTCACTTTGGTTGGTGGTCTCCCTCTACTATAGGCTCACTTATGGAGAGGTCACTCAGCTGCAAGAGTGCGGCAATGTCCATCCACTCCAAGAGGCAGTCATAACTCTCCTGGGATCAAGTTACACCACTGGAAGGCAGGCTACTCGGACCACCTTAGTTTAAACCAAACCCTTGTAGAATTGCCCTCACTGAGTTGTACTTTTGTCAAAGGTCTTGAGAGAAGTAGTCATGTAGAAACTGCTTTTCACTTGCTATAAAACTTGTCAAGGAAGGAGACTGACCCCTCTCTAAGGTTCTTCGAAGAAATATCTTTTAGAACTTATTGTCTAGGAAAATTATCTTTCTGGAGAAATTGCTATTTTTTTTTCTTTCTGATAGTGAGAACTGTGTAGTTTACTATATTTTCCCTCTTGCACTGGCTTCTAGAAAGCTCAGGGTCAAAGCTCAGGGTCAAATTTGACCATCAGGTATAGCTACCCTTACTCCTTGAAATGGGAAGATTTGGTTCCTTTTTCTTTACCATGATTTTGTATTTCATTAACATGTTGTAAACATCCACCTATCTGTTCTTTTTCATGCAGTCTGAATTATTTTTCGAAGGAGATGGGGTATAAATAAAATAGGTTAGAGGAAGAAAGAAGAATATGTAAAAACAGATGACAGCCTGAGTAACAGATGTATGAGGGTAGCAGTCTTTCTTGAAAGAGCTCTAACACCTACTGTCCAATAGAACTTTCTGGAATGATGGTAATGTTTGATAATCTGTGCTGTCCAATATGATAGCTATTAGTTACATGGCTATTGAGCACTTGAAAGGTGGCTAATGTGATTGAGGAACTAAATTTTTAGTTTTAATTTAAATAGCCACATGTGGCTAGTGGCTACTATGTTAGACAGTACAGCTTAGGTAGAAAAGAAATAAGTACTGAGTGGGAACTGATCTTCATAGAACCTATAGAATTTAACCACAGCCGTTTAATCCGAGTAGCAGAATAGACTGGAATTTAGGTCTTCCTGCTCTTTTTGGGGGGTTTTGTTTTTTTTGAGGAAGGTTAGCCCTGAGCTAGTATCTGCTGCCAGTCTTCCTCTTTTTTTTTTTTTTTTTTTTGCTTGAGGAAGGTTGTCCCTGAGCTAACATCTGTGTCCATCTTCCTCCATTTTGTATGTGGGATGTTGCCACAGCGTGGCTTGATGTGCAGTGTGTAGGTCCATGCCCGGGATCCAAACCTGTGAACCCCTGGCCGCCAAAACAGAGTGTACGAACTTAATCACTATGCTCCCAGGCCAGCCCCCATCTTAACTATTTTTAAATTCACAGTATATTCTCATTGTTAAGTATATTCACATTGTTGTGCAGCTGTTCTCCAGAACTCTTTTCATCTTGCAAAACTGAAACTGTACTCATTAAATAACAACTTCCCCTTCTGCCCTCCCCCAGTCCCTGGCAACCACCTTTCTACTTTCTGCCTCTATGATTTTGACTACTTTAGTACCTCATATAAGTGGAATCATACAGTATTTGTTCTTTTGTGACTGGCTTATTTCACTTAGCTTAAGGTCTTTAAGATTCATCCACGTTGTAGCATGTATCAAAATTTCCTTCCTTTTGAAGACTGAATAATATTCCATTGTATGTATATACCACATTTTGTTTATCCATTCATCTGTTCATGGACACTTGGGTTGCTTCTACTTCTTGGCTATTGTGAATAATGTTGCAATGAACATGAGTGTCTGAACAGCTCTCCTAGACCCTACTTTCAATTCTTTTGGGTATATACCCAGAAGTGGAATTGCTAGATCATATGCTACTTTTACTTTTAATATTTTGAAGAATCTCCATACTGTTTTTCATAGCAGTTGCACCATTTTACATTCCTACCAACAGTGCACAAGGGTTCCAGTTTCTCCACATCCTCACCAACTCATGGGTGTGAGTTGGTATCTCATTGTGGTTTTTATTTGCGTTTCCCTAATGATTAGTGATGTTGAGCATCCTTTCTTGTGCTTATTGGTCTTTTGTATATTTTCTTTGGAGAAATGTTATTAAAGTGCTTTGCCTGTTGTTATTTTTTAAAATTTTATTGTTTATTTTTTTTGAGGAAGATTAGCTGTGAGCTAACATCTGCCACCGATCCTCCTCTTTTTGCTGAAGAAGGCTGGCCCTGAGCTAACATCCGTGCCCCTCTTCCTCCACTTTATATGTGGGACACCTGCTACAGTATGGCTTGACAAGCGGTGCCATGTCCGCACCCAGTATCCGAACCCATGAACCCTGGGCCGCTGAAGTGGAACATGCTCACTTAACTGTTGCACCACCAGGCTGGCCCCAACTTTGCCCATTTTTAAATTGGGTTATTGTTGTTGTTGAGTTGTAGGAGTTTTTATATATAGTCTGGATATTAATCCCTTATTAGATACATGATTTGCAAATATTTCTCCTTAAGTGATTTTTTTTTTTTGAGGAAGATTAGCCCTGAGCTAACTACTGCCAGTCCTCCTCTTTTTTGCTGAGGAAGACTGGCCCTGAGCTAACATCCGTGCCCGTCTTCCTCTACTTTATACGTGGGACGCCTACCACAGCATGGTGTGCCAAGCAGTGCCATGTCCACACCCGGGATCCAAACGGCGGACCCTAGGCTGCCGAGACGTGGAACGTGTGCACTTAACCACTGCGCCACTGGGCCGGCCCTGTTAAGTGATTTTTTTTTAAAGGAATAAATAGGAACTTGGTAAACACAGCAAAAACTTTAAGTTGCACTTTTGCATTTCTAAAAGTCTGGTTTGTATATTTAGCTTCTGGGCAATTTAGTGCAGGCTCATTTATGTTTTTTATAATCATATATCTTTAATTATGTCTTTTATCACAATAGTGCTATAACCATACGTTCTACCTTGTCTAATATTAACATTGCTGCCTCTGCTCTCTTTGTTTGCTTTTGCCTGGTCTCTTTGCTATCCTCTTTATTTTCTACTTTTCTTTTAGCATTTTGAAAGAAAACCTTTAAAAAATTGAAATAAAATACATGAAGGTACATAAAAAGTAGAGGTTAACAAATTTGTATAAACCACAAGTCATTGTAACCAATACCCAGGTCAGTAAATAGGACATTGCCAGAATATCAGAAGCCTTTTATAGCTCAATCTTATGTTTTAAAGTTTCGGCCACTGTTGTAAATGAGAAATTTCATGTAAGTCTGATTTTTTTTTTTGCCTAAATAATTGGTCATTCTACCTAAAGCTTCTAAAATAGTTTTGTCTACCTTGTAGTTCAGAAATTGTATCTTTTCTTGTCAATCCTGCTTTGAACTTGGTGAGCCATCTCAATATGCAAATTCAGATCTTTCCCTTTTTTGCTGAGGAAGATTTGCCCAGAGCTAACATCTGCTGCCAATTTTCCTCTTTTTGTATGTGAGCTGCCACCACAGCATGGCCACTAACAGACGAGTGCTGTAGGTTTGCACCCAGGAGCTGAACCCAAGCTGTCAAAGCAGAGTGTGCAGAACTTAGCCACTAGGCTACTGGGGCTGGCCCAGATCTTTCTTTACCTTAGAGAAATTTTCTTCTAATATTTATTAATCAGTGCCTCACCTATATATGTTCTCTTTTCTCCTGGAACTTCTTTTATTCACACGTTCGGTTTACTGGATTTATCTTCTAATTCTCATAGCTTTTCCGTCAGATTTACATTTCTTTGTATTTTTTGTCTTTGCTTTAAGATATTTCTTCCACTTGATTGTCCAGGCTAATAATTCCAATCTCAACTCTGACCATCCTCTTCAATTTATTTTACTGAAATTTTTTGTTTAAAAGTAGTATTTTTAATTTCCGGAAAGTCTTTGTGTGTGTGTGTGTGTGTTGTACTCAAATCTTACGTACTCATATTTTTTTTTTGGTTCAGATTGTCATGTTTCTCCCATCAGCTTTGTTTTCTTAGGGTCTACCTTTTGTAGCTATCTTAGGGTTTGTCATTTCTCTGGCTACTGGATCCACTTAAGTACCTTCATATTTACCTTTTCTTGTTCATTGAGTCTCAGGACCAGCAACCCTGCAAGTGGTAGAAGGCACAGTGGTCTTTGTCCCTGAGACCAGCATTTAGGGAGGTTGTCAGTCCCTTACTAGGGCACCAGGAGGAAGTCTCTCTGCTCTCCATTCTCCTCTGCTACAAAGGCTAGAGCTCTTCAAATCCCAAGGGTTGAATGGATTCAATGTGTTCAGGACACCCTCTGCTTTTGGGGCTAGGGAGACTAGGTCACTGGTGCAGGTTGATGTTGTCCTTTTTCTCTAGGGTCCATGGGTCTCTGATGGCCAAGTGCCCTCCACCGCTGGTCCCTAGTTTCTCATCTGTTCCAGAAATGTAGAAAATGTTGTACCAACTCTAGATTGTGACAGAGCCTAGGGACTCCAACCCATTCTCCTAGAAGTGGATTGGAGAGGCGTGGGGTCACATTCAAGCTACTATCTCTCCATGATATGGATAGATTATCTCAGCTTGTTTATACTTTAGTCTGGTTCACTTGGAAGGACGCAAAATGGCTACCCAGCTTTTCTTTACCTGCTTTTGGGTTTCTTTAGTGAGCAGCAGGTCTTAGCCAAGTTCTTACCTAAGCAGAGGTAATGAAAATCCTTTCTTTTTTGAGTTAGGACAGTATCCTGGACCCATAATTGTATGTTGGGAACCTGAATTGACTGCCTCAGTCAACTACTTTTGTTTCCTTTGGCAGGAAAGCAACAGCAACTCATCTCCACTGGATTTTGTCAATGCTAAGAGGAAAGACTCCCCTTCAGAACAGTTCAGCCATCCCTCAAAGTGGCTAGAAGCTTGTCAACATGAATCAGATGAGCAGCCCTTAGATCTGATTCCCCAAACCAACTCTACTCCCAGAATATGTGAGGAAGCAGTAGATCCAGTGGACGACGATGTGGTTAAAACCATGGTTCTTATACCTTTTCCAGTAGGGCAGCAGCAAGACATTACGCTTGAGGCCCATTTAGATACAATGGCAGAGACAAACAGCATCATTCTAAATGAGCCTTTGAGGCCAGGAGATCTGCTGAGAGAGGGAGTGGCACCTTGCATGGAAGACAGCTTTTCAGAAGTTGTTCCTGCTATGCCTGAGAAACCTACATTTCAGGATCCTCCATCTCATCTCTTGGAGTATCCACCAAATCCCTGTTCTGAGCAACAGCTACCCTTCTCCAAGGAAGGCCTGATGGACAGAGGGACTGAGGCTGTGCCTGAGGACTTAGTTCTTTCTGAAAGTAATGCTGTCTTGCCTTCCTCCATGCTCTGGCTTTCCCCTTCAACTGCCTTAGCAGCAGATTTCCCTGTCAGTCATGTGGACCCAGGGGAGGAAACTATAGAGCACAGAGCTGTAGAGGGAAGAGAAATGAGCTTTCCCACCACACTCCCTGAGGAGGCTGAATTGGGAGATCAAGCACTTGTCTCAAATATGGAAGATATTCTGCCCACATGCCTTACCCCAAATCTAGGAGAAATGGAATCCCAGGTGGCTCCAGGCCCAGCAGTAGAGGATGCTGGTAGGATTCTTATCTCTGATACAGGGCCTTGGATGTCCCCATTGGCCTGGCTGGAAAAAGGTGTAAATACTTCGGTCATGCTGGAAAATCTCCGCCAGAGCTTATCGCTTCCGTCTGTGCTTCGAGATGCTGCAATTGGCACTACCCCTCTCTCTACTTGCTCCGTGGGGACTTGGTTAACACCTCCAGCACCACAGGAAAAGAGTACGAACACATCCCAGACAGGCCTGGTGGGCACCAAGGACAGTACTTCTGAGACAGAGCACCTCTTAAGGGGGTAAGTGTCCCTATATCCTTGTGCCTCCTGGGCTCCATTAACCTAGACCTTCCACTCCTATCCGGTCCCCTCTCTTCTCATGTTCTCTTCCTGCTGCAGCCATCCTCCAGATCTGACTGCCTTATCTCGACATGACCTTGAAGATAACCTGCTGAACTCTCTTGTCATTCTGGAGGTTCTCTCCTGCCAGCTGCGGGACTGGAAGACCAAGCTGACTGTCCCTCACCCAGAAGTTCAGGACAGTAGCACACAGACTGATACCTCTCCCAGTGAGGTAAGAGGGTTCCTCCCAAAGCTTGGAGGGTCCCAGTGGCCCCTCTTCTTCAGAATTTAAGCTGATAAGCAGCTAGAGGACAAAGGAGACTCCTTAACCACAGGCTCAGTATTGGAATATGTGTAGGGGCCGGTCCCGTGGTCAAGTGGTTAAGTTCACACACTCCACTTCGGCGGCCCAGGGTTTCGCCTGTTCAGATCCTGGGTGTGGACATGGCTGCTCATCAAGCCATGCTGAGGTGGCATCCCACATGCCACAACTAAAGGACCCACAACTAAAAATATACAACTATGTACCGGGGGCTTTGGGGAGAAAATCTTTAAAAAAAAAAAAAACAAAGAACAAGGGGCCGGCCTTGTGGTGCAGTGGTTAAGTTCGCACGTTCGGTTTGGATCCCGGGTGTGGACATGGCAGCGCTTGTCAAGCCAAGCTGTGGTGGGCGTCCCACATATAAAGTGAAAGAAGATGGGCACGGAGGTTAGCTCAGGGCCAGTCTTCCTCAGCAAAAAGAGGAGGATTGGTGGTAGATGTTAGCTCAGGGCTAATCTTCCTCAAAAAAACAGACATAAAATCACAAACCATAAAGGCAAAGGTAATAAATTTGGAAAAAAAAAAAAAAAAGAATAAAAACTGAGGATCTGGAAAATGCCTTAAAGCTGTGGGTACTCACTATACCCCAGTGGTATGTCAAGACTTTCTAAGAGAATGTAAGCAAAGAAAGTTTTGAAGAAGTCAGTTTCTAGATCTTCATCTTCCAGATGTCTTCTTCACTGATTTTTTTCTTTCTTACTTCCCCATTCTCAGTTGCCCTTGTCCATTTTACCAAAGAAGAGCATATTTACTACCTATCCTGAATCTTACATTGTCAAGGGATAACAATCAAAGGACAGAAAATATTTGCGTACTTGCTGAGAAAGCAAATGACTGCATAGATTATATAACGCATCGTTTTTGCATGCTTTCAACAAAGTTGAAGGAAGACTAATTCTGTCAGTGGATCATTAAAAATTTCTGATGAAAGTTCACTGTGAGATTTTTGGTATATGTCTCCAAAGGAGCTCCTAGAATTAGGTGACATGCCCTTATTTCCTTCTTCTATTCCTACTTATTCCCATTATTTATGTGAAGAAGATTTCTTAGTGCTTACATCTATCAGAATGGAGAATAGGCATGGAATTGTTGCTTAACCATATCTTACTGTAAGAAATATAGTTATCCACAGACACATGAACTAATAAGGGGAGGGAAGCTCTATCCATTTCATTAATAGATTATTCCCAGGAAAATTTTACTAGGTATGTTTATAATTTTATTACAAATTATAATATTACAATAATAAGTATATAACTGATGAAAATATTTCTCCATCCAAAAGAAAGTTTTTTCACTTAAAGTCTGTAGTGAGAGGAATTTAAAAGAAATTTTAATTTAAATTTAGATGAACTTTTGTTGTTGCAGACATACTGATTAACATTTTAAAATATGAAAATATATTAAAATAAAATGCAAGGAATAAAAATATAGGTTCAAGAAAAAAAAGGGATGATATAAAATTTCTGACCGTTAAAGAAGAGCTTATTCAGGTATTTTTTAAAGGTGTCAAATAGGTATTAAATCATTATGGTATATGTAGTATTTATACCATTGGATATGTTTAAGAGTAATTTAACAGTTTTATTTCAAACTTTATAATTTTGTTAATATTTATAATATGGTGGAAATTACAGCCTTTGTAACATTTTGAACTTAAGGGTACTCAGTCTTTCAAAATTATTGTAGGAGATATGAGAGGAAAACAATTTAAAGACCACTGTTCTAGAGGACTCTAGCTGTGACAACACAGGCTGAGGAAGGAGGGGAATGATGTCATGGGAAGGAATTGAGAGCCTCAGTATTGTGGCTGTTGAGGTAATAGATGGCTGCTGCTAAGAGGAGATGGTCTCCAAGAGCCTAAAGACCTCCTTTGGGTTGAAAATATCCTCAAAATAATGACTTTACCTTTTGCCAAAATCCTGGAAACCACAGGCTCCTCATTCCTATAGCTGCTCAATTTCTCTCCTGTGTTTTCTTATCTTTGTATCCTTTCCCCTTGTTCTTGGCATTCTCTCCCATCCCTGAGTCGGCCTTGTAGCCTCTTCCCCTCAAGCTTGCCAGATCCCTTTGGAGGCCACTGAAGCAGAGCCAGAGGGGAGATGACAGCCCCTTTAGCCATTCCCTATCACAGCGCCATGTCCTTGCCGCTTGGCTGCCTCCCTCACACTAATCTCATCACCTGCCTGACTGCCCAGCTCTGAACAGTATGTGCACCCTGTCCAGGGCTCGTGGGGTGTTCCGTGCCTTACTGCATGGTGCAGTAGGGAATGTTGACTGCTTTGCTGGGAAAGGGAGTGATGAACTCTAAGAGACTGCCTCCTTGAGTCCAGACTGCCGCAGCATCGTGACTCAGCACTGCTACTCCAGCACTGGATTGTTTTCCCAGATGATGGCTGCCTTTCAGCAGTAATAATAAGGCTCCCCCTTTTCTCTCCGAACTTGAAAGTCTTTCTGTGGCTCTGCTGCCTTTGAGATCATATTTACCTACTCTACATCCCACACTAAGATTTTTATCTGCCCCTAGAAAATGCATAGAGAATGAGAAAATAAAAATGACTAATAAATATTTGAGATTACCATTACTGATAATCAAAGAAAAGCAAATTGAAACAGTGAGTTGCTGTTTTCTTCTGACAAAACAGCAAAGAATAAAATAGATAATGCTGGTAAGCATTCTCCTATTGTCAGTAGGGTATAAATTGGTTCATCCTTTTTTGAAGCCAATTTAAGTGAGACCCTTAAAACAGTTCAAACTTTTTTCACCCAGTAACTCCACTTCTAGGGCTATATCCTAAGGAAAAAGAATTCTGCATAAAGATAGCAACTTGTTTTTTTTTAAATAATGAAAAAAATATGATACATCCATAAGATGGAATATTCCATAGTCATTTAAAAGTATGTTTAATGAAGAGTTTTTAATAACATGGGAAAATAAGTTTAACATAAGTTTATGGTTTTTAAAGAAAGGAAACCAGAGTTCAGATAACCTCTGAGAGGCTTTGAGGTGAGGTAGAGTACCAGCAGAAGTTAACAATGGGTGGTACTCCACTTTGATAGGTTCTCCTAAAGCAGATATCCCAGTCTCAGGCTATTCCAATGAGGGAAGTGAATATAAATTCAGGGCTAAATAACAACGTGAGTATAATAGAATTAAGTAATAAAAGCAGGACCCTAAATTTATTTATATATTATAATCTCACTTGTGGTTTTTCTGAAATATTACTGTATTTCATCAAATCTAAGACACTGTCAATATTAAGATATATCCCAATTTCAGTGGTGTTAAAATGCAGAAAGACAATCATCTTAGAATTTATTGAATATAGTAGTTTCTGTCTAAATCAGTAGTCTATTAACTTTTTTTTCCCCCTGACACCTGAGGGAAATAATATACTTATCAGTTAGAGCAAATCCCTATAGCAAGGAAATCTGGTTTGGAGGTGTGGCAAAAGCTCTTGCAGTGGCTGCTGTACTGTTAGTTAAGAATCACTACTCGAGAGGCAGGCCCTGTGGCCAAGTGGTTAAGTTCACACGCTCTACTTTGGTGGCCCTGGGTTTCGCCAGTTTGATTCCTGGCTGTGGACATGGCACTGCTCATCGGGCCATGCTGAGGCAGCGTCCCACGTGCCACAACTAGAAGGACCCACAACTAAGAATATGCAACTATGTACCTGTGGGATTTGGGGAGAAAAAGGAAAAAAAAATCTTTAAAAAAAAAAGAATCACTACTCAAGGTGGTGAAATTATTGATTTTTTTCCATTTTTTTCGCTTGTGTATTTCAAAAATTTTACAATAAACATATATTATTCTTATAATTAGGGGAAAAAGTTATAAAAAGGAACTTTTTAGGGGGCTGGCCCCATGGCTGAGCAGCTAAGTTCCAAGCTCCGCTTTGGCGGCCCAGGGTTTCGCCAGTTTGGATCCTGGGCTTGGACCTGGCACTGCTTATCAGGCCATGCTGAGGCAGCATCCCACATAGCACAACCAGAGGCACTCACAATTAGGATATACAGCTATATACTGGGGAGCTTTGGGGAGAAGAAGAAAAAAAAGAAAAGAAGATTGGAAACAGATGTTTGCTCAGGTGCCAATCTTAAAAAAAAAAAAAGGGATTTTTTAGATATCTTTGGATTTTTTTTCTGACTTGGCTTCATCAAGCTGTGAGCCCATTCCTACTTTTAATAGGAAAGGCTCCTGTATCTCAGTGGGTGGCAGGGGAGATGGGGTGCTGGTGGTGCATGTTGCCTATGCAAAAGGAACAACTCTGTTTCTCTGCCTAGATAAGTAAGAAACCTCAGCATCTTCAGGAGAGCCAAGAGATTGGGCAAGCTCTTCAGCAGGCCAGGAATGTCATGGTAAGTGTGGATTGACCTTATACCACCGCTGGGTCTCATGTGAAGATTAAGAATGGAGAATCCTAGATGGTTAGCAGATGGTGGTACTCTGTCATGGTAGGGAAGGGAGGTTTCCAGATCTTCATTAAGGACATCTTCTCCTTATTGGGAACTTGAAATTGGGGACAGTGGCTTTCCTCCCCAGTGTCCCTGCTTGCTTCCTGCTTAGTGACTTTATTTGATCTAGCCTCACCATCTTTCCGTCTACAGCAATCATGGGTGCTGGTCTCTAAAGAGCTGATATCCTTGCTTCACCTATCTCTGTTGCACTTAGAGGAAGATAAAACTACTGTGAGTCAGGAGGTAAGCAGCATAAAGGTGAAGGCAGAGGCCTCTGGTGGGACTGAAAGCCAAAAAAGGGAATCAGACAGGGTCTGATTCTTGTCTTGTAGTCTCGGCGTGCAGAAACCTTGGTCTCTTGCTGTTTCGATGTGTTGAAGAAATTGAGGGCAAGGCTCCAGAGCCTCAAAGCAGAAATGGAGGAAGCAAAGCACAGAGAGGAAATGGCCCTCCGAGGCAAGGATGTGGTAAGGGGTCAGGCTTTTGTTCCTGGATATGGGAAGTCTCTTTCTCTGGGTTCTTGCAGGAACGCAAATTCACTTGAGACACAGATAGGTGGCCTGAGAACTGCCTGTCCTGGGGAATAAGAAAACAGACTACTGATGTGGTGGATAGTTACAGCTTTTTGTGCTATTTCTCTCTTCTGCCCACTGTGTTCTTGCAATCTCTTCCCTAAACAGGCAGAGACAGTGCTAGAGGCTTTCTGTGCACATGCTAGCCAACGCATCAGCCAACTGGAACAGGACCTTGCATCCATGGGGGAATTCAGAGGCCTTTTGAAGGAGACCCAGACCCAACTGGTAATTTGAGGGCATTTTCTTTCCATGCTGACACACTCGGAAGATGGTCATATACCCCCACTTTGCTGTATCCAGAGGAAAGGGGCCTCCTCCATAGGCAATCCTTCTTGTGTAGGTAGGACTTCATACTGAGCAAGAAGAGTTGGCTCAGCAGACGGTGAGTCTTACTTCAACCTTACAACAGGACTGGATATCCATGCAACTCGATGTGAGTATTCAGGGCCATCATACCACTCCTTTACTCACAGCCAGCCCTGTTAGGAGCCTTGCCTCAAGTGTGCTCTGCTGACCTGCTTGCTTCCCCGGTAGTATATAACATGGACAGCGTTGCTGAGCCGGTCTCGACAACTCACAGAGAAACTCACAGCCAAGAGCCGGCAGACTCTGCAGGAACGTGATGCTGCAATTGAGGAAAAGCAGCAGGTACAAACTAGGAGTGGGGACTCGGTAGGCCTGGTTTCCTCCTTCTCTACAGAAGGCCTTTCTTTCCTTTTTTTTTCTCTGCTTTTTTTTTCCTCCCCAAATCCCTCCAGCACATAGTTGTATATTCTTTTAGTTGTGAGTCCTTCTAGTTGTGGCATGTGGGATGCTGCCTCAACATGGCCTGATGAGTGGTGCCATGTCCGCCCCCAGGATCTTAACCAGCAACATCCTGGGCCGCTGAAGCTGAGCGTGCGAACTTAACTGCTCAGCCATGGGGCTGGCCCCACAGAAGGCCTTTCTAATGAGTGGTATCTTTAGCCTCCTACCCTGGACCTATCTTCTTTTCACTCTGTGGGTTTAGAGACCAGCCAGGTCCTTTTGCTGTAAGATGGCCTTGGGCCTGGTTGTTTCCTTTCCCCTTCAGCACCTTCTTTAGCAACTTCCTCCTGTTTCTATTTTTTCCTGAGGATCAGCCTTATTTGTTGCAGTGTTGCTGCCCAGGAGCAAGGTGGTTCGCTGTCCTGTCCAGAAAAAGAAGCTGGACTAAGTCCTGGGACTTTTGATTCAGGAGGAATTTGGGAGGAAAACTGTCTTTTCTTCCTAGGTTTCCAGGGAGCTGGAACAAGTCTCTACCCATTTAGAGGACTGCAAAGTCCAAGTAGAACAACTGAAGTTGGAAAACAGTCGCCTAGCAACAGGTGTGTGTGTATACATGCGTGCAAGTAGTTGTGCCCTGCTAAAGCTTGGGGTGTGGCAGTAGAGCAAGAAAATGCTCTAGAGCACTGGTTTTGGAGCAAAAGTGTGGGGAAGTTTTGGCCTGGTGACCACATGGTGTCATTAGGATACTTTTGGTCTAGATCTCCAGGCTCAGCTGCAGATTCTGACCAGCATGGAGAGTCAGCTAAAAGAGCTACAGAGTCAGCATGCCCACTGTACTCACGACCTGGCCATGAAGGATGAGTTGATCTGCCAGCTTACCCAGAACAATGAGGAGCAGGCTGCTCAGTGAGTTCCTGTCAGGTTATTATGGCAGTACGCACTCAGGATATAGGACCAATGAGATCTAATATGTCTCTGGCAGATGGCAAAAGGAAGAGATGGCATTAAAACACATGCAGGCAGAGCTGCAGCAACAACAGGCTGTCCTGGCCAAGGAGGTGCAGGACCTGAAGGAGACTCTGGAGGTAAGGAATATGGTTTGGGTCAGGGGAGCTGGCAGGAGTATGATTCTTGCCTGATGGTATTGAGGTGAGGTTTGAGACTGCGGACTGGGAAAAGCCTCTGCTCCCAGGGCTCTAAAATTTCACACTTAAGCTCATTTTTTTCCCCCTCTCTCTCCTGCTCCTTCCCTACCTTTCTTCTCTTGTCTCTGTAGTTTGCGGACCAAGAGAATCAAGTTGCTCACCTGGAGCTGGGCCAGGTTGAGTATCAGTTGAAAACCACACTGGAAGTGCTCCGGGAGCGCAGCCTGCAGTGTGAGGACCTTAAGGACACTGTAGAGAACCTGAAGTAAGATCTCTGCCTTTCTGTGCTTCCCTCCTAAGTTCTTATCTTTCCCAGAGACTCTTCTAGAAGCTAAAGTCTCCAAGAAGGGAATTATGATAGGGTCCAAGAGCCTCTTGTCTCCCTCCTTGAATGCAGCTTTGTGTGGGGATTGGGAGAGGTGTTCAGAGAAGGTCTCCTGGTTTTTGGCCATCTCTTCTGTTCATTCCTTATTTCAGGGCTAAACTGGCTAGCACCATAGCAGAGAACCAGGAGCAAGACCTGGAGAAGACACGCCAGTATTCCCAAGAGTTAGGGGTGCTGACTGAGCAACTACAGAGCCTGACCCTCTTTCTACAGACAAAACTAAAGGAGAAGGTAGGATTGGGGGTTCTTTCTCTTCCCTTCCTCTTGTATCTTCGAAGAAAGACACTTTCATTTTTTCCTTCCCAATCTGTATACATTTTATTTCCTTTTCTTGTCTTAGCACATTAGCTAGAACTTCCATTATGCTGTTGCAAAGGAGTGGTGAGAGGGGACATCCTTACCTTGTACCTGATCTTAGAGGGGAAATTTCGAGTTTCTCACCATTGAGTACGCTTTTAGCTGTAGGTTTTTTGTAGACAGGCTTTATCAAGTTGAGGAAGTTCCCCTCTATGCCTAGTTTACTGAGAGTTTTTCCAATTGTATCTTTATTGTCTAGAATGGTCTTCCTAAACACTACTCTTGTTCCATCTCTGTGACCTTCAATGACTTTGAGTTGCCTATAGGACCTCTTCAGCCTGTTGCTCAAACCTTTCTTCATCTGTCTCCTACCTCCCTATTATGAGCCCTTTACTCCAATTAGACTGCCTGTACACTCCACACATGTCCCATCTCCATTCACACCCAGACTCGGGCTGTTACCACATCCATTCTCCTCTGTCTTCAAATTGGAAATACTTTTTCCTTCCCTATTAACATCCTCCCTAGTTCATCTTCTTCTTTGAAATGTTCCCAGATCACATGGACTCAGTGGTCTCCTGCTATATTCCTCACGAACTTACTCTCCTTTTGCACTTGTATTAATTTTCCCTGGATGTCTGGTCTCTTCAACTAGACTGTATTGCAGAAATTTAACCTTGTGTCTTTGGCTTCCCCACAGTGCACACCAAACAATAAATGGCAGATATCTTTCAGAATACAGTTAATTAGCTTATTCAACAGTTAAAGGTATAATCAGGATCCTGAAATCTGGAACTGCTTATCATCTGACCCTCTTTCCCATTTGTGTGCTGAGCACAGGCAATGCCAAAGAATCCACAGTCTAGTAAAGAAGACAGACAGATGTAAATTTATCATCTTCACTTGTGATCATGATAGAGGTCTGCATGGATGACCTGTGAAGCAGAGAGAAAGGAGCATCAGTTCTACTTTTGAGAGTTAGGATGTCTTCTCAAAGCAGGTGACCCCTGGGCAGAGTCTTGAGGTTTACAAGTTTGTAGGGGAGGGGTGGATATATAGGAAAGCCCACCAAGCAGAGGGAATAGTATATGAAAGTCCCAGAGGCATAATTGTACTTTTTTGTAGTGTCTACCTTGTAACAAGACCTGAGTTATGTGCTGGGACTACAGGGTGAATAAAGCAAGGCCCTGCTCATATGGAATGTGGCAAGCTTGGGGACTGGGAACTAGCTCTTTATAATTGGAGTGTAGGAGCTATGTGGAGTGAGGATGACCAGAAGAGAGGCTGGAGAAGTAGGAGGCCAGATTTTGAAGGCTCGACTAGTGGCAGTTGTAGAAGGGGTAGAGAGGAGGAGATAGATTGAATGAGAAGTAGAAGTAATAGAACTTGGTGACCAATTTGATGTAGGAGTAAGGTGGAAGAGTGAATGATGATCTCTAGATTGCTAGAAAGATGGTGACACTCTCTAGAAATGGGTTGGCAAACTTTTTCCTGTAAAGTGCAATATAGTAAACATTTTCAGTTTTGCAAGCCATGTGGTCTCTGTCTCAACTACTCATCTCTGCCTTTGTAGCTCAAGAGCAGCCATAGAAAGTATGTAAATCAATGAGTGTGGCTGTGTTGCAATAAAACTTTATTTATTTGTTTTTATTTACAAAAACAAGCGGCAAGCCAGATTTGAACTGCAGGCTGTAATTTGCTGTTCCCCAATCTAGGATCATAAATACAAGAGAAGGAATAGATTTTTGGTGGGGTAGGACAGGAAAAAAGATGAGCTCAGCTTTATACATACTAAATTTCAGGTGAACTATGGAACATTCTAGTAGATTTTTCACAGGCAGTTGAGTCTTTGGGTCTGAAGATTGGGCAAAAGTCCACTTGAGAGAAACAGACTGAAGGGTTATCCATATAGAAGTGGATGTTTTTGTGGAGCTCCCAAGGTGAGGCCACCTGGGGAATGGATTAGAGTGTAAAGAGGGCCAAAGAGGAACCAAAAGGAGCCCAACAGTTAAGGAAGGATTTGTGGATAGAGAGAAGAAATAGCCAGAAATGTATGAGGCCTACCTATGAAGGACAGAGAAAAGCTAAGAAAAGGAACATTCTAAAAAGAGGAACATGGTCATCAATTATCAAATAGGTCAGGTAAAATAAGAGGTGAAAAGTGTCCATTGCATTTGAAAGTAAGGATGCCATTGGTGACCCAAATAGCGAGAATTTTGGTGGAATGGTGAAGCAGAAGCCTGAGTGTAGTGGCCTGGGGAGTCAATAGATGGTGAGAATTTTAGGCAAGAAATGTAGGCTCTTCTTTTTTTTAATTGAAGGGAAAGAGAAAAGGCAGTAGCTAAAAGGGGATTTAAGGTAAGAAGAAGGTTTTTTAAAATTGTTGTTTTAGTGAGAGAGAGTGAAGTTCAGGGAAAGGAGTTAATGGAGACGTTGAAGTTAGAGAAGAGAGGTAATAGACTGAACAGCATTCTGGAGGAGATGACTGGTGAGTACCTGGGAGGTCAGGGAAATCACTAACCCTGAAAAACAGCTGATTTTTTTCTCCTTTTCCCTAAGGCTGACCTGGAGACCCTCCTGATAAGCACAGCTTGTGCTCCTGCCCAGGAACACCCTCTGCCCACTGACAGCGCCTTCTTGGGAAGCATCTTGACAGCTGTGGCAGATGAAGGTTAAAGGCCCTGGATTTTAGGGGTGGGGAAATTGTGACCCTGCTCCTGATATCTTCAGCTGTTGAAGATGCCCACCAACAGACCTCTCTCCCTGGCTGCCATTATGGCAGACCCTTGACTGGGTCACCAGAGGGGCACCCTACCATGGTTGGTTTTTGTTTTAGAGCCAGAAGCAGCACCTGTGCCCTTGCTTGGAAGTGACAAGAGTGCTTTCACTCGAGTAGCATCAATGGTTTCTCTTCAGCCTACAGGTTAGGATGGGCTCCTGGGATCCTGCCTCATTTCTAGATCTGGTAGTGATGATAAAGACTAAAGCAGTGAGAAGTGCTCTGCTCTAAAAACCTCAATTCTAGTTGAGCTCATTTTATTTCTGCCTTTTGGGATCTGTAATGTCCCTGTGGGTGGGGAACATGGATAAATGTGGAAATGATGGCTACACATTTCCTTCCAGAGTGAAAGGGCTCTACCTCTAGGATTTTCTCTTTCAGAGACCCCAGGCATGGAGAAGAGCCTGGCAGAAATGAGTACTATGACTCTGGAGCTTCAGAGCCTATGCTCCCTGCTGCAAGAGTCTAAAGAAGAAGCTGTGAGGACTCTGCAGCAAAAGATGTGAGTGGAGTGCAGTCTTGGTGAGAGAGGGCAGGTCAAGTGAGACAGCCCCATAGCTCAAGGGCCCAGCCAGCTCCCGAGAGGACAGAAATAATGCTGAATTCTTCCTTCCCCTAGTTGTGATCTGCAGGCTAGGTTACAGGTCCAGGAAGAGCAGCATCAGGAAGCCCAGAAGGCAAAGGAAGCAGACATAGAGAAGCTGAACCAGGCCTTGTGCTTGCGCTACAAGGTGAAGGAGGGGCCTAGAAGTGGGGCGACGAAGAACTGGGGCAGCTCTTCTGGCCCACTGGGAGCCATTGTCTCTCCAGGAACCTGGGTGGTGGGGATTTTCCAACCATTGCCCTAGTTTTGCCCTTCCTGGGGTCAGACATTTTACATGTTTGGGAATCAGCTGTGGGCTGACCTATCTCCCAGGCTGACCTAGTCGGGAACTCTAGCAGAACTCTCAACACTAAAATGTGCCTTGCTTGGCTTAGCTCTAGAGGAAGAATTGGAGTGTTATCAATTAGTATCACCTGGTCTGAGCGTGGGTCAGACACTAAATTCTATCTCCTGTCAAGGACCGCAAGCAAACCAGATCTCCCACTGCCTTCTTACCTCCCTTTCCCTCACAGAATGAAAAGGAGCTCCAGGAAGTGATCCAGCAGCAGAATGAGAAGATCCTAGAGCAGATAGACAAGAGTGGCGAGCTCATTGTACGTTCGTCATGATGCCTGGCCCTCTGCTCTCTGGGTCACTGGTAGCTGATAGCCAGGATCCCAGATGTGGGAAGTGGATCCCTTGGTCTACCCTTGTTCACCACATGGGATAAGAAAGAGAGGACCTTTGAGAGCTACTGGATACCTCTCCGTTCTCATTCCCAGAGCCTTAGAGAGGAGGTGACCCAGCTAACCCGCTCACTTCGGCGTGCAGAGACAGAGACTAAGGTCCTCCAGGAGACTCTGGCAGGCCAGCTGAATCCCGACTGTCAGCCCATGGCCACTGACTGGATCCAGGAGAAAGTGTGGCTCTCCCAGGAGGTGACTTAGAGTTAACAGAGGCGCTGGGCAGCTGGCGGGAACCCTAGGCTGTGCCCCTACTGATCTGGACATACCCGTAGGTGGACAAGCTGAGGGTGATGTTCCTGGAGATGAAAAATGAGAAGGCAAAACTCATGGTCAAGTTCCAGAGCCATGTAAGAATTCCCAGGTGGTTCCAGGGCCATTTTCCACCACCACTAGCAACTGCCCTGCCGTATTTTCTTCGTTCCACAAGCTATGCTGTTCTTTTAAGCATAGGACTTATGCAACCTATTTGTGTTCTAGAGAAACATCCTGGAGGAGAATCTCCGGCGCTCTGACAAGGAGTTAAAGAAACTAGATGACATTGTTCAGCATATTTATGAGGTAAAGGAGGGAGGGAGTTGATGCGACTAAGGCACCTGGTACAAAGCCTGGCCCTGGAGGTACTGATGAGCATAGCTCTGGTTCCCAGCCTGTGCTGAGAGCTGGGCCTGACTTACTGTTGCAGGTTTCTCTCTGGCTTCTTTTTTCTCCCCTGTAACTCAGTGGGTGCTTCCTTGGCCTGGGAGCCTTGGGCTTTGAGCCTGTGACCCTGAGTTGCCTTTTCTGCCTCTCTTCCCAGACTCTGCTGTCCATCCCAGAGGTCGTCAGGGGTTGCAAGGAGCTACAGGGATTGATGGAATTTCTGAGCTAAGAAACTGAAAGCTAGAATCTATTTCACCTGTTTTTACCTGCAATATTCCCTTACCCCAGCACCGGGACCAATTGGCATAGAGCCAGCTATGTTTAATGCTATTTAAATAAAGTATATTTAATGTATTTCTTCAAGCTCACTGAATCTTATTTCTTGGGTGGGAGTGGGGTGGATGAGGTAGGGGAGAGGCAGCTTGGCCCTCCTGCCTGGGCACCCTCCACACACCTCTCCCGCTCATCCAGAGCCAAAGCCGGCTGCCCGTCTGCTCTTCTCTTGCTTCCCCAAATACTCTGGGCACAGGACTGCTTGTTCTCTGGCTCCTGGCCTGGAGGGAAACAGACAAGGGTTCATTCTCTTACCTTCTCCATCCCCCTCCTGGGTAAGCCCAGGTGAATAAGGGGTGCATAGAAAGAAACTCAGTTCCTTACTCCCTGTCCTGGACTCCTGCACTTTGTTGGTGGCTCTGTCCTACCTACTTGACCTGTTGTGACAATTTAGGTGACTCTTCTTCACCAGACCAGGCTTAATCCCTAACATCCAGCACAATGCCTGGCATATGGTAAAGGCAATTGTGGCAGAAATGAGGGCAAGGCCATTTCCTGCCTCTGGGGCCCTGGTGGCAGGGATCCACGAGGTGGGCGGGGGGACAGACCACAACAGCCTCCGAGATCCTGGCAGGGGAGTCACTCCACCTCGTCGCCCCGCCCCTGTGGGCGTGACCCTGCCACGAGCACCAGTCCTGAGGAGGGGGCGTGGCCAGGGCGGGGGAGGTGCTGGCCCCGCCCCCCGGGGGGAGTCACGTAGCTCTGCGGCATCCGCAGCCTCATTTACAGGAGCCGTGGCTGGAGCCACAGCTGTTGCCGACCTGACCTCGAGCTGTTGGTGTGGCTGCTGCTGCTAACTCACTGCGCACAGGTGAGGCCCAGGGCGAGGCGGGAGAAGCTCAGCATCTCCCCTTCCTCTCCCTGACTCTTCCCCCTGCCATCCTTGCCCTGTTCCCGGGGTCCCTGGATGTGCCTTCTGGGCGCTCTCCTTACATCCTCTCTCATTTCTGCCCACTTGAAACCCCATGGTTCAGCCTGCCCCACGACACCACGTCTAGACCTCAGCTTTTCCAATCCCAAATCTTCCTACCTACTGGATTTTTCCTTGGGGTCAGCCTCTCCCACCCAGACTATTTTAATGTCAGCCTGCTCCCTCTCCTAGGCTGTTTCCTCTCCAGTTCTCTTGCCTTCTCTGTCCCCCTGGTCGAGGTCCTTTCTGCTGACTAGTTAGCCTGTCTAACCATCACCTCCCTACGAGTCTCCTCCCTGCTCCTCCTGCATCTCTCCCTCCCTTTCTCAGGCTCTCTACTTATTCCTTTCAACCCTGATCCTCTGCTCCAATCTGACTGCATACGCAGTCAGTTTTGGGGTATGGAAAAGAAGTTATGCAAGTCTGTGGCAGTTATTTGTGCCATTCCTACTCCCTATCTGCCCCCCTCCTCTCAACCTTTTCCTCCAGAAGCCAAGGGAAGAGGGGTGATGGGTACTTTTGCCTCATCCTGAAGCCTTGAAAGTAAGTGCACTTTTCCCTAGGGGTTCTAATGATGATGAGAAAAGGGAAGCTGGAAGGTTAGGGCTTATGCCTACCTGACGAAGGGGCCAAATTCAGTGAAAGAAGGATTGGCCTCTTCGTTTGAGCAGTAGTTTCATAAGAAGACCGATAGCTTCAGGGCTGCTCACCTCCCCACCCCCACCCTGCATCTTTCCCTGGGGCTGGGAAGGGTGCCCACCAGGGACAAAAGGCGATGTGGGAACTGGGGCCCAAGCCTGCTAGCTGTCAGTGGGATTGGTGCCACTTTGACGCCCAGGACTCATGCCAAGGACTGCTGCCCTATTTCCAGCTCCATGCTTGTTGGGTGTTGGGGGGTCAGGGGTGGCTGCCATTTGGCCCATATGGCCAGGAGAGGAAGCAGAGGAAGTAGTGGGTGGGGTCCAGTTTTTATATCTTGTCTCCATTTCACAGAGCTGTCACCATGCCTCACTCGTACCCAGCCCTTTCTGCCGAGCAGAAAAAGGAGTTGTCCGACATTGCCCTTCGGATTGTGGCCCCAGGCAAAGGCATTCTGGCCGCAGATGAGTCTGTAGGTAGGTGGGTGCCTATGGCCAGGTGGGGTAGAGGTGACCAGGGAGCTGTTGGAATGACCTTGCCAACCCTCTTTGCCTCTAGGCAGCATGGCCAAGCGGCTGAGCCAGATCGGGGTGGAGAACACAGAGGAGAACCGCCGTTTGTACCGCCAGGTCTTGTTCAGTGCCGATGACCGTGTGAAGAAGTGCATTGGAGGTGTCATCTTCTTCCATGAGACACTCTACCAGAAAGATGATAATGGTGTCCCCTTCGTCCGTACCATCCAGGATAAGGGCATTGTCGTGGGCATCAAGGTGCAGCCACTGGCCCTGGATGGGGTTGAGCATGGAAACTGATGTGTGTGTGAGGGGTGGCAAGGGGAACGTTGCTTGAGTTCAGCCCTCTACCTGTGTTTCCCCTACAGGTTGACAAGGGTGTAGTGCCTCTAGCCGGGACTGATGGAGAAACCACCACTCAAGGTACAGGATGGGTAGGCTTCAGGACCATAGGGTTGTGGGGTAGTTGATGCTGGCAAAGAGTGATGAGGCTGACACTGTGCCTGCAGGGCTGGATGGGCTCTCGGAACGCTGTGCCCAGTACAAGAAGGATGGTGCAGACTTCGCCAAGTGGCGCTGTGTGCTGAAAATCAGCGAGCGCACACCCTCAGCACTTGCCATTCTGGAGAATGCCAATGTGCTGGCCCGCTATGCCAGCATCTGCCAGCAGGTTTGTGTATATGTGTGTGAGGGGATCAGATGGGGTTCCCTGGGCCTGGTGGGGAGAGGGTTACAGGGCTTTCTCCCATCCTGCCTACTACCTCTCCCAAGCTACTCTATTCTTACCTGCAGAATGGCATTGTGCCTATTGTGGAACCAGAAATCCTGCCTGATGGAGACCATGACCTCAAACGTTGCCAGTATGTTACAGAGAAGGTGAGTCCACACCTGGGCACAGACACTGACAGGGGAGCCTGTTCCCCATAGTTCCTGCTCAGATGCAGGCACTCTCCCCCAGCACTCTTTTACTGGATCCTAAAACAGACCTGTGAGTCTGAGCCTATACTGACCTTCACAGTCATGCCCACCCACCCCTAGTCAGGGAGCATAGAGCAATCAGTGGCAAGGGCCCAGAACCTAATAAACCTTCTCTGATCCCCAGGTCCTAGCTGCTGTGTACAAGGCCCTGAGTGACCATCATGTGTACCTAGAGGGGACCCTGCTCAAGCCCAACATGGTGACCCCTGGCCATGCCTGTCCCATTAAGTATAGCCCAGAGGAGATTGCCATGGCAACTGTCACTGCCCTGCGTCGCTCTGTGCCCCCAGCTGTCCCAGGTACCACCTTACTTCCTAACTTGTTCCCATCTCTAAGATTCATCCTCATGTTCTTCTTGTGGCCTTCAGGGGTCCCTTACGCTGGAAAAATAGGGAGTGACTGACCCGTTGTCTTCTCTTCTCCACTCTAGGAGTGACCTTCCTGTCTGGGGGTCAGAGTGAAGAGGAGGCATCACTCAACCTCAATGCTATCAACCGCTGCCCTCTTCCCCGGCCCTGGGCCCTCACCTTCTCCTATGGACGGGCCCTGCAGGCCTCTGCACTCAATGCCTGGCGAGGGCAACAGGACAATGCTGGGGCCGCCACTGAGGAGTTTATCAAGCGGGCTGAGGTTGGGAGCTAGAGGTGGTGGTTGGGGAGGTGGTGTGTAGCTAGGCAGGGGGCAGCACCTGGAGGCTATAGCCTAGGCAGGGTTTGGCACCTGTGGGCTGGATCAGGCTGCTTACCCCTCTTCCCTTTTGCAGGTGAATGGGCTTGCAGCCCAGGGCAAGTATGAAGGAAGTGGAGAAGATGGTGGAGCAGCAGCACAGTCCCTCTACATTGCCAACCATGCCTACTGAGTCTCTACTCCATACCACAGCACTTGGCCTGGCCATCTGAACCCAGTTTGCCTGTAGTTAGGACCAGGGCCAAATAGCCATGCAGAGCAGAGATGCCTCCATTCAGCACTGAGTCATCTTCCTTTTTCCTCCTCCCTTCCCCTCTCCCATTGCTGCACCTGGGACCTTTGGACGGGAGGATAGGGAGCCCTTCATGACTGAGGGCAGGAGAACTTGCTAGAAGTCAGAGCAGGATGTCTGGGTCTTTCCCCTGCCTCTGTCAGCCCCTACAACTTCCCCATGATGGGATAGCTTCTCCTTGGACTCTTCTTGCCTGCCCTCTCTCCTGAGATCAGAGGGTAGGACACCAGACCTGACTCATGCCTTGGGTACATACCACATAGCAAATAAATGGTAGCAAAACATGCTACTTTGTCTGTCTCTTTTACACATCAAATTCCCACCTCCCAGTTTCTGATCTCTGCGCTGACTCTGTCTCTGAGCTCTCTGATTGTGGAGGTGGAGAGGGGGGGTTTTAAGTTTTACCGTGCTTTAAGTTTATGGGGGAAGGGCACACCCAGTCACCACTCCCAGCTCAGGCTCTTGCCTATTAATGTCCAATGCTGGAGCGTGGCAGTATAGAGGGCTGCAAGTCTTTCAGGGACTGCCACATCAGAGGCACTAGGCTGCAGCTGCAGAAGGATGGAGTGAAGCAAGACTTGAGCAACTCCCGAAGGCAGTTTTTGTTCAAGGCCCAAAACTGGGATAAGAGGGTTTGGGAGTTTCTTACTTCTCAGCTGTGTTGAGTCCTGCTGGGGCTTGACACATTTGGCTAGGGGGAGCCACCCCAGGGGACCACCTGGGCTGCTGCCCAACAAGGAAAAACCCCAAGGCTCAGGACTGCCAGACTGAGCAAGGTATCTAGGAGGCTGCCAAGGGCTATTGCCTACTCCCATTTGGGGTAGATGGGGGCACAGAGGGGACCAATTTGAGGGTCTGGGCAAGGGCAGACCTGGTGAAGTCGCATGCTGAACTTGGACCACTTGGCTGGGGTATAGGGGTAGTTTGAACACCTGGATCTATCTGAGCAGGTAAAAAGATAAGAGAACCTGCTGATGTGTTCTGTGTCAACTGGGAAGGCCATGTTCTGTGTAAAGTGCACAACCAGGGCTCTACCCTGCTAATTATTGCAATATTGGAACGTAGGCACAATGTGACTTGACCTTATATTAACAAACTTAGCCAACGCTTACGTAGCACTTTCTATGTGCTCCTGCCAGGCCCTATTCTAATCACTTGGTATTTGTTCACTCATTTACTACACTATCCCAATTTTAATGTGAGGAAACAGGAACAGAGAGGTTAACTTCTCAAGATCACTCAGTTGAAGGGGTGAAGCCAGGATCCGAACCAAAGTAATCAGGATCCAGAGGCTGTGATCGTGAATTTTCAAGAATTTTAAGTGAAGTATCCGGACTTTTACAAGTTGGAAATGAATTCAAATTTATTTTAAAAACTCCATGAGCCAAATACGCTAAAAAGGTACTACTAGCTTGTCACCTCCATGTTTGAAGCTTGAGGAGTGGGTGTCTGGAAAAAGACCTCTATGGTAGGGATAATAAACAGTGATGGTGATAGGTGACATTTGAGTGCTTGCCGTGTGCCAGGCTCATAACATGAATGACCTCATTTTGGCAAACATCTCCATTTTCCAGTTGAGAAAGCTGAGACTTAGAACTGCCCATGGTCGCCCAGCTAGTCTGCAACGACTGCAGATTTGCGCTCTTAATCCCCAGAGCTAAAAGTGTGTTCTACAAGGAAGCGGACTAACCAAGCACCTTCCATCCACGCCGACAAGGGCACAGCCCCTCGACAGCCTCCGGGCTCCGTGCTGACCATGCAAACTCCGGGCGAGGCTCCCTGCGCACCCCGCCCACGCTCGCCGGCCTTCTCCGCCTGCGCGTCTGGAGGGCCGCTCGCGATTGGCCGCGATCGCGGCCGTGGCCCCGCCCCCTCGCTGCGAGTTTCTGATTGGGGGAGGCCTACGCAACTCCGCCTTTTGGCGGCTGGAGCAGCCGGAAGCCAGCATGGCGGCAGCCGGGGCAGCTGCCACAGACCTAGGTGCAGTGGCGTTCGGGTGGGGGCCTGCGGCTGGCTTATTGCGACGGAGAGATGCGGGAGTGGGGATTGTGGTGTGCCCGAGGTCCCGCGGACTGGGGGTCAGGGGCCGCTTCAGACAAGATCCCTTCAGACTGAGGCCCGGGCCGCTCGCACGGGGATCCGTACGGGCGCGGTCCGAGAGCCTCTGGGTACCGATTGCCGGGGCTCCTCCTTGTTGGGAGTGGGGCCGGCACCCGAGCCCGCTTTCGGCACCTCAGTCTGTCCCTCCGTCCCTCCAGAGGTGGTCCGAGGCAAGCGCGCCGCCCTCTTCTTCGCTGCGGTGGCCATCGTGCTGGGGCTGCCGCTCTGGTGGAAGACCACGGAGACCTACCGGGCCCCGTTGCCTTACTCCCAGATCAGTGGGCTGAATGCCCTGCAGGTGAGACCTCGGTGCGGGAGGGCCAGGGGACAGCCCACCCGCAAGGTGGAGACTCAGCTGGTGGCCCTGATCCTCCTTCCCGTAGCTGCGACTCATGGTGCCCGTCACTGTCGTGTTTACTCGGGACTCAGTACCACTGGACGACCAGGAGAAGCTGCCCTTCACCGTTGTGCATGAGAGAGAGATCCCTCTGAAATGTGAGTTCCTGGGGGCGGGTCAGCGCTGCCTTTCCAGTGTGAGCTCAGTCCAGAGATGGGTTGGGTAGAAGGAGCGCGAGTATCACATAAAGGTAGTTAAAAATTTACTAAAAGGCCTCTCTGGGTGAACAGTGTGTTTGGTTAGAGGAAAAGCAGCTTTAAATTCAGCGTTCATTATTAAGGAGGCAATTTTGTTCATAAAACAGTTACCTGATCAGAAGCAGTTGATGCTCATTAGGGGACAGGGGAGGAAGTAGAATGTAGTGGAAAGAACGCAGGGATTGGAATCAAGTTGGACTTGCACACACAGGCCTTATTCAGGTTAACGTTAAACACTTTACTGAGCGTTAGGCACTTTTCTTAGTACCAGGAATTTGGGGATGAATAAGAAATTGATAATAAAATTCATAGTCAGGGCAGAGAGACACTTAGATAAAGAAATCACAGTAGAAGTATATAAGAAACAGTTATGGGGCTGCCCTGTGGCCGAGTGGTTAAGTTCATGCGCTCTGCTTCAGTGGCCCAGGGTTTCTCCGGTTCAGATCCTGGGTGCGGACATGGCACTGCTTGTCAGGCCAGGCTGAGGCGGCGTCCCACATGCCACCGCTAGAAGGACTCACAACTAAAAATGCACAACTATGTACTGGGGGTCTTTGGGGAGAAAAAGGAAAAATAAAATCTTAAAAAAAAAAAAAAAAAGCAGAGGTTGCTCTTAATAAAGAGCCTTTAACTGTCTGGGAGGAAAAAAAGGCAGAGAAGGTTTCAGGGGATGTAATTTTTAAGGATTTTTTTTTAAGATTTTATTTTTCCATTTTCTCCCAAAGCCCCCCAATACATAGTTGTGTATTTTTAGTTGTGGGTCCTTCTAGTTGTGGCATGTGGGACGCCGCCTCAGCATGGCCCAATGAGCGGTGCCATGTCCGTGCCCAGTATTCAAACCGGCAAAACCCTGGGCCTCCGAAGGGGAGCGCGCGAACTTAACCACTCGGCCATGGGGTTGGCCCCCTGAGGATTTTTAAAGAATGTGTAGGAGTTCGGGTTAAATGAGGAGGGGAAGGAGGGAATAGCATGAGCCAGTAATAATGATAGCTAATATTAGTTATTTACTATATGCCAGAAACTGGGTAAAGCACTTTACATGTGTTACCTCATTTAATCCTCTCTAACATTATGATCCCCATTTTATAAACGAAAAAATGGACTTAGAGTTTTTAATTTGTCCCATATCACACAGCTAGCTAGTAAGAGGTGAAACTGGGATTTAAATCCAGGCCTGGGCTGGCCGAGTGGCGCAGTGGTTAAGTGCGCACATTCTGCTTCAGTGGCCTGGTGTTGGCTGGTTAGGATCCCGGGTGGGGACATGGCGCTGCTTGGCAAGCCATACTGTGGTACGTGTCCCACATATAAAGTAGAGGAAGATGGGCACGGATGTTAGCTCAGGGCCAGTCTTCCTCAGGAAAAAGAGGAGGATTGGCAGCAGTTAGCTCAGGACTAATCTTCCTCAAAAAAGTAATAAATAAATAAACAAATCCAGGCCTGACTGATTCTACTGTTCAAGCTTTCAACCAACAAACCATACTGCCTCCCGTGTAAAAGCATGGAGGGGTGATCTATGAGCAGTTTTACCTTTCTGGAGTGTGAAGTGAAAGATTGGGAGTGACTGGAGATGTAGGCTGAGTCCAGATCATGAAGTGCCTATGTGCCATTTACTTTCTAGTTTTTTTTGTTTTTTGGTTTTTTTTTGAGGAAGATTAGCCCTGAGCCAACATCTACCACCAATCCTCCTCTCTTGCTGAGGAAGACTGGCCCTGAGCTAACATTCATGCCCATCTTCCTCTACTTTATAAGTGGGACGCCTGCCACAGCATGGCTTGCCAAGCAGTGCCATGTCCGCACCCAGGATCCAAACTCATGAACCCCGGGCTGCCAAAGCAGAACTTGCGAACTTAACCGCTGTGCCACTGGGCTGGCCCCGAGTTTCTAGTTTTTTAACCTTGGTCAAACATTTTTTAAAAGATCATATGTCATATGGTTTAACCTAAGGTACACACACATACATTTTGTTTCTCAAAACAAAAATTGGGTCATACCTCACATGTCAGTTTGCAACTTGATTGTTGTCAATTTGTCGTGGACTTCTTCAGATTTAGTGACACAGTGTTCAATAGTATGGACATACTGGGAAGGTAGTATGTGGAGTGGCCAAGAGTATGGAATTTGGTATAAGAGAGCTGAGTTAAAGCCTTGGTTCTGCCACTTATTTGTGTGAATTTGGGTGAGGATGTTAAACCTCTCTAAACCTTGGTTTTCTCATCTGTTAATTAGGACTAGTAATAGTGTTGTTCATTTATTCAACAAATATTGAGTTCCTGTGTCAGATACTGTTGTAGTTGCTACAGTGAACAAAAAAGAGGAGAACAGATAATTAAAAGGATAAACAAGAAAAATGGGTGTTAGATGGTGATAGGAAAAAAATAGAACAGGGCAGGGGGATAGAGAGATTTTCTTGGGGGATGGGGAGGTCTTTGCCATTTTAGATAGGGTGACAGGGAAAGGTATCATTTGAAAACAGGACATTCAAGTAAAGACCTAAAAGAGGTGAAGGAGTAAGTTGTGTAGATATCTGGGAGAGGAGCATTTTTGGCACAGAGAAAAGCAAGTATAAGGTCCTGAGGTGGGAGCAGGGGTGGTGCCTTTGCAGGACAGTAAGAATGGCATTGTGGCTAGAGTGAGGTGAGTGAGGGAGAGAGGAAGAGGAAATGAAATAAAACCAGAGTGGGAAAAGGGGCCCAGACTCACATGTGGCTTTTATTCTGGATGGGAAGGGAAGCCATTGAAGGGTTTTTTTGTTTTTTAAACATAACTACCATTATCACACCTAACCACATTAGCCATAACTCCTTAATGTCACCTAATTTCCAGTCTGTATTCAGATTTCCTTAATTATCTCAAAGGTGTCCTTTTACAGCTGGTTTATTCTAATCAGGATCAACATACTGCATTTTGTTAAATCTCTTTCATTGTATATTAGCTGTTCCTACCCCATCCCAATGCAACTTCTTTTCATTGATTTGTTGGAGAAACCAGGTCATTTGTTTTATAGAACGTTTCATATTCTGGATTTGGCAGATTGCTTCCTCCTACTTTCATTTAATTTATTCCTCTATTGTCCATATTTCTTTTTTTTTTTTTTTTTGAGAAAGATTAGCCCTGAGCTTACTACTGCCAATCCTCCTCATTTTGCTGAGGAAGACTGGCCCTGAGCTAACATCCGTGCCCATCTTCCTCTACTTTATATGTGGGACTCCTACTACAGCATGCCTTTTGCCAAGTGGTGCCATGTCCGCACCCGAGATCTGAACCGGTGAACCCTGGGCTGTCAAAGCGGAACGTGCGCACTTAACTGCTGCGCCACCGGGCCGGCCCCATATTATCCATATTTCTTATAAACTGGTAGTTAGATTTATAGGTTTGATTAAAATCAGGTTCAATTTTTTAGGCAAGAATACTTTATAGTTGATGTGGTATACTTCCTATTGTGTATGTCATGAAGCATGTACTGGCTGGTTGTTTCACTTTGGTTAATGCAAAGATGATTTAGTGAGTTCAGTTATTGTCAGCTTGATCTCTATATTTAGTTCCCTGTTAACGTTTTACCTGATGGTTTTAGCATCCATTGATGCTGGAATCTACTTCATTAATGGTTGCAAAATGGCAATTTTTAAACTCTATAATTTCTTCTGCATACATGATCTAGAATTCTTCTATAAAGAACTTGCCCAATAAATTTTAGGTTCAATTTGTCAAGTTCCAGGGGATGAAAAAAATCCCTTTGGGATTGCCTTACATGTATAGATTAACTTGGGGAGAATTGACATCCTTAGACTATTTAATCTTTCCGTCCAGGAGCCTTGTATTCCTTTTCCATTTTATTCAGATCTTCTTTTATGTCCTTTAGTAAAGTCCTGGGTTTTTTCTTATAGTTTCATACATTTATTCCTGGGTATTTTTATGTTCTTTATTGTTATTACGGTTGGGATTTTTAAAATACTTGCTTTTCTAATTGGATATTGCTCATATTTATCAGAAAGCTATTGATGCTTACGTATTCTTGTATCTAGAACTGTTACTAGTTCTAATAATTTTTCAGTTGGTTCTCCTTGATTTTCTTGGAAAATATACTACTTCAAAAGTGGCCATTTTCTCTCTTTCTTTCAAATATTCATGTTTTATTTCTCTTTCTTCACTTACTACATTGGTCAGGAACTTCAGAAAGAACATGCTGAATAATAGAGGAGATAGCAGGCATCCTTCTTTTATTACTGATTGTGATGGAACTGTATTTTCTGTGTTGTTGTTAAGTGTGCTTCTTGTTTTTATCAAGAATTTTCATGGAAGTTAATTATTTTGGGGCACCTATTGAAGTGATCATATGGTTTTTCTCCTTTCACCTGTTAATGTACTGAATATTGTAATAGATTTCCCTGTGTGGAAGGATACTTCAGGTTGAAGGTAGTGTGTCCATAGGCAGAGGCAAGAGTTGGGCAGATGGAAGAAGTGGAGTGTTGTGTATTTGATATCATCCATGCAGAAATTGTTAGAAGTGGCTGTAGCTTCTTGGTCTTTCTCTGCAGTCATCTTGCTATCCTCAGATGCTGGACAGCGTTAGGGCTGGGAAGGTGGGGAGAGGTCTGTTACGTGTTCTTCCCATCATGCGTCTTCCTTTTCTACTCAGACAAAATGAAAATCAAATGCCGTTTCCAGAAGGCCTACCGGAGAGCTCTGGACCATGAGGAGGAGGCCCTGTCATTGGGCAGTGTGCAAGGTACCAGAAGGAGTGATCACACCATTTCAACATGAAACCCTCTTTTTCCTTCTTATCTTTAAGTGTGTAGTTTCCATACCTTGTCTTAACTCCAAAATCTTTCTGGGAAAGCTTAGAATGAGATACCTTGTGTTTCCGCCTGGACCACTGAGGGCCAAGCCTGGCCACAGGGTCAGCTGGGTGTGAGTGGGAGGCAGAGGGATGGCTTAGGCACTCTGTGGGCCGAGGGGAGAGGGAATGGTGTTTTTGCTCCTGGTGCAGTACCTGCTCTTGTCTCCAGAGGCAGAAACCATGTTAGCTGAGCCACAGGAGCAATCAGAGGGCTCCCTGACTGTGTACGTGATCTCTGAACACTCTCCGCTTCTTCCTCAGGTAGGGTGAGCAGAGGCTGCGGCCTTGCCTTAGTCCTTCAGCTCGTCCTCTCCTAGGCCATCTCCCTCTTGCAGTATTGCTGTCCATTTCTTCCATTCGCTACAGAAAATTCCCCAATTATTTTTTAAAAAGAATGAAAACAGGGATTTATTCATTGACTCTGGCTCTTTTTAAATCCAACAATGATAGATGGTTAAAGCTTCAGTGACCATTTAAAGAGGGAAAAAAAAATCAGTAGGATTAAAAGAAAGAAGCTGGATTGAATGGGTTGTGGTGGTAACACGGGCCCTACATTGACCTTTTTACTTTATGAGCAAAAGGCTCGGTGGGAGGTATACCATGTACCATTTTCTTTTTAAATTTATAATGAAATATTTAATTCTTATGAAAAGATGAAAGAAAATTTTGATGAGCATCCATGTACCCACCCCCAGCTTCCAAACTACAGGATAGCAGTGTAGTTGGAGCCCCATGCGTCTCCATGGTTACACCCCACTCCCGCTCAGCCCAAGGTGACCATATTTTGTATGTATCATTTCTTACTTTTCTTTTGAGTTTTATCACATATGTTGTATCTCCGTAAACAATATATTTAATTTTACGTATTTTTGAACTGTATATAAATGGTATAATACAGCATATGTTCTTCTGCAACTTTCATTTTGTTCAACATTTATGTTTGAGAGAATCATCCATGCTAATACATGTAGTTGAATCTAATGGATTCATTTTTATTTCTTTATTTCTTTATTTATTTTTAAGATTGGCACCTGAGCTAACAACTGTTGCCAATCTTCTTTTTTCTTTTTTTCCTGCTTTTTCTCCCCAAATCCCCCCAGTGCATAGTTGTATATTTTAGTTGTGGGTCCTTCTGGTTGTGTCATGTGGGATGCCGCCCTCAGCCTGGTGGGACGAGCAGTGCCATTTCTGCGCCCAGGATCCGAACCCGTGAAACCCTGGGCCACTGAAGGGCATGAACTTAACTACTCGGCCCTGGGGCTGGCCCCTGGATTCATGTTTAATTCTATCTAATGTTTCATTGTATAACATAGCATAATTTTTCCATTATGTTACTGATGGGCGTTTCAGTGTCTCCACATTTTTACTATTAGAAATAATGTAGACATTATCATGAACATTCTTGTACTTGCCTCTTTGCCGTGTGCCTTTTACGTATATGAACCTTTCCAGTTTGTTTATTCTGCTTTTCTTGCTCAGCATGCTGTCACTTAGTTTCTAGCCAGTGAAGATTTAGGTAATTGCCTGGACTTATGTCTACTGGGGATGCAAAGGAATCTGAAATGAATGAAAACACTCATGTATATCCATAGTTCAGAAATGCTGTGTTAATAGTTCACTATGAATCTAAAGAGAGGTGCAGGCCTCTTGGTCAGTGGCAAAAGGCCAGAGTCTCAAAGACAGGAACCAGAGTGCTCTTCTCCTTTCTTCCCTGAGCCATGGGCATTCTGTCTCTTGCTTGCCTCTCACAGGATATGATGAGCTACATTGGGCCCAAGAGGACAGCAGTTATGCGGGGGATAATGCACCGGGAGGCCTTTAACATCATTGGCCGCCGCATAATCCAGGTAGCCCAGGCCATGTCTTTGACTGAGGATGTGCTTGCTGCGGCCCTGGCGGACCACCTTCCAGAGGACAAATGGAGCTCTGATAAGAGGCGGCCTCTCAAGTCCAGCTTGGGTAGGGTGACTGGGCTTTGCCATGGGAAGAGAGAGGGACATGAATAAGGTGGAGGCATTGGGGCAGGAGGGGAATCTGCATGCAAACTCTTTACTCCTTTCTTCTCTGGTCTCAGCTTTTTCTTAAAGCACTCAGTGTTCCTCATCCTAGTTTTATCCTCGCTTTGGTTCCATGATGGCAACCAGTGCTATTCCAGAGGAAAAGCAAGTTCAGCTCAGCCAGGGATACAGGCTGCTCTTGATCCACAGAAGCCTCTGGCTTCCCTGACTCCTGTTTCTATAGGCTATGAGATCACCTTCAGTTTACTCAACCCAGACCCCAAGTCCCATGACGTCCACTGGGACATCGAGGGGGCTGTCCAGCGCTATGTGCAGCCCTTCCTGAATGCCCTCAGTGCTGCGGGCAACTTCTCTGTGGACTCTCAGGTGAGACTGGGAGCAAGTTGAGGAGTCCTTTTCCTGGCTGCACCATCCTTTTCAAAGTCCATGCATATTTAGTGTTTACAAATATAGTCTGTTCTTCCAGCTCTTAGAGCTTGCTGATTTGCCAGGAATTTCCCATGTATGTATATGATTATGCTGTCTTTTTTCCCTCCTTGGTGTTTAGCTTGGGGAGTTTTGTCAATACTATTTAAAACTCACTTCATTATGGCTCCCTCTAGAACCGTATTTGCCAGTTGTGCCATCCTTAAGAAAGTTATTAAAAAAACCAAAAAACTTGCTGAAATATGTTAATGTAGTAACAATAAAGATGTAGAGAATGGAGCTTTCTGTATTACATAATGTCCTTTTAGGGAAAAAGTGGGAGAAATTTCTATCAGGTCTTGGTAGTGGGAGTAATTACTTCTGAATAACTGACTTGATTTGATCTTGTGGACAGTGAATTATATTCTTTGTTTCTCTCTTTGTTTAGGCTGTTAGAAAGCCTGGTAAAATATGTGGTTTTCAAAGCTTGTATTTATTAATTTTACCGTTGACTTCATTATATTTTTCCTACATCTGTTTTCTCTTAGCCCTAATTTTACCTCTTAATATTTTGCTCTGTCCTAATTGTATCTTTTCAAGGCACCTCAAATCTTTTTGGGGACAAAGTGGGATATAAATGTATAAACAAAATAATGTTCTCCCCCTTTGCTCCACAGATCCTTTACTATGCAATGTTGGGGGTAAACCCCCGCTTTGACCCAGCTTCCTCCAGCTACTATTTGGCCTCGCACAGTCTACCCCACGTCATCAACCCCGTGGAGTCCCGGCTGGGTGAGCTCCTGAGGATGAGGGTTTTTCTTCCAGGCTGGGGACGGACCCTATAGGCCTTGGGTTTGGAGGCAGGTTGTATGTAGCGATGGTTCCCAGGTTGGGTTGGTCGAGGGCATCAAGGAAGTGCTGGGCATTTAGGCTCCTTTTTCATGATACCCTGTTGATGACAGATCTTCACACCTTCATATCCAAACACATTTATTAAATGTGATTCCCAGCTCTTTTTTATAAATGAATGGATAGGCTGCGTCTCCCTCCCTGCAAGCCGTCCAGGAAAGGGATAGTTACACATGTAGGAAAGATAACAGGAAAAGTACATGAAAGTAGAATTCAAACTGACAGTTCTGCTGATTGAGATTGAGGAATCTTGAAGGTAGGATTCCAGTTTATCATTTTCAGGGTAATACCAAGGAAGAGTGGGTATGACCAAGAACTGTAATACAGGCAAACCAAAGTGAGTATATCACTAGGTGTGGAATTTCAGGTATCAGGGCCATGCCATTGTGGACCAAGGGGTATGGGAGGGGCAGCACATGAGGCCTCGGCAAATTCCTCCTTCATTCATTCATTCAGCAAATATTGGTTGAGGGACTGCTTTATGGCAGTGCTGATTAGAAATAGAAGGACATTTCACACAAGGGAACTATGAGCTTAGATGTAAGAGCACATAGACATTCAGGAAGCTCTGAAGTTTAGTGTGGCTGAACTGTGAGAAAGTGACCAAGGTGAAGTGGGCAGGCACCAGATCATAAAGGACCTTATGAAGAAATTTCAACTCTAACCTGGTAGGGATGGCTAGCCTTTGACGGATATTAAGCAGGGAACTGACTTAAGGTCAGATTTATACTTGTATATAAAACGAGATATAGTAATATGGGTGCCATGTGGCAGTGGCCAAGAAAGCTGTCTTAGACAAGCAAGGGGGTGCCTCTTAGAAGAGGGGAGGTTCCAGGGGCATTTGGGGGCTAAGGACTGCACTTCATCTATGTGGTACATCTTGGGAGAATGTTCAGAGGTTCTTTATCACAGACAACCAGGACTGAAGGATATCCTAGTGATTACCAGTGGGGAAAATGAGGCCCAGAGTGAGTGACCAGTAAGTTAGAGGCTGACCTGGAACTAAGATCTCGATCCAGCGTGTTTTGGTATCTGACTCCCCTTCTCTTTGTACCACAGGATCCAGCGCTGCCTCCCTTTACCCTGTGCTCAACTTCCTACTCTATGTACCCGAGCTTGCCCACTCCCCCCTGTACATTCAGGACAAGGATGGGGCTCCAGTGGCCACCAACGCCTTCCACAGTCCCCGCTGGGGTGGCATTATGGTAATGGTCACATTGTGCAGACCCCAGAGCCCAAGCTTCAGGGACAGACAGATGTCCTCTGAGACTGTTCCTTCTCTTGTTCCTCTGGTGTCCTCCGTGGCCCAGCCTGTGGGAAGTGAGGGTACTGTGAGCCCCTGCTCCTCCTCTGCCAGCCCTCCTGCTTCTTATTTCTGTCAGTGTTTTCTATAATATGACCCTTTTTCACTTGCAGTTGGCACTTACTCAGGACTGTTGTGTGTATATTTTAGATCTTGGCTCTATCTATGGGAGTCTTGCCAGGTTGGGAACTTTGTCTCCCTTGTTAGACTGGGAGTTTCTCATGAGTAGGAACTCTAAAGTGGAATAAAAAATATCTCTGTTATAGGACTTTTGAGGGAGTAATGAGGGTAATTTATAAAACTCCTAACAGCAGATATTAAAAAAATAATTGCTATACATCAGGTTTCTAATATCTAAAGAGCACAGAATGTGTCTTCTTTTTCTCTCGTGGGCTCTAGAGTGTCTAGGGTGGTGCTGTGCCTGATCCTGGCATGATGTGGCAACCTCATTTCCCCTTGCAGGTATACAATGTGGACCCCAAAGCCTACAATGCCTCGAAACTGCCAGTGAGAGTTGAGGTGGACATGGTGCGAGTGATGGAGGTGTTCCTGGCTCAGTTGCGGTAAGGTCCTGGGTGATCCTCTTGGAGGCATGGCCCCTGAGTGTGACCACAGTCTCCTGGGCTGACTGGAATGAAATCTCACCTGGCAAGGATTCCTTGACTATGTGTAGAGCCCCAGGGAAACCAAGAGAGGTTTCCAGGGATGGTTTTATCTGTCTCCTAAGAAGGACTCGTTGCTGACAAAAACTGTTTTAGGAAAAATAGACTCATGAATGTCAGGTCCATGGGATGTGATTATGGGTGCTTAGGAAAATAGCTATTAATTCTTGGGCTAACTGATCTATTGCCAGTGGCTGCCTGAAGTCCTATGTTGAGGATTCTAAGGCTGTGTCTGGGCTCATCTGGAAAGAGGATTCTGATTGATTGGCAATGTCTGCCCTGGGTGCAGGATTAGAGAGGCACAGCACACAAGCCTTATCAGAGGTGGTCCTGAATCATCCCTTAACTAAGGCTCACTGGCTCCATGTGTCCAAAGAGAGGGTAGACAGGGTGAGGGGATTAAGTTAAGTTGGTGTTACCAGAAACGTTTTAGTCATGGAACCGTTCTTCAAACAAGATCTTGGAAGTCCAATATAGAAACAGGTAAAAGTGAAAACACTGATTAAAGCAGGGCTTGGGCCTCATTATTGCTTAGTGTTGCTGCTCACACCCCAAGACCCCGAGGTACTTCCCTACAACCCCTGTGGTTCTGGGTAAGATTGAAAATCTTAGTAGTTATTCTAGGAGTCTTAACCATCTTCTTCCACCTTCTAGTTCTTCTCAGCTCCTTTGACCTCACTTCGCTGTTCCCGCAGGCTGCTCTTTGGGATTGCTCAGCCCCAGCTGCCTCCAAAATGCCTGTTTTCAGGGCCTAAGAGTGAAGGGCTAATGACCTGGGAGCTAGACCGGCTGCTCTGGGCTCGGTCCGTGGAGAACCTGGCCACAGCCACCACCACTCTCACTTCCCTGGCCCAGCTTCTGGGCAAGATCAGCAACATTGTCATCAAGGACGATGTGGCATCTGAGGTAAGCAGGCAGCGGATGGATTCTGTGGCCTAGAATTGGAGTGGCCATTGAGGGCCAGGGTGTGGTGAAACCAGAGAGCCAATTGAGGTTCAGGGTGTGTGTGTGCATGCCATCCTTGAGTGCCCCACGCTTCCTCTAGAGGGCAGTGCCAGCTCCACAGCAAGAGTCCAGATGAGGGTCTGAGGTTTTAAGCAGGCACTAAGAAAATACACTATAGCCCTTCTATCCTGGCCTCCATGTATCCTAGGTGAACTTAAGGCAACCTTTCTGGTAGACTGAAGACACTGTGAGGCCCAGCATCCCCACTACCAATGCCTAGGACTTACTGGTAACCCCCTGCCCACTTCCTAGGTCTACAGGGCTGTAGCTGCAGTCCAGAAGGCGGCAGAGGAGTTGGCCTCTGGGCACCTGGCCTCTGCCTTCGTTGCCAGCCAGGAAGCTGTGACATCCTCGGAGCGTGCCTTTTTTGACCCGTCACTACTCCACCTCCTCTATTTCCCTGATGACCAGAAGTTTGCCATTTACATCCCGCTCTTCCTGCCTATGGCTGTGCCCATCCTCCTGTCCCTGGTCAAGATCTTCCTGGAGACCCGCAAGTCCTGGAAAAAGCCTGAGAAGATAGATTGAGCAGGGCAGCATCTCAGTAGAAAGCCTTCCTTTCTGGCCAGGGTGGGAGGTATCTGATTGAGAGGCACAGCAATGGGGCCTATCACGAATGATTTGTCTCCAGCCTCTGCTGCCTCATCCAGCAACCAGAGTACAACACTCTAAGAAGGGTTCATCTTTCCTTCCCTTCCCATTCTTGTGGCTCAGATCCTCCCTTAGTCCGTGCACAACCCCCTATCCTCAAAAGGTGCATCATCAGGGTCTCCTTATCTGGCTTAAAGATGAAGGCCTTTGCGTAGCTCCCTCTGGGGCAGAGGCAGCTTGTTGTGCTTCTGCCCTGTTCCTCACAGTCCTCTTGTACTGAGAGAGAGCGTTAGGGGAAAGCCCTGGGTTGGCTTCTAGCCCCCTCTGCTCATGCTTCTCTAGGGAGAAGCCCTAGCACTGTTCTCATGGAAGGGGCCAGTCACAGGTCACCTCTGGGGTCTTCTCCCTTACTCCCGCCCCCCTGGCTGACTATACCTGTTGGGTACAGCCTGACGGGAGTCCAGAAGGTGGCAGATCAGGACCTGATGCTGTGTGTGTGCAGAAGTTCCTTTCACCCTTTCATAGAGGCAATGTGGTACAGTGGGGAAAGTTCTGGACTTGGGGTCAAGCATGCCTGAATTCAAACTCTTGCTTCTGCACTTAACCATGTGGGGAGCTTTGAATAAGCCGTTTAATCTCTCTGAGCCTCAGTTTTTCATTTGTTAAAATAGCACTAATGATACCTCTCTTACAAGGTGGTTGTGAGGATTAAATATAAGCATGTGAAATGTCGGTCATATTCTAGGCTCTCAATAAACATTGATTGAATGTGAATTGGAATGATACGAAGTATGAGCATACCTTTCATTCTTCATTTATGTGTAAGTAACAGTTTCCTAGTATCTGTACTCCCGGGCTCACAGGTCCATCTTGCTTCCACCTGGCCTCCCTGTCCTGGAGGGCCCTGTGGTGGCTAGACACCTAGGCTGCTGTTCCTTAGCGTGTCCTGGGTTGTCCAACAAGACAGCATCTATTTCTGCTTTTTAGCAGGGGGTCTTGGGAGAGAATAGCTTGTGTCAGTGTAAGCCCTCAGATACTAACTCATTCATCAGTTCAAAAAAAGAAAATATATTAAGCACAGGCTGCAAAAGGCCCTGTGCTTCGTGCTGGGGGTATTAGAACAAAGACAGGATCTCTTTCACCCAACTGATTGTTTAGGGGGAGGGGTCAGTGACAAAACTAATTTCAGATAATTTGTTAGAGAGAAAGAACAGGTTGATCACATAGTGACTGGGGGTTAGTACTTTAGATCGGTTGTGAGGGAGGACCTTTGAGCAGATGGCATTTGAGCTGAAACCAGAAGGACAAGAAGAGGCGGTCTGGGGGAAGAGCATCCCAGGCAAAGACCCTGAGTCAGGAAGTCGCTCGAGGGGCAGAGAGACGGGCAGACTAGCTGGAGCACAGCGAGTAAGGAGAAGAGGTAGCCAGGACCCCCTAAAGTACCTGCCAGAAAAAAAACGGACGAGGGCCAGGGTAGGGGCTCGCCCTGGTCTGGACGAATAGCATTTCGGCAGCGTGGGCGGGGCCAGTGCCGGACCCACCCCGGGGGCGGAGCGGTACCTGGGGGCCTGGCCGGGGGTGGGGCTGCGGACGCTCCCCCTTCCCGCGGCTCCAGCCGGCTCAGGCAGCCGCGGCGGCAGCAGGCGAGCGTGGTCCCGCGAGGCCATGAAGGTGAAGAAGGGCGGCGGCGGGGCCGGGACTGGGGCGGAGCCCACCCCAGGGGCTTCGGGCCCGAGCGTGGAGCCCAAGCTGGAGCCGCAGCCGCAGGTGGAATCCGAATCCGGGTCTGAGTCGGAGCAGGAGGCAGGCCCGGGGCCCAGGCCGGGGCCGCTGCAGAGGAAGCAGCCGATCGGGCCGGAGGACGTGCTGGGGCTGCAGCGGATCACCGGCGGTGAGCACCAGCGAGGAAGCGCCGCCTGAGGGCGGGAGGGAGAGCGCGGGAGGGGGCCTTCGAGGCACGCGGAGCCCCGGCCCCCGCCCCTTTTCCCGCCCTCCCCCCCACCTCCCATCCCCCACTCAGGTCCCCCTTGCCTGTGTTCCCTAGTCTTCTGCTTCCAAGCCTTCCATGTTCCCTTTTCTCTTGATCTCCCTGTGCCCCCCTCCTCTCCCTTTTAAAGATTTATTTCCACTCCACTCCTTCCTTTTTGAGGAGTCCATCTCGCTTTCCCACGGTGGAGGTGGGGTAGCAGCTGCAACTGTGACCCCTTCCCATGGAATCTTCAGAGCCCTTTGAGGACTTTCTCTGCAATAATGAGGAGGGGGACTGAGTGCACTCTGTCCTTGGTCCCCACCCTGGAGGCTAAGTCGAGGCTGAGTTCCTTAGGTGGCATTAAGACCCTCGGATCTCCCTGACCTTAATGCCCTCATCCTGGATTCCCCAGGAAATCTGAGGCCATCCCCTTCCCAGGAAAGGACCTGAGCGGAAAGCTTCAGTGAGTTGGCCCTGTCTCTCTCAAGGGAGTGGGTTAATGCCCCCCTTAGCCTGGACTGGGGCCTGCCCTCTCCTGGGAAGGCTAGTCTCTACTGGTTGAGTTTCTGAGTTGGACTGCCTGGGTTGGAGTCCCAGCTTTGCCATGTAGTTGGGTCTGTGACCTTGGGCAAGTAATTTCATTCTCTGAGCACGTTCATCTGTAAAATGGGGATAATGACACCTACCTCAGGGCTACTGTGAAAATAAATTCTCTGATTTTGCATACTGCCTGGCATGCTGTGCTGCTCTGTAAATAGGGCTCTTTTGTCAATAGTGCTGAGGGCCCCACAGGACTGCTCATGGCTGCTGCCCTGAGGCAGACAACTAGGCATTCAGGGCAGGGGTGGGGGGAAGGTCACCACAGGCAGGGAACAGCGCTAAGAAGCTCTGCGGCAGAGGCAGTGGCTGAGCCTCAAAAAACAGGAGGCTTTGGAGACGCAGTGGCCCTGTACCTCGGCCTCATTCATCAGTAACGCTGCCCTGGCTCCCTCTGTGGGAGCAGCTCTTGGGGCCTGTCTTTGGGGTTGGGCGCAGGTGCTGGAGTGGACTTGAGCTCTGGAGCTGCAGGAGTACCAGAGCCCAGGGCTGCCAGACAAAGCTGTGGAGGGGACCATGATGGCAGGTCTAGGCCTGTGCATCTGGGTCCCTGGCGGACCAACTTCTCCCTCCTCTCTGAGCCAGGCAACAGCCATTCTTGGCTGAGCTCGTAGAGAACTGAGCTGCCTTGCCTAAGCAGGCGTTGGTAGAGGGAGGGGGCCTGGACCACTCTGATGTTTGCGCCAACTGGGCTGTGATTGGTAACAGCAGGATTTATTTAGGATTCAGGTTAGCTCTGGGGCAGAACTTATAGGATGTCCGGAGGTCAGGCAGGTAACTTTAGATTATTTGCAACTATGGGGGCTTCCAACCCATGAACCACCATGTGTCTGCTAATTTGGAGGAAATTCATAGCCCTTAGAGGTGGGGCACCTGTGGAGGATGTGTAGAAGAAGGAGTGTCATGGGAGCTCTTTCCTCTGTAGAAGTTGAGAACAGGGTTCCAGGCCCTCCGCCCTGGCACCCTCTGGTCTCTTCTGACCTTAATCACACAGATCTGAGGTTTGCTACTCCTGGATTACTGGGCCCTGAATCCAGCTTAGGAAGCTATTTGTGGCTGAGGGGAAGGGAGCAGTTGTGTTCTGAACCCTCTGCCACTCTGCCCCTTGTCTCGCCTGCCCCTGGGTCCCAGGTCCCTTGCTTTCCTGGCAGAAGAGAGGGAGTGGCTGTGGTGTCCTGAGCCATGGGCATCCCCTAGCCCTTGTTCCTCACTTCCTCTAAAGTCAGAGAGGTTGATAGGTTGAGTTTGCAATAGAAAAGACTGAGGTCAGACTGCAAGAAGTTGTTTACAAACCAGAGGAGAGACTCCAAAAGTTGGAGAATGGGGGAAGAAGAGAGGGCTTTACTGAGAGCTGGGAGTTGGGCAGTGAGGATCCTCCTCCCAATTCTGTTACCTCCTCTCCCTCTGCCCTGTGCCTGTTTTCTACATCTTTGGACTAGTGCTTATTTTCTGTGAAAATAAGGGGTGTAGAGGGTGAGGTAGGGGCTGCTGACTTCCATTCCTCTGCCTTGTCTCTCGCCACCGTGGGCTGTGGTGGACAGGCTAGGGCTCAGGCCCCTCCCTAAGCCCTGTGTAGTCCCTGCTGGGCCCCAAGGTGCCAGGTGGCTACCAGGAGGGCTTCCTGGAAGGAGCTGCCCCAGGCTTGGGGAAGAGAGAGTGATTTTATATTCACTTCCTCTTCCTGCCCCAGGGGAAATGGAGGTGGCCCAGGGGCCTGGAGGGTGATTTCCGGGCCTCTATAGGGAGGATGTGATACTTTGCAGGCTGATAGCACCAGAGCCCCCACTTTCCCTCTCTGCTCCTTCCTATTTGTTGCCAGGGCCTCCCTGATCACTTGCAGTTGCTGCTGCAAGAGCACTGAGGGTTGGACCAGGCCTTGGTATTCCTGAGCTTCCTCAGGCGGGGCTGCCGCTGTTCCTGGTTCCTCTTTTGCGCCTGAGGACTCCCTTTACCCCAATGTACACCGTGTGCACCTGCCACACCCTCTTCCTGGCTTTGCCCGTACTCTTCTCTTTGAGGGGTGGTTCAGAGTCAAGACTGGGTAGATGACCATTGAGAGGGTTCCCTCCATTCACTAAGACTTCCTCCCATTTGGAGATCAACAGGGAATGGGAGCAAAAGTGGCCCTCTCTCCCCCCATATTCTAGGTTCCGGGCTTGAGTCAGCAGAGCTTTGGCTAAGCTGCTTAAGGGAACTGGGCTTGTATAAGCTGCTTATGGGGAGGGGAGGGGCCGAGCGGGAACAGGGAAGGGATTGTTCGCCTGCCCCAGAGTACCCAGGTCAGGGACAGTCCTTTCCTGACACCTAGATATAGCACCAGGGGCAGCTGTGGGATGAGGGTAGGGTATTCTCCAGAGAAGGACTGTGTCTCTCCCAAGGCAGAGCTGTGTCACTCCCTTTGGAACGAAGTTCCCAAAGGCAGGGCTGTATCTCCCATCTCATGTTGGGGCTCCCCATCAGATTGGAGGTCTGTTTGGCTCAAAGTCACTGAGCTAGCCTTGGCAAAGCAAAGGCTGGAATAAGGGCCCTCAACTCCAGGGTGGGAGGGAAAATGTCGGGGAGGTGGCTTTGTCCTCCACCTTTCTCTGCCCTCCCCCTCCCTGACCCCAGAGGCCACTGGGATGGAGCTGTTTATCCCCCATTGGATCCCAGTGGCAGAGCTATGTCTCCCTCACACTGTGGGGGCTCCCCCAGGGCAGGGGCTCAGTTCTTTCTTGCTGGAAGGCAGTGACCTTAGAGGATCAGAGAAAGTGGTAGCTAGTCCAGGGTTCCGCAAAAGCTGGGATGGCAGCAGGGGCTTCTGGGTGGGCCCCTTCCTAGCTCAGCCACCTGTCTCCCCTAGACTACCTGTGCTCCCCTGAGGAGAATATCTACAAGATTGACTTCGTCAGGTTCAAGATTCGGGACATGGATTCAGGCACTGTCCTCTTTGAAATCAAGAAGCCTCCAGCCTCGGGTGAGTGGGCTGGGTGGGCCATTGACAGAGGGAGGTGGGCGAGAGCTGTGAATTGGGCTGCCCAGGGACTCCTCAGGCTGCAGAAGAGCCAGAGCAGAGGTGGGGCTTGGACCCTAGCATTCCCAGGTGTCACCAGGCAGGGGGCCTCTACCTGAGGCTGGGCCGCCTCCTTCCCATCTGTTTCTAGGGTTGGACATCTTGGGAGGACAGTCCTGCCTTCAATGCCTGCGAACTTGCCCTCTGCAGGCCTCCCTGGGAACTGCAGTCCCAGAGGCCCCAGGCCTCTGTGCTTCCTGTGGCCCTGGGAATTTCAGTTGAAATTGGTGACTGGCTGACCATTCATTTGGCCAATGGTCTGAACCCTCCATGTGCATCAAAATCTCCTGGGGAGTGTTTAAAAATTCAGACAGATGGGGACCCTGGGGTGGAAGCCTGGGTGGGCATGGGTCCCAGCCAGAAGCCCACTGAGCCCTGGCTGGGGTGCATTACAGAGCGGTTGCCCATCAACCGGCGGGACCTGGACCCAAATGCTGGGCGTTTTGTCCGCTACCAGTTCACGCCTGCCTTCCTCCGCCTGAGGCAGGTGGGAGCCACGTGAGTCACCGGGCTACTGCTGCGGGCTGAGGGTGAGGGCTGGAGGTGAGGGTGAGGGTGAGGGTGAGATTGAGCCCCTCCTGAGTTCTTACTGAGCTTCTCTTTGGGGCAGTTTGTCTTGAGCTTGGCTGACTGACTTCAAGGCTAAGCTCAGCCCCACCCCCTTCTCTTGCTCAGGGTGGAGTTCACAGTGGGAGACAAGCCCGTCAACAACTTCCGCATGATAGAGAGGCACTACTTTCGAAACCAGCTACTCAAAAGCTTTGACTTCCACTTTGGCTTCTGCATCCCCAGCAGCAAGAACACCTGCGAGCACATCTATGACTTCCCCCCTCTCTCTGAGGAGCTGAGTGCGTGGGCAGGGCCTCATGGGAGGTGGGGGAGGGGATCTCCTACTAGAGACCAAGTTGTGGGGAGGGAGTACCTGTGGGTCTGATCCCCTTTCTTCCCACTCTGGGTCTCTTTTGTGTCTGGCCACCATTCCTGTGTCACTTATAGGGAAACTGAGGCTCAGAGAGACTGGGGGAACTTGTTGAGGTTGTTCAGCTTGTCTGGGTCCCCCAGTCCTGAAGCCCCTGTAGTGGCCCGGCTCAGGCTTCTGACCTTTACCCCAACTGGCTGGGCCTCTCTTGCAGTCAACGAGATGATCCATCACCCTTACGAAACACAGTCTGACAGCTTCTACTTCGTGGATGACCGGCTGGTGATGCACAACAAAGCAGACTATTCCTACAGTGGGACGCCTTGACCCCCCAAACCACCCCTGCCACCGGAGGGTTCTGGGCCCTCAGCCATGACCTCCCCAACACTCACCTCTCAACCCCAGGAGTCTCAATCCCTGCCTGAGGAATGCTCCAGGAGCCCTGGACCCTGAGTCAGTGTCGGGAGGGAGGGTGCCTGATGTCCCCAGACCAAGTCTGTGAAGCCCATGGGACCTGGCACGTGGGGTAGGGTGGTAGGGGGGCTGTTTGTCTCCATGTCCAGGAAGGCCTCCTGTGAGAGGAGCAGCCAGGACTTTAGGCCATCCTAGCTGGGCCTCTTGGGCCCAAGTTTTAGAATAATGTTCCCCATCCAGCTTTGACTAGGTCTGGGCAGGGAGGATCCCATTCCCTGTCCCCTGCCCACCACCGACAGGCTGTTTAGAGTTTTAAATTCACAGATAAAGATCCAAAGTGGGGTCTGGCTGCCAAGCTTCCCAAGGGAGTCTGGGCCCTGGCCCCAGCCTCTACCATCTGGGGCTCAGATGCTGCTTGAGGTGTGGGAGGGACTGGCCCAGATTGCAGCCTGAGGTGGGGCTGGACCAACTGTATATAGTTTTCAATAAACTCTTTCTCCTTTTCTGTTCTCTGGTTCTGGGCCAGCATGTGTGTGTGGGAGGGAGGGGGGCAGGCGATAATGTGACACCTAAGTCCTCCTGTCCGCTAATCCTTTGCACCCTGACTCTGCACTCAGCATCTAGAGTCAGCACTTAGTACATGTTGCAGCTGGAAAACGTTTTTCTTTTGATAAAGAAGGAGACCCAGGTCCTGAGAGGGGAAGCTTTGGCCCAAAGTTGTAGCCAGCTGGCAGAACAGAGGCTGGGACACAGGCTTTCAACTCTAGGGCGGGAGGGAAGGTGTAGAGGAGACGCCCTTGTTCTCTACCTCGCCTTCCCTGACCCCCAGAGGCCACTAGGTTGTGTTTTTAGAGAGAAGTCCTCCTCGGGGAGAGAAGGTGGACAGGACTTTAGCTAAGCCTAGAGCCAACTCCTTGCCCTCAGCTACCTTGGGGAGCCCCCTGGCCTGGCCAGCATGCATATAACACCCCCCCACACACACCTCCAGCCCTACCCCAGACCCAGATGAGGTCTTAAGTCCCTTAGTGGAGGAAATTCAAGAACTGAGATAGGTGGAGAGCTCACACCCTACTGATCCAGGCCCTAATTTGAATGTGCCCGGTGCCCGCCCTCTCTGGACCGAGAAATTAACTTAACCCTCAGGCCTAGAAGTGCTGGATTCAGCTGGGTCCTGCAGAGACCTTGCTGGAGGCCAGGACCTGGGCTGAACTCTGGGAATTCTAGAATGAGTGAGACACAGGGAACAAATACCTGTCCCTGAATAAGGGGCTGGGCATGCAGGGGAGTGAGTCTTCCTGCTTAGAGGGTTCTGGGAGGATTCTTGGAGGAGGCAGCGTTGTAGCAGGATCTTGAGAACTCAGGTCGACTGACGGGAAGAGATGGGGGAGCGAGTGTTTAGGCATGGGGAACAGCATAAAGCAAAAGTTTGGAGGTGAGATTCATCAGATGTATTCAAGAAATTGAATATTTACACTGTGAAAGGAAAACAGATCTGTGGAGCCTTGTAGTTGAGCTGTTGGAGCTTCTGAGGAAGACGGAGGATTAGGCAGGAATGACCTGATCAAATTCTCTCTGGCTGCTGATTGAAGGGTGGATTGGAAAGAGTGAGACTAGTAATAGCCAATGTGTATTGATTGCTAGGCCCGGGGCTGGCTGCTTTACATGTGTTACCTTAGAATGTTCACAATCATTTCTGAGGAAGGCACTATTATGCTCATTTTACAGAAATTGCAGGCCCAGAGAGGTTAACTTGTCCTGCCAACGTTGCACAGCTATTAAGTGGCAGTGTCAGGATTCGAATCTAAGCAGTCTGACTCCAGAGTCCATGCTCTAACATACTAGAAGCAGAGGGACACTGAGGAGAGTGTTGTAGGAATTTGAGTGAGAGGTGAAGGGAAAATGAATTAGGTCAATATCCATGGAAATGGGGAGAAATAGATGAAGTTGAAATTTTTAAGAGGCAAAATCTCCAGGCTTGGTGGCTGATTGGATAAGGGGGTTGGGGACCAGGAGGAATCAAGGCTGAATCCCTGGTTTGTGGCCTGAGTGTTGGGGTGGATAGATGTGCTGTCACCGGGCTTGGGAACCCAAGTTGGATCAGAGTGGGGGCTAGCGGGAGATGATGAGCTCAGGCTGGGACCTGCTGTGGTGTGGTGCATATGTCCTGAAGGAGGTGATCAGGGGGAGACAGGAAATTCAGGCATTGAGACCAGGAGGGGGATGAAGGCTGGAGATGGTGATCCTTGGAGGTCATTGACCACAAAGGTGATTGCTGAAGCTGTGATGGTGGCTGTTATGGGGTCCCCAACTGGCACTACTAGTGTCTAGGGAGCAGGAGGCAGGAATGCCAAATGTCTTCCAGTTAATGGAGCACTCAATGCTGATAGTCCACACCACTCACTTCAGGGTCACTGAATGAGTGTGTAACCCTAGGGAAGGCCAGCAAGTGTTTGAGAGCATGGCAGAGGGAGAGAACTAGTGATGGAGATGGGAGGAGCAGCCAGAGAGGTGGGAGCAGACTATGTTAGAAGCTAAGGGAAGGAAGAATTTCAGCAAGAAGCAAGTGGTCAGGAAGTGTTAGTTGTCAGAAAGGTGAGGAAGGGGCATGGGGTGGGAGCGGGGGGTTGGTTTGCCGATGAGACTGTGTAGGTATACAAATATTTGCAGTTGGAGATGTTGTTTATGGGTTTACAAGTCTACAGAGAAGGCATAGCGAGCAAGAGGGACTTTTAGGCCTACCTAGTTGTCAGGAAGAGCACCTTCTACCACCCTCCTAACAGTCTTCACTGTCCCTGCTAACTTGAATCGGATTGAGATTCTGGATTGGGCCTGCTGCATTTCCACCTTCAGACAGGGAGGGACGTCCCTGTTCTGAGGTCCTCATCCCTGGGGCAGATACTAGGTTGGCACTCACCCAGAGAGGCCTGTGTCCCTTGGACCTGGAGGAGGCCTGGCTGGGAAAAGCCTTGACCCCCTGCCTCCTTGTAAGTTTTCATGCCTCTAGTACCGGTCCTGCTGCTAATGGTACAACTTGCTGCGTTTGGTTCCTAGCACTTTCCCTAGGAACCTAGAGGATCCCTGGGCAGTAGAAGGAGGAGGAAGACAGGATGGGGTGGGGCTAGTCCTGGCTCTGATGATGATGAGCTATTGACCTTGAAGGTCCATCTCGACCTTGCCAGATCTGGACCTCAGATTCTGTCTCTGAAGTCGGCAAGATATTTTTGCTTTGACTCCTCACAGGTGTCATAAAGACCCCACCACTGGGCTGAGCAGGAAAATTCAACTACTACAGGGAGACGCGCTGCGCATGCCCACCTGGGCTGGCCTGCAGGATGCATATTGGGAATGCTTAACCTGTTGGATATTATTGAGATGCTTCCCTTCTAGTTGGCAAAGTGCTGTTGTCTCAAGCCCCCAGTGCCTTCCTCCCTAGCCCGGCCCCTCCCCTAACAGCCAGCCTCTACTTCCCCACCACCTGGCAACTAGGGGCCTTTATGTTTTGTGTGTCATGGACCACTTTGCTATCGTCTGCTGAAGCCTATGGACAATAAGGTTTTTATGTACATAAAATATATTGTAATCCTATAGACGGAGTTATCTATATCTATTCTGCAGTTTCTGTAATGTAATATGAAAACATCTGTGATCTCTAATCTGTGATTTCTCTCCCTAATGACAAAGGCACAGATTCTGCTAAAGCTATTGTGATTTGTTGCTTACATTTCATAATCAAGGGAAATGCTGAATTTGAGGTAGAGATGAATGAAAATGAAGTGTAATTTCTTTATCCAAGTTCGTGGACCTATGAATTCTAACCAGTTTTATAACTCTCAGGTTTAGAGCCCCTGAACAAAAAGGTTAATTTCCCCAAAATAGGGGAGTTCCCGACCCAGGATCCATTCAAACTGTTGCTCACACTAAGATGGTGGCTGAACACTTGGTATGGGATGGCCAGCAGGGGGCAGCATATCAGCAGGAATGTGGGGCTAAGTTGCTTCCACAGTTTTAAATCTAAGGACCAGTCTGGTTACAAACAAACAAACATGAGACCCAGAGTCCTGAGTGCTTGCCACCTATCTTACTTGCATGGGGGCCAGCTTGGTTGTCGTTGTGCTGAATGGGCCCATGGGACAGAAGTCTGACTGAGGACCTCTGGGGATGTCCTCTGCCCACTGCCTAGTCTGAGCCCCCAGAGTCTGAGGGTCTGAGGCAAGGACGTGGACCCTAGTAAAGTTCTGTGAAACACTTGCCCTGTCCTTGGGGGCTTGGGCATCAAGACACAGGCCTGGGGTTGGTCAGAGCTGGGGGGCAACATCACCTGGGGGCTTGACTGCCTTCGCTTCCTTCCTGTACAGCCAGGGCTGGGCTGGGGCAGGTGGGTCTTTCTCTTGGGTGCTCTGGCTGGCCATGCCTTCCCCTACTGCCGACTCCACCCTATCCTTCTAGCCCTGGATCCAGCCTTAGAGCTCTGGGAGGAAGGGTTCTGATGTAGGCTGGGTTCAGTTATGGGATCTTCAGCAGAGCTGTCCTTTGGGGCAGATAGATGTGTTAGCCAGCCCCTAGGTCTGGCCACTGGAGGAACTTTCTAAGCAGAGGCCCCACCTGTGGCTCTTCCAAGACTTGAGGTTCATGTGTGTGATTTTGGCTCCTACATCTGCCTGTCCCTGTTTAGGCAGAGTGTTGGGCTGCCTCTCAGGCTGTCCTTTGGTGACAGCAGCCTGCCTGGAGGTGGTACCTGGGAGGTGAGTCTGAAGTGGGACCAAGTGGGCCCCTGACCCTCCAGAAACCACCCTCCAGGGCCAGCAGTGCACACAGCATCAGGTTATGCTCCATTCACGTCACCTGTGGAACCCAGAGCCTCAGCCAGGGAAAGATGGGGGGCAAGAAGGCGCAGCTTAGACAGGAAGTGACTCCTTTTGTGTGAGGAGATGAGGGGTCAAGGAGGGAAAGGGTGGATCTCAGAAGGAAGGAGTGTGTAGGGAGAGCATCCTCTCCCTTCTCTGGGTAGGACAGCTGCTTCCTCACATTCCTGTGGAAGTTCTGGGAAGAGGCCCCACCCACCTGCCCTCTCATCCTCCCTGGGCTGGTCAGGAAGTCCTAAATGCCTCACTCTTTGGATATAGAAACCTTACAGTTCTAGGTGAGGTGAAATTACAGGCCCAAGGCATCTATAGTCAGTGTGGCTTGACCTTTCTGCCCAGGGAAGGGAGGTCCAGAAAGGAAGTCTTGGTAGCACTTGTTTTATTGTTCTAGGACAGGTGACAGTGACAGGCCATTGAGGGATCTGCTTGTGCCTCATCTGAGCCTGGGCCAACCTCTGGGGGCTCTTGTCACCCCCAGACCCAGGGTAGGCTGAGGCTCCCACTTGGTGGGAGTTGGGCTCTCAGGTAGGGCATGGTGGGCAACTGAGCCACACCCACTAGCTCTGGGGGCATCCTGGCTCTGCCAAGCAGTCGAAGAAAGGGGGCCTGGGTGCTCCCCCACCAGCCTGTGCCAGGCTTCTCTTCCCTGAATGCCCAGGCTGCCTGAGACAGAAGTAATTAGTAAGCTGGGACCTAAACTACATGAAATTCTTATAGGGAAGGAGTGAGACGGTAGTGACCCAGAGGGGCCCTTCCTGTACCCAGGGCTGGAAAAGGACACTTTCAAGTTTCCGAGGGCAAGGCTTTTCCAAACACTTTGTGTCGGACTTGGGCTCAGTTTGGTCCTGGGGTGGATGTTGCCCCTCCTGTGTGTCACCCTGGGGGAGGCCAGATAGAATGTATGTTTGAGGATGGGTAGAGCCTGGCAGAGCAGGTGCCGCTAACTAGCAGCCCCCTGGGGGGCCCACAGACAACTTAGGGGAGAGGCTCCATATCTCCTTCTCCTGGATGGGCTGCTGGGAGGAAGATGGGAGAATAAATACAGGGGACTTCTGGGAAAGATCATGCCGTGGAGGGGGCCAGGCCTGCAGAGAACATGGACATCAGAATAGGGTTCCAGGGTGACCCTGGACCTGGTATGGGGGCCCTGAGCTTTCGGTAACCAAAGCCCTCAGCTCTCAGCTGCCCCAGAAATGAAATCCAGCTCTTAGTGATGTAGTTCTGATTCCTCGGGATATAAGGTATGTGGATGGGTGTCTGCCTGAATAACTGTGTGTGTGTGTGTGTGTGCGTGCACGTGTTCATGAGGGCTTAAGTGTGGATAAGTGTGAGCAAAGGAGAGTGTGTTTTCTTCTTGCTCAGACACTTGCTCTTTTCGGTGGCTCTCAGTGAGGAGCTGGCCTGCAAGATGGCAGGAATGTGTGAGGGGCAGCATCCTTGGCGGTGTCCTCTACCCCTCCAGGTGCCAGCTGACAAGTTGGCTTAGTGGCATAGGGGACAGGGATTGTTTTCCTTCTTTGACCTTTAAGGTGAGCCCGACGTGGGCGACCAGCTGGGACTTCCAGGCCAGGCAAAGGCCGGACTGCTGCAGGCATAGCTCATGCTAGGGCCACAGGCTTGGAGCTGGGGCTGAGGTACACGGAGGGGCCAGCAGAGGCTGTGGGGGGCGTGGGCTCCAGCTCCATGAAGGCCGAGTAGAGGGTGGTGAGGTGCAGGTCACCCAGTGCTCCGGAGCCCCCGCTGCCTGGTGGTGCCATATCGCCTGCCCCACTGCCTGTCTCTGTCAGACAGGATCCAGGGGGGAAGCAGAGGGCTGGTGGTGGGGGTGGAGGCATTGAAGATGACGTTGGGGATGAGGTCACCAGTACCAAGGGGTCGAGGGCCAGGCTGTCATCCTTCAGCTGTTCCCACAGGTTTCCTAGGTGGTGGGGAGAACAGGCATCACTGGAAGGGAGAAAAGGAACCATGGCTGCCCCCCACCCCATGGCTCCAGCTGCTCATGAGAGCAGCACTGGGGTAACATTGATGGGGTCAGACCCTTGGCACGAGCTGTGATCCCAGGCAGTTGCCGAACCTCTCTAATTCCTCCTCCCGTGTAGGATGGTCTGAAAGCTATAACCCAGATGATCTCTGTGGCTGGTTTTTCAGGAGATGGAGAGAGTCAAGGATTTGAGAGCGCCTATTGGAAGGGTTGATGCAGATGCTGTGCACCCTGGGGTTAGCCTGGGGAGGGAGCCCCAGGAGCTCTTCACTTGGCTCCTGCCCAGGCTCCCCAGGAGGGTGGGTCTGCAGCCCAGACCAAGGATCTTCCCAAAATGCACTGCTGGACCCAATGAGGTGGGCGGGCTCAGTTCCATGGGATTTCTCTACTGCAGGGCCCAAGGGACAGGAGCAGAGCCAGAATACACTGACCCCAGGGAGCAAATAGGGCTGCCACCTGATCCCCTCTTTGTGTTGTATGTCCTGCATCACGGCAGGCCAGAGCCTGGCACTCCTGGCTCTTGTATCAGGCTGCAGGGTCTGGACAAAGGGAGCAGACTAAACCCTGGACTGAACTTGGCTGCCTGGGTTTCAATCCTAACTCCTTCTTTCTAGCTAAGTGCCCTAGAATAAGTTACTTAACCCCTGTGCTTCTGTGAAATGGGTTTAATAATCCCTCCTGTCCTATAGGCCCATATGAGAGAGTACATGTAAAGCGACTCACAGGATGCCTGATAGTTAGTAGGGGCTCAAGTATGTGTTTACCATGCCCATATGTCTATAGCTTCCTCTGAGGCTGTTGAGCCTGCTCCCCACTTCTGGATGGGAGTGAGGAGCTAGCTGCATGTTTCCAGCAATAGCTTCCCAAGACCTGGGCTATCTCCCCATCAGACTGGGAGTTCTCTGAGAGTCGGCTGCCTCCGCCGGCTTGTGGATGTCTCCTACCCTGGTTCATACAGAGGGTCTGAGGCCTGGGTCTGCACCTTCCTCCAAACCTCCTGTGGCCGGTACCAGGGCCTGGGGTGCACTGGAATTTAAATGGGAATGGGTGGGCTTGGCATCTCTCATGCAGAGATGGAGCAGGCCAGATGGAATGGAACAGATGGAACCTGTCCCCAGACTCCTATCCCTAAATCTCTCCAGGACCTGCCTAGTTCTGAGACCTTACATTCTTCAAGGGAGAAGCTTTCTCTCCCTTTGCATTAAAAGATGGACTCTGAGAAAATCCAGCCACTTCTGGGAATGTTCAGACTATCAGTCACTCACAACCAAGTAAGTATGGAATGGAACAGTGGGCCCTTTCCAGCCTACCTAGAGTTCAGAGTGGTTTGATGATAGGGTCAGATGGAACATGTTCAGGGGTACCAGAAGGAGGGAGATGGGGGCAAGGACATTTCTCTTTGCCTCTTGACAACCCCTGCCAGCTTGGGCCTTCTCTGCTTTAGTTAACCAGAAACTTGGCAGCTAGCAGGCTGTAGCCTGGAGACTTGGAGGGGATGGGCCACGCTGCCAGATATACCTCTCCAGTCCTGTCCCACCTCCCCTTTCCCAAGCTCAGCTTACCCTGGAAGTCAAAGTCGGTGAGAGAGGGGTTGATGGCATCCAAGTCAGTCCCAAGGTCTCCATCTGGCAGCAGGGTGTCAGGCATGGTCCTGGCTGGGGAAGGCTCAGCCAGCAGCTTGGCACTGTGGCTGGGTGGGGTGTGGGCTGGCAGAGGCGAGTCCTGGGGGGCATCTGGCTGGGCCCGCAGCTCAAGGTGTCCCTCTGGTTGCGGGAACAATGGCTGCGGAGGTCCGGGAGGGGCCAGGCCCGGTGAGAGGTGCGAATATGTCTGCCCATAGCAGGAGGGCGCATGCCCCCCAAGTAGGTCCTGCAGGGGGTTCTTGCCAGGAATGGGGCCTGGAGCTGGGTGGATTGAGTGCAGCGGCTGGGAGAGCCCAACTGGAGGTCCCAGGGGCCGGATGGGGCCAGAGCCTGCCAGCCCAGGGGGTGGGCAGCCCAGCAGTGAGGAGCTCAGCTTCTCCCTCTTGTCTCCAATGAGGCTGTCCAGCTCTTCTGAAAAGGCCCAAGAGAGAAGGACACCATGAAACCTCCCTTTCCCATAACCCCCCCCAAGCCTTGAAATCTTACTCATCAACTCTCCTTGCTCAGCTTTTCTCTCTCGTTTGGCTCGTGGGTACCCCGGGCTCCACCCCCCTTGCATGGCCCATCAGCCTCACCTGGCTTGGCCATGCTTTTGCGCACAGCAATGGGGTCTTTCCTCTTCCACTTCTGTAGCTCCTCCTGCATCTTGTCGATCTTGGCTGGATTGAGGGCCCACAGACAGCCCTTGCGAGAGGAACTTCCTGATTTGTTCTCCACCTTCTCGAAGCACTTGTTGAGAGAGAGGTTGTGGCGGACAGAATTCTTCCAGCCGTCGGGTGCTGTCTGCCGGAGCAGAGCAAGAGGAGAACTCAGGCTGGGGTCAGGCAGCCAGACCCGGCTCTGTGTCTGGGCTCCAGAAAACTCCTTTGCCCTCTGGGCACAGAACTGCCCCCACTCTGGGGCTTGTTGTCATCCTCAGCCCCCAGTCCACGCTCGGCACTCTTCAGTAGTGGGGAAGGGCTGGGCAGGAACTGTGACTACAGATATTTTCACCTAGAATCTGCCTTTATCCTACCACCATCCCTTGCAGCCCCTCCAGAGGATTGTCAAGAGGAGTCATAAAAGGAGGCCTGGTAGGTGCTAGAGGCCTCCGGCCTATCCCCCATCTGCAGTTGGACCACTCCCCACTGGGTCTTCAGGTCTGTACTTGGACCCCTCTGTGGAAAGGGAGCTCGCTACTCTGAGGTCTCTGGTGCCAGCTTTGGAGAGGGAATTAGGGGAAACAATGGAATGCTCTTCTCCTGAGTCTGCCTCATCCCTACTGGGGCAAACCCAGGAGAAAAGAAAGACGGGTGAGGTTGGTGAGTGTTTGGGTGTGTGCTCATGTTGCACATATGTTTATGTGTATATCTGGTTTTTGCTGGGAGAGAGAGAGAAGCTATGTGCATGAGCATGCACATGTCGGTAAGTGTGGCTCCCTGGTGTGAGCTTGTCTCTTGGGTTTGGGTCTGTGAATCCCTCTGCGTATGAGGGTGTGTGCGTCCCTGAGGACAAGTGTGTGTGAGAAAGTTTCTCTGGGTGTGTATGTGGGTATCCATGATTGTATGCATGTGTGGGTGTGAGTGTTCACATGAGTATACCCGGGGGCAGTGCACTGGTAGGGAGGCCAGCCCTCAGGCAGGGGGTGCTCGTGCCAACAGAATAAACACCCATTAGGAGGCCCGGTCATGCCACCAGTACAGTAATTGTGCCCAGGGAGGGTTGTAAAAACCATTAGGCTGACTCAGTTGGGTGAGAGGCAGTGGCTGGGGAGCCAGTGGGCACCCCCGTCCCCCTACCTTCAGCTCGGTTCCAGGCTCCGTGACAGTCCTGGGCCCGGCAGGGGCTGACTGCGGGCACCTGCTCTGGCTGGTGGGGCCCCTTCACCCTCACCCCTTGGCCCCTCTCCCTTTCAGCTCACAGTTTCTGCTTAATGAGGGGCGGCCACTCCCTCCTCCCCAGCTCACTTGCCCCAGGGAGCAGCCAGGCTGAATCACCCCCTGATGCCAGCGTCACTGCAAGTTGCTGGCAGGAGCTGCTGGAGCCTTTCTCAGGAGCAGCCGGCCTGGGGCAGGGAGCTGGTTGATATGACCCCCAAAGCTCCCAGGGTCACAAGGGAGGATCCTTGAGCCACCAGACCAGGCAGCTGGGGATTCACCTTCAACTCGCATGACAGTCCCTACTAGGAGTCAAGGCTATGTCACCGGATGGGCAGAGTTAATGGGCACTGGGACCTTTTATGGCCCCATAAAACTGTGACTTTGGGATGCCAGGGCAGCCCCCACCCCAGCCACTTCCTGTTTGGAAGAGTGATGGTCAGCACCAGCAATTATGTCCAGTGGCTGGACACTTCCCCAGTCCCACATCCCTGACTCATGGGGCTACAGGACGCCCACCTCAGCTGCCTCAGGCATGAGTGTTGCCCACCTCAGGATCCATTCTGTCCTTGCCCAGAAAAACGACCTTCAGGTGGGGAGTGAGAGATAGAGGGGGCAGGGAATCTTTGAACTAATTCCTTAGGTGGGTCAGAGGGGAACTGCCAGAGTTGGAAGGAATCTATGTGCCAACTGGTCCAACCTGACCATCTTACAGATTGGGAAGCTGAGGTCCAGAGCAGAAAGAGCCTGGCCTTAGATCACACAGGAAGGCAGTGACAGAGCACAGACTCCAACTCTGTCCCTTAGTTAAGGGCCCTGCCCAAGTCACCCCATAGGGCTGGTGTCACCATCTGGGGCCTGTCCCACCCTCACAGATGCTTTCTCTCTGAAGTCAAATGTAAACTTGGAGTGAGGGAGTGATGCAACTGGCTAAGAACAACAACCAAAAAAAAAAGCTGTTAGACCTCTTCACTCCTCAGCCCCATAAAACAGGGATTACACAGCTCCCAGGAAAAATAATTAAGCCAGGAAGATGAGATGCAGGGAGGAACTGGGGGCTGGGCGGGGAGCTGGCAAGGAGGAAGGGCCGAGAGGAGCATGGCAGAGCCCTCACTAACCTCTCTCTGGCCTGGTCCCTTGAAGTGCCTAGAGGACCCTCCCAAAGCTTTAGGGGTTAGGGAGAGTTTGGTCCCCTGACCTGCTGGGATATAGGGGCAGCCTGGATACTGGCTTTGATGCCTCTTGAATCCCAGAGACAACTCTCCTGCCTCCTCTCCCTTCCAGAACCTTTGGTGGTGGATGACCATACTTTTCCATTCCTGGCTGGACCACTCTGGCCATCTTGCCCACTCCTCATCTGATGGCAGCTCAGCAAGTACAAACTTGTGTGGATATCAGCCTCACATTATCCCCAGGCAGGTCATAAGGAAGATAGTGGAGCCAGGAATCACCCACTGGCAGGGGCAGCTGAGTCCTGGATTACTTGGGTCTCAGCTCTGGCTCTCTGTCTGAGTAGCAGACGAGATTGCATCCACCCAGAGCAGGCCTTGGAAAGGGCACTCCTCACACACAAACTCTGATCTCCCTGCACCCACCCCAGGAGGAAGGGTCTGTGCTGGAGGGTCTGGGAGGCAGGCAGAGAAGGGAAGTGGGTGGTGTATAAAGCCAAACAGCTCGAGTCAGAAACTGTTCCCACTTGCTGTATGACCTAGAGCAGAAGGATCCCCCTCTCTGATGTGTTTGCCCATCTAGAAAGAAGGGCATCTGTCCTGCCTCTAGGGAGGGAGTCCGGTAGAACCCGCAGAAGCCCCTTCTGTGGATGACAGGAACTAGATCCTGTACAGGGGAAGGTCAGGTGAGCCAGCCAGTTCCCCGGGACACTCAAAGACCGTGAAGCCCACACCCACTTTCTGGGAGAACTGCCGGTGAGCCCGCCACCCACAGAGGCAGATCCTAGGATCTCCCTGGAAGGCAGTGGGCTCTGCGGCTCCAGCATCCCATGTCACCTGGGCCGGCCAGCTCCTACCCAAATGCCTCCAGCCCTATAGCATCCTGGGGCAAGGGGTGGGGACAGTCTCTCATTTCTTCCCAAGCTCTCTCTCCCTACTCGGGGTAGGTAGATGTTCCCCGAAACCTAACAAGACTGACATGTCCACCTTCCCCGAGCATAAGGTCTGACTCCAACCTGCTGTGTGACCTTGAGCTCTCTGTTCCCCACATGGAACTCTGTCCTTCAGTGGAGACAAAGGGAAGAGTGTTGGGGGAAACCCTCTCCTGGCTCTTGTTCTAAGTCTTCTGCCACCACTCAGCTGAATCCTCTGACTCCAGAGAGGCCTGGCTTGCCCAGGACTTGGGGGTAGCAGGGTGGGGGTGAATCTTGGGCTCACCTTGAAGTAGGGAAAGTGCTCCGTCATAAAATTGTAGATCTCGCTGACAGGAAGGCTCCCAGTTTTACTGTTCTTAAGGGCCATGAAGATGAGGATGCTGAAGGCAGAGAAAGCCCCTGAGAGTCTGAATTTCTGACAAAGCCCAGAGTGTCCCCCCACTACCTGCCCTGCCCTGGCTAGAGTTGTCCAGGAGGAATAAGCTGCTGCAGAATTAATGGGTGAGAGGCTCTATGAGGTTGAAAGGAGAAGGGATGAGAAAGCATCCACTGAAGCTAGGAATTACAGATATACAAGGAGGGTCTTATGGAATCTGAGAGACATGGGTTGCAATCCTGGCTTAGCTACTCACTAGCTGTGTGACCTTGGGTGAGTACCTTAACCTCTCTGAGCCTCAGTTTCCTCAGCTTTGAAGTGAAGAAAATAATAGGTACCTCACAGTTGTGAGGATTAAGGATGATGCCTGGCACATTAAATGGAAGCTGTCATTAATAGTCAGCCCTCAGCCAATTGCATGAATATTGGATGGTAAGGGAGGCAACCAAGATTTCTTGAGTCCTGCAATGTACTAGGCATATTCTCTCACTTAATCCTTCCAAAGGCCTGAATATTGCTGTTCTTTTTTTCTTTTTACAGATGAATAAACAGAGGCTCAGAGAGATTAAGTAACTTGCCTGAGGTTTCGCAGCTAGTAAATTCCAGAGCCTGGACTTGAACAATCTGCTGGACTCTAAGGATTGCGTGTGTCCCTTCTGCACATCATCCTGCCTCCCACAAACCACTTCTCTGTGTTCTTGGCTGATGTTTAAGCTTCTTTTCTTCCCCTTGAGCTCACACAGGCCCACATGGGGCCTGGCACACAGGAGGTCGAGTGTCACTGTTGGTTGAATGAATTAAAGTTCAGATGGAAGGCCTCCTGGGTGGGCTGGGTGCTGCTGGCCTGGCACTTACAACCCTGGCCCCAGAGAAGTCGCACCGGATCTGGCAGATCCTGGATAACTAAGCTGCATCCGCAGCCCTTATCCCTCACTTATCTCCACTAGAGCTTTGGGGTGGGGCTTCTCTCTGCATCTGAGGAGGGAGGGGAAAGGGGGCGAGCACCCCACTTAAATTCTCAGTCCCGGGCCCTGGGCCCCAGGAGCATAGAACTCAGCGGGCTCACCCCAGGGCGCCAGATCTGCAGAGTCAAGCCACAGAAATGGCTCTGCAGGTTTAGACAAGAGGTCAGAGGTGACCTAGTCTATCCCCCTGCCCCCAAGCAGGAATTCCCTCTCCAGTGGGGTCTTCTCTGGAAGCCCACTGGGTATGACCTCTACCCCCTGCCATCATCCTTATACCTCAAGGATCCCATGCCTCAGTTTCCCCAGGAGTCCTCTCACCCCTCTTCCTTCCCTGCCAGGGGTGCTGGGAAACGTACCTGTAGGAGTAGATGGGTTTTGGGAAGAGAGGCTGGTGCCCATCGGTGCTGGCCTGGGGTGCGATCCGCTGGTACGGATAGTGTGAGGAGCCCAGGTAGGGTACAGGGTAGCTGCCACCACCTGGTGAGTACTGTAGAGGTCAAAGGGGCAGAGTGGTTGCCATGGTAACCAGTCTTCCCAAGGAGGGGGTCCTCCCCCCATCACAGACATCCAGAGGGGGAGCTGAGGCTAGATTATTTTTCCCCTGGTCATGGGCTCTACCACCCACAGTCATGGGCTCCAATGGCAGAGCTATCTGAGGGAGCTGGCCAAGGATGTGGACATCAGAGGGCCTGTGAGGAGATCCACATTCCAGAATTCAGGATCTCAGAGGCCTCAAAGCTCCCTTCGTGCAGCTCCTTCCTCTGAAGCCCTCAAGGTACTCTGGGACGCAGCCTGGCTGGGCTAGAGATTGTGGGGGGCAGCCCTGGCCCCTGCCCTCCTTCAGGCAGGGGCTCGTGGCCTTCCTTGAATCTCTGGGAGCGGCGGGGCTGGAAGTGGAATGTCCAGCCTGGGCGTTTGCTGGGCACTGCCACCTTTTACGAGTTTCAGTGGCTCTTTGAAAAGGCTGGTCACGGTGGTGGGCAGGTGGGGGTAGGAGGTGGTTTTACAGCAAAGGGAGTGGCGGTGGTGCCAGGGATGGTGTTTTATGGGGGCAAGGGGGGGGGTGGTAGGAGACTCTGACTCCCCCATCTGCTGTAGGACGAAGTGCTCTTTCCAGGTCACCCAAGAGGCACTTAGTGCCTGAGTCACCCTCTCTGTAGGCTCCATAAAGCCCTGGGTGCGGCCATCTTGTTCGAGGAGGGGGTGCGGAATGCAGAGGGCATCAAAGCAGGGCTGGGCATGGTGAGGCCATTTAAGGTCTGGTAGCCCCTTAGCCCTGCTGTAGCTCAGTCCCTGATGGGCCAGGCTGCCTCAGGGACACCCTCTACCCTGGGTCAGACCATGAGCCTCAGGGTGGCTTTGGCCGTTCCAGCCAGGCTCCTCACAGCAGTGAGGATGACCCCTCATGTGTTCCCTCTGCTTCCCCCCATCTCTTTCTCCACCCACCCCCCCCCCCAACAAAGCAAGCAGTCTGACCTCCCCTCGTCTCCCCTCACCCGCCACCTTCCTGCCTCCCTGGTTTGGCCAAAGACAGGACCAATGCCAAAAAGCTGGGAGTAGAACCTGCTCCACAGGCAGGGCCTGTCTCAGTGCCAGGCTGCAGGTGGATGGAGCTGGGCGCTGGGCAGCCACTTGCTCCGTCTTGCCCGGTGACTCCTGGGAGCAGCCTGGCTGCTCTGGGGCTCTTTTCTTTCTCTTTTAAAAAAAACCTCCATCCGTGCCAGTGTGGGGTAATTATTTGGCATCCTGTAGATCTGGGAGGAGCTGAGGCTGGGCAGTGGTGTGGGGAAGGTGGAAAGGGCCAAAGATGATGGGAACTTGGAGCCTCCAGGTGGGAAGGTCCCCTAACCTCACACCTGGTCCTACCCTGTCTAGGCTAAAGGGAGGTTTGAGGCCAAGGCCACGTAGCAAGATGGTGGCTGACCCAGATGGGAGCCCATTATTCTCTGCCCCAGTAGGCCTTATGGATCACCCTACACACTTCTTTCCTTTCTACCTCTGTCTTTGTCTGGCTCCCTCCTCCCTCCTTTTCTGGTTCACATCTGGGCCCTGCCCCAATCTTAACCCCACTCTTTTTTCTGAGACTTCTCAGGCCCCGCCAGGGTCTCAGACAAGCCAGACCACCCCTAGAGAAGGGCAATTGCATCCCTCCCTATGAACTGCTGTCCCCTACTCAGGATGGCTTAGCCTGCAGTTCAAGGCCTTGCTGCCCTTATCTACCCAGCCAGGTGTGTACACACACTCTCACATACACACCGACACGCCGCACACCCACATAATATCCTGAGATCCCGTGGAAGCACGCCTACCTGCCCCAGACCCACCTGGTGGAAGGGGGGTTGGGAGGGACAGTACATGTGCTGCAAGGGGGGCTGGTAACAGTACATGCCAGGACCACTCTCCAGAGCTGGGGGCTTGACCTTGACTTCCGAACCCTGCTGGAAGGAAAAAGCACATGACCAGTCTCGGCCTTATTTTTCTTCCTTCCTCTCTTAAGTATCTTGAACCTTACACAAAAGCAACCCCTACTCTTCCTACCTCAAAGTTTATTCCTGGAACACAGAGAACAGAGAAGGGCAGGGATTTTCCTGAGGGAACTCAGCAAGCTAGTGATGGAGCTGGGGCTGGAACCAAAAATGCTCCCTACCCCCCACCTCACTGCAGGTGAGACACTCAGGCTGGCTGTCCAGAGAAGTCAGGGAGACTTGTCAGTTGCTGAGGCTGCGGTAGGGCCGGGGATGCACGAGTGTGTAGTGCCAGACCCCACTCCTCAAGCCTGCTTGCCGGTTCAGAGCCCCCAGCCTCTCAGAGCAGGTCTGCGAAGGACACCCGGGAAAGGCCGCAGCTCCAGAATTCCCACTGCAGAGCCTGGTGAGGGGAGCATCGGAAGTGGCCAGACAGGTCAGTCCAGCTGGGGCCCCCAGGGCCTGCTGCTTCCTTTTCTGCAAAGCCCAAGGAAACTGCAGCAGGCTCTCTGGAGGGGGCTGGTGAGTGCTCTCTGCTCTGTCTCCTGGCCACCTGCAACTCGGAGCCCTTGCTCCCTCCTCCAGGAAGTCTACTCAGATGCTGGTCTGCATGAGGCCCATGGTACTGTCTCTCTCTGGCACAGGGAACCTGCAGCTGGTGTGACCAGACTCTGACTTCCTGTGGATCATGAGCCCCACGTGGAGCCCCCAGAGCCTAGCACAGAGCTCGCCCATGAGTAGGGACAGGAAGGGTATGCAGCTGGGTCCTGGAAGGGGTACAAGGCCAGGAGGAGCGGGCCACTCTTCCTGGGGTTACCACCAGGGACCCTGGGCACCAGCATCTGGGCCCAGGGGGTCAGATCAGCTGTGAGTGCTTTCTGGGTGTGCCCTGGGGTTGCTGATGCAGAGACTGCCATAATCATAGAATCTCAGGCCTGGAAGGGCCAAGAGCACTGGGTCCAACACCCTCATTTGGCAGATGATGGGGCTAAGCCCATAGCAGGGAAGAGACGTGCCTAAGGTCACCCAGCGAGTTGACCAGCTAGCTGTGGGTCTCGGGGACCGAGCTCTTCTCCACCGTGAGGGAGGGTGAGGACATGGGCTCAAGTCTCAGCCTCACTTCTTACAGGCCGAGGGACACCTTGGGCAAGTCATTTGGCTCTATGGATCCTCGATTTCCTTATCTGCAATATGGGGATAGTGGGAACTCTTTTAGAGGGTTGTCATGAGTATTAAATGGGGCACTCAAAAGAAAGCATCTGGCACAGTGACCAGGGGCTGGCACTGAGTGGACATTTAGGGGGAAGTAGCTGATATGATGGTGCCCTCACTGTGAGCTGCTGTCAGGTTTGATGGCCTGAGGAGAGGCCATCAAAGGGCCCCAGAACCAGAATCAGGTCCGGTCTTGGCCACACCTGGTAGATGCACAACCCCGTCTCTATCTTCCAAGCGTGAGAAATAGGCCTTTCTTGGGGGTACCTTGGGGACAGAATGGGAGTCTGTTTGAAAGCAGGAGGTGAGGAGGGCTGGTGGGCATCTGGAGTAGGCGCAGCCCAGGCTGAGCCCACTCAGTGCTCACTACCTCAGGGACCTCCAAATCAGAGCTGGGCAGTGGGGAGCAAAGCTCCCTTTAGCTTTCCTCTTCCCAAGGCAACAAGCCAATGAGGCAGGTACTGTTAACCATACTTTTCAGATGAGGCTCAGAGAAGTTAAGTGACTTGCCCAAGGTCGCACAGCTCCTTGGGTATGGCTGTGGAAGGACACATTGACATTCCAAGGTGCTTTCAAGGTATTCCTATGAATACACTCAGGCCCCACTCTGGGCAAAGAATGGGAGCCAGAACGTCCTATGAGGAGGCTTAAGTCTTCTCTCAACTCTGTATGCTGATGCTAGAGAGGAGAATATTGTGTTATGTGGCTCCTCCCTATACCCTTTCTCTTGGCCTCTGGAATGTGTTTTTCTTCTCACATTTGCATATGGGCGTATAGGTCTGGCTGGGGATTCTTCATATTTAACAATCAGAGGGAAGTCACACACTGGAATCCTGACTCAGGAGCCTCTGGGAAGCTGCCAGCTTCCTTAACCTGACCTCCCCACCTGGCCCCCTTCATGCCGGGCCGGGCCAGGTCGGCATCCTCTCCCCAGCTGACCCGGAGGCCCAGAATGAAGCCAAGAGACTCCAACGCTCTGAGCTTGTTGCTTCTCTTGTGCACACTGACCCTGAGTGGAAAGGTCTGGAAAGGAAGGCAGCGAGTTTGACCTCAGAGGACTGGTTGTAGGCTGCTGGGAACTGGGACGGGGGTAGGTGGCGAGTAGGGGGTACTCACCAAGATTTGGGGGCTGTGCTCCTGGCTGGGGTAGGGGAGCCCGTTGCACCAGGCCTCTGCTGAGAAGCCAGGCAGGAAGGCCTCAGCTTCCCCTACTTCCACTGGGATCTCCTCGAAGGCCTCCAGCGCCCCTGGGGTCTTAAAGGAGTGTCCATCGAGGGCCAGGGCGGTCTGGGCCTCGGGGAAGATGTCCTCATGGAAATGCCGCTTGTATGGGTGAAAAGGCACATGGCCGCCCTTGAGGAAGCGCCCAGGGCTGCCTGCTGGGCCCTCCTCAAAGCCGAAGCCAGGGTACTTGTCTGAGGTTGAGAGCCGGAAGGGGCCCGGGCCAGGGCCAGCTGGGCAGTGGACTTGCTCGGGGCCTGGTGACGCGATGCTGGGGCTGTGGGGGGGCAGTGACGGTGCCCTCTCTGGAGGGTCATCAGGCACAAAAGATGAGCAGCTGAAGCCGGCATGCTTCTGGGGTGGACAGAGAGTAGAGAGCCTGTAAGTGGAGGCTGGACCAGAACCCTACTCTGTGCTAGGGTAAAGGAGTTTGTGGCTGAGGTCTGGGGAGCCCCCAAATGATGGAGGAGACATAGTCTGCCCTTGGAAGCCCCAATCTGATGAGGGCACACTGCTCCCAAACCTGGGGTGCCCCAAGTAGGATGGATCTACAGCCCTGTGCTGGGAAAGCCCCAGATAAAAGTGGATAAGCAGGGGGCCACAGCTGCACATTTCTGGATCTTGGAGTCATTGGACATTTGTTTGCTGGTGGAAGGGACAAGGTAGACCGCAGGAGGCCTTAGCCCAGGCCTGGGTGCCAGGTACTTACGTTCTGTGGTGCAGGGGAGCCCGGGAGGCCCGGTGCCTGCATGAGGTCCCCTTGGGGCTCGCCCTCCAGTCTGGCGGGGCCCGGCAGCGTGACGTCAGACTGTGGCGGGAGCAGCGACACCATCACCCAGTCCTGGCCTCGAAGAAAGCCAGCTGTGATGAGAGTGAGGACCAGAGTCCAGGGGTGACCAACCCAAAGTCGACCACCTCCACTCCCACCCCATCCCTGGGCTGGGACCCCAACTCCAGCCAGACTTCTGATGAGAGAGAGAGAGAGTCAGACAGACAGACAGACAGACAAAGAGACAAACTGAGAGAAATATCAGAAACAAAAGGAAGCAGATAAACAATGTGAGAGACAGAGCAAGAAGCACAGAGAGAGAGAGAAGACTGGTGGGGAGAGAGGAAAATGAGCCAGTTCGGAGCCCCCCAGACTCCCCAGGAGTGCTCTCAGGCTCTGCAGCTACAGAGTAGTGAACCAGGAGGGGTTCCCAGTGAGACCCTGCCTCTGGCTCCTTGGCTCCGTCTCCTGTCTCCACAATGAGAGACTGGGCTAGGTGACCATGGCAAGCAGTCTCTGTTCAGTGACTGAGCAAGTGGGTGGTCCTGAGAGGAGGGGGAGCTGGAGAAGGGGTCAGGCCCAGGCCTGGTGCGGCAGTGACCCTCACAGTGCAGGTGACCCAGCCCTCTGCAGAGGCCAGGCCCGCGGTACCCACCTCCGGCGCCTCAGCCTGGCTGGCACGACCACAGTGTGCAACTGGGGACTTGTGGGGACCTGGTTGCCTATGCCCCCGTGAGTCTGGCACAGTCCCAGGGATGCTGCCACTGGCCCACTGTGGAATGTCTGGCATGGGCTGTCTTCTCCTACATCCTCCAAACTCCATCTCCACACCTGTGACTTTGTGCAGGTCACTGTCTCTTCTGAGCTTTTGTTTTACCATCCAAAAAATGAGGGGCTTGTACTAGATGACATCTGAGGGCTCCTTCTGCTCAGACCTTCTAGAATTATAGGTGGACTCTGTCCCCAGCACAGCCGAGTGGCAGGAGGACTCGGCTCAAAGCCAGCCTTTGCCTTTCCTTGCTAGCTGTGTCATTGAAGCTCTCTGAGCCTCAGCATCATCATCTACAAAACAGGGAGAGAGGCAGGGCCTCCCTCATGGGGATGCTGCATTAAGTGAAACCATGCTCACAAAGTATTTAGCACGGTGTCAAGCACGTAGTAAGTGTTCGATAAATGCCAGCTCTCGTTATTAATATCATCATTAGTATGCCTCTTACTGCGATTATCTTCCTCAGCTCTCTGCCTTCCTTCTCCACCACCTGCAAAAGGTAGTTCCTTTTGAATTTACTCCTCTTTGCCCAAGTAGTCTCTAGTAAAGGCTGGCTATTATGTCAAAAATTTGGAGAATTTTCTTATTGGTTTGTCAGAACAAACCTGTGAGGAAGGTAGATTATTAAGCCCACTCTTCAGACGAGGAAACAGGATCAGAGGGGTTCTGTGACTTGCACAGATCACACAGCAAATCCTTGATAGAGTTGGGATTCGACGCAGACCTGTCTGACTCTGGAGGCTGCACTCCTCCTACAGTTTCATTTGGTGAGGGTCAGAGTGGGATGGGATAAGCTGAGGCGGCCCAGACAACCAGAAAAGCACGAGGTTTACACTTACCCTTCCTACTCAAGCCCCCCTCAAGCAGAGCAGAAGAACTGCTTGTCCTGAACCATGCTCTCCCGGGAGCTCTGGGAGGGCGGGATGGCCTCATGGGTCCCATGGTGCCCGGCCTGGGGTTGGTGCATCTTTGTTAAATAAACCGTATCTTTCATTTGACAGGGGAGTAATGGGGACAAGGAAGGGACGGTATTTGCCCAAAGTCCCTCAGGGGATCAGTGGTGGAGGGGCCGGTGGCTGGGGTCCAGGTGGAGGACTGGTGGGAGGCTCTCCCGCGCCCTTCAAGAGTCTCCCCCGCCCCTGCTCCGTGTCCTGGCGCCCGCTCACTCGGCACTGCTAAATGTGGCGTGACCGGGGAAGCGCCGAGCTGGCCGTAACTGGACACCACAGTGGAGCAGGCCTGGGGCCAGAGGTGCAGGGCAGCCCATCTCCAGCTCCGCATGACTGCCCGACCTGGCTCCCGCTCCCTGGACAGCTCCTGGACAGCTTGGGCCTGCCTGCCACGCCTGGCCCCTGCCCAGAGCTGCTCTCCCAAGGCGTTCTCCAGCGCCTCCTGAAGCAAGGCTTGGGTTCCCCCCGCCACCAACCTCTGGGTCTCAGGCTTTGTAACTCACGGCGCAGGGGTCGCGCTCCTCTCCAGGGGCAGAGTAGCATGTGGTCAGGAGCAAAGGTTTTGGATTTGGGCTGACCTGAGTTTAAGTCTCAGCTGTGTCACTTCCTGGCTGTGTGACTTTGAACAAAGTGTATAATTCTCTGTATCTCACTTTGCTCCTCTAATAAATGGGGCTTGCGGACCCACCTTATAGGGTCATCATGAAAACTAAGTGAGATGAGGTGTATAAGCTGCTGGCACATAGAAAATGTTCAAGGACACATGTCATACATCTGGCTTCAGTGGACAAATGTGGCTGTGGCCTCTGACCCCAGACTCTAGTTTCCCTGATGGTCTCGCTGCTTCAGGCCTGGCAGGCCTGGGGACATGGGCTAATGAGCCCATGCGCAGGTGGCAGCTGCCCTTGCTAGCTCTGCCCTGTCTGCCTGGCCTTCACCCAGCCCGGTCTCGGAGGAGTCAGACCCCAGCTCTGCTCCTCTGAGACATGAAGCTGAGGAGGCCTCTCTGAGCCCCAGCTTGGGCCGCATCTCCCGCTGAGGGTTTGGCCTCCCCAGAAGGACTCCTTCAGCCTCTGCCTTACCCCCATCCTTGTCCCAGCCCCTATAACGTCCCAGGACATTATCTGGAGCCCTGGCTGAGTTCCTGCATGTCAGAGGCCTTAAGTGAAGACTTCAGTTTATAGCCATGACATTCATATCCTTCATTGGCTTGCCCAAACCACCACCCCACCTCCTCCAACCCCTAGGGACAGGATTAGGACCTGGGAGGCTATGCAGAGTTCAGAGGCCCACTCCTTGGTTTTCACTGAGGATGCAGAAGTCCCTGAATGGGCCTCACTTCAGAGTTTCCTCTGGGTAGGTTTTGTACATCATGACTCCTGATTCAGTGACCATGGTACCCCCTTGGTTGCCTCGGCTGAAGCTATATTCTACAGATAAGGAAAGTAGGCCCAGAGAAAAGGTTAAGTGACTTGCCTAAGACTACACAACCCTGGAAAGAGGGAGTCCTCCACCAGCTGCATTCTAAGGGCCCTTGTGCCTCAGGGGCTGGGCAGAAGGTCTCTGATTGGTGTATATGGCAGGCTCCTGTCAAGCACAGGGAAGGGCTCACTGTGGGGGGAGGGATGAGGCTGCCTGGGCCCCTGACCCCTCCCTGGAGCAGCCGGCAGAGCTTCTGAAGTTGGATGATCTAGTTCAGAAGCTCTAGAGTCAGGACTGGGTTTAAATCCCAGAAACTGTGGGACTTTGGTTGGGCAAGTTGCTTAACTTCTTTCTCTGGGCCTCAGTTTCCTCATCTGTAAAATAGGGCTAATAATACATACCCCTCTGGAGGTTTAGATGAAATATTGCTTGTAAATAGTTTAATGCATAGTATATGCTCAATAAATGATAGCTATTACTAATAATTAACAGTGGGACAGAGTTAATTTGAACCATGAGCTCTGGGGGTGGGGGAGGAAAGCAGAGGGAACTCCTCTTTCCTGCCTCCCACTTCCGTCTCCCTGACATCCTCCTCCCCTATTGGCAGAGGCAAAACTTCCCTCCTCTTGACTCTCTGGCCTCAGAGATCATTCCAGCCGTTCCTCCGTGGTAGAATGGCTGTAGAAACTCCCAGAGATTTTTCTGGGAGTAGGAAGGGGGCGGGGTGACTCTTGCTCTGGATCCCTCAGGAGGCCTCTCTGATGGCTCCATCCAGAGCCATCTGCATTCAGAAGTAACCTTTCATTGAAGTCTAACCTCTATCCTACCAGCTTCACTTTCAGAGAGCATGATGAGAGGTGTGTGCAAATATGAGCAAACCAGTGCAGGAGGTCCAAGCAACTCTCCTCCATTTTCAGATCCCAGGAGCTACCCCAGGTGGCACTCATGACCCTGCCATTTAGTGTGAGCTCCCTCAGCCCACAACCTGCCCCCTTCCCGGGCTGGAGCTGGGCCAGGGCTCTCCAAGGTGGATCGTGCCCTGGGGTACCTTCGACTGTAAGGATGATTGTCATCACAACTCTACATCTATAAAGCACTCTGCAGTTGACAAAGCACTTTTGTATCTATCATCTCATTTCATCATTTCTTTGCTTGCCCCGGAGGGTAGCAGGTATTGATCTGCTGGAGCCAGCTGCTATAGGCTCATGAGAGCCAGTTGTGCCCATCTCTTCCTAATCTCACATTCAGTGAAACTGGCCCAAATTGGCCCAAATTGGCCATGGTGGGAGTATTTCCCCACGGAAATTAGCAAATACTACAAGTCAAAGTTTGGGGGATTTTTTTCTTCTGTTTTTGGAGAGCTGGTTGGTGAATGTTTATTAGCATACCACTGGTAGGGGTCAAGGTCATTAAGCCCATTTTTCAGGGGAGAAAATTGAGGCCCAGAGAGAAGTGACATGCCAGGGCCACATAGCTAAACTGAAAACAGCATCTCTTGATTCTCAGGCCTCAAGAGCCCCAACCACACCCGCAAACACACACAGTCCAGGGGTACAACCCTGGCACAACATTAGCTGAAGACCATTTCGGTATCTGGGCATTCTGTCCACCCTCTGCTCTCAGAACTTCTTCCGTGATCCTTGGGGAGTGGGAGGGTAGGGGTGGGGATGGAGGAAGTAGACTCGATCTTCCCTGGAGTCAGAGGGAAGAAAGAAATGGCTCTCTAAACTGAGTAAGGGCCATGATGGGTAAGAAATTCCTCAGAAAGCATAACAGGATCAACAATGACCATTGCTGAGTCCCTGCTCTGTGCCCTTCTCATTAACCGCCGGGCCCTGTGCCCCGTCTACTCAGCACATCTCCCCACCTCTCAGAGACCCTTTTCCTAGTGCCTCAGGACTCAGTGACTCAGGGAGTGGGGTCCACGGGACACCCTGTTTGCTGGTTGTATGACCTTGGACAAGTCACTTCCCCTTTCTGTACTTAGTTTCCTTATAAGTAAATGGAGGCACAGGGACCATTTGCATCTCAAGATGCTGAAGCTGGTCCTGTGGATGTGTATATGGTCCACAGAGTTGTCAGCAGGGCCCTCACCCCTGCTCTGCCTTCAAGAGGGACGTCCCTGAGGAAATCCTCAAAGGGACCAGGTACAGATGGGTAAGTTATTAAACTCCATAAGGGAGGTGCTGTATTATCATCCCCATTTTATAGATGAGGAAACTGAGCTTCAGAGAGGTTAACCCGACTTGCCCAAGTTCACTCAGCTAGCAAATTATGCTCCCCAGGATTCAGACACAGGCTTCAAAGCCAGTGTGCTTAACCACTATGCTACACGGCCCCACCTCAGGAACACCTTAGTTTCCTTGCTCACACCTGGAAGCCAGAGTGGCAGCTAGGGGGCAAGGTTGGAGGTTTCCTTGGAAGGGTGTGTCCCGGCCTCCTCTGTGGGCAGCCGAGTCACAGAGGACACCGAAAGCCCTCACTGGGTTCTCCATACAGACTCCCTCCTGCCCGGGCTACCTGTCCTTTATGAGAGAGGTGGAGACAGTGCAGTTCTGCCTTAATGGTTTCTGTTGCTGGCTGCGGCAGCATGTTTTACAAGGGGTGGGGTCAGTGCCCAGTGCTGCCTGTGGCCCCACCCGGGGCTCCACCCACCTGTCTCCTGGGAGGGGTCCCCTGGAGCTGCTGGGTAATTACCTAGTCGGGGGTGGCAGGGAAGGGCCTGGGGGCCAGCTCCTGAGGTTTAAGCACCCCAGGATACTGGCAGTCTGGGGGAGCAAAGAAGGAGGGGGTTTCTAGCTCCTCTCTTCCCATCAAGATTGGGCTTCTGAGGCCAAAATTCTGGCCCCTCTGGCTCTTGACCCTGTCTTGGTTTCAGGAAATGGGTCAACTGCCCCTGCCTTGAGATCTGATGAAAGTGTGTTGAGAGGCAGCTACAGACAGAAGGGGCAGGGGGTGGAGTGGGGAAGAACAAAGGATGAAGAACAATCATGTCCCCCATGTGATGCTTTCCTCAAATCTGAGCCACTGACGCCTGCAGCTGAGTCATTCCCATTCCCCAAATCAGGGCTCTCCAGAAGCTCTTCAGTCCTTCCCCTACCTCTGGAAGTAGGCTGGTCCTAGAGCATTGCTCGGTATGCCCATGCTGAAAAAACACTTGAGCCGCCTTCCATGCCTGGGGCTGACCCGGAAGTTCTTTCAGATATCTTCATCTCTCTTGTAATCGTAGTCCTCTTGCCCTGTCCTTCCTGACATTCACTAAGGGACCCTTCGGAGACTAGGAAATGGCAATGGGCTCATCCTTTCTCCAGGGTGGGTCCCAGTCTGGCTGCGGATGCCTAACTCCAACAGCTTCCCGTTCTCCCACTCTCCTTTCCCCAGCACCCCTTCCTTTCCACCATCCCTGGCCACCTCTGGGGAGCTTCCCATCTCTCCAGCCGTCCCAAGCCCCTGCCACCCAGCCCTGGCCCCAAAGGAGCTGAATCCAAGCACTCACAGTGAATTCTGGGCCATGGCCACCATCACGGCTTCAGGGAGTCATTCAGCCCAGTAACCTCCCAGGAGCCTCCATCGAGGTATAAATACTCCCACATGCCTGGACCGGCCCCCTGCCTGAGGGCTGGGGTGGGGCTGCCTCCCCAGGCCAGGCAGGCAGGTCACATGCCCCATAAATGCCACAGGACCACAGGGCCTTCCCAGCCACCCTGGGGAAACCAACTGGGGACTGACTTCTCAGGATGGATGGATGATGGATGGGTGGATAGATGGAGGAATGGGTGGGTAGATGGATGGATGGATGGATGGATGGATGGATGGACTGATGGATGGATAGGTAGGTGGGTGGGAGGACAGATGGGTGGATGGAATGGACAAATCAATGGATGGACAGATTGATAGAGAGACAAATGACAGGATGGAAAGGTGGACAGATGGATAAATAAACAGATGGGCAGACAGTTGGATGAACAGACAGTGGGACAGATTGATGGGAGTCCTTGACCTCCTGTGGCTGCTTATTTGGTAGAAGGGAAGGAAGGGATGCTTGGTTTCAAAGAAACAAGTAATGCTACCCCTCAAAACTCCCATCCATCCCTTTCGGAGACACACCTACCAGCCCCTTTCTCCTCTGCTATGGCTACCTGGTCTGAGAGATTGGCTCTGCTGGGTTCTTCTACATCTTAGATGGCCCTTTCTAGAGACCTCCTACCTAAACACCCCCAGCCCCCAGGGATCTTATTGCTCTTACTCTTGGGTGCCATTCATGGTCTTTTCCTCTCTCCTCCCTACTCCAGAGTCCAGGCTCAGGGGCTGTGAGCCCACCTCCAGATCTTGCTCCCAGAAGCAGGGTCAGCTTGCCCTCCAAGGTTAGCAAGGGGAGGAGGAGGCGAAATTCTCAATTCTAAGAACATGAGCCCCTTAGATGGGCAGTTCTGGGAGAAGGTGCCCCGCACCCTCCACCTTCCCCAGGGACTTTTACAGGCATGACTGGGTCTGATGGTGAGAACAGACCTGGCAAGAGACTTGTAGATGGGCAAGGTGACCTAGAACCTTTGGGGGCCTGACCAGAGAGCGGGTCTCCTTGGGGATGGGGACTTCTTGTCTGCTTAATCCTTTCAGGGGAGAGTATGCAGAAAGCGGTGGTCTGAGGCCTTAAACACTGGCTTCTACAGAAAAATGTTTCTTCCAATCTTCAGTCCGCCCAGCTGTGAAAGGGACCAAACAGTAGATGATGAAGGGCTGGCCTGGCAATGTAGTGGTTAAAGTTTGCTTGCTCCATTTGGGCGGCCCAGGGTTCGTGGGTTCAGATCCTAGGCATGGACCTACACACTGCTCATCAAGCCATGCTGTGGGAGCATCCCACATACAAAATAGAGGAAGACTGGCACGGATGTTAGCTCAGGGCCAATCTTCCTCACAAGCACACACAAAAAAAGAGTAGATGATGAGCCAGGGAGTGACTGGAGGAACAGGGGGATTTTTCACAGATCATGAAATATCACCTTCATCCTTCCTTACAACAGGCTTCCTCCAGCCCTGCTGGCTGAAGGAGGGTGGAGAAATCAGCTGGAGGATGGCACGAAATTGGTTGCCTCTGAGAACCCATTAGCTCTGGGGTCCTGAAGTCCCACCCTCATAATGAAGTCACTCAGGGCTGAGCCTGGTGGTCTCACCTCCAGCCTCCTGAGGGCTGCACCGGTAACTGACTGCTGAGCTGATTGGCTGTGGCGGCGGATGGCTAGGATTTGAGCTGGGAGACCAACAGGGATGACTGGGACCTTGTTTCAGCTCATCCCCTAGCTGGGCATTTATCACCTTGGAAGCCCCCAGCTTCCCTACAAAGCCCCCCTTTTCCCTCACAGGGAGTCATTCTGACCAAGGACCCCAGAAACGTCCTCTCCCATCTCTGCCATCAGTGTGTGCTCATCACGGGGATGAACCTCCTTCCCTTCTTTATAAAATGGGATCCTCATCTTTGCCCTACGTACCTCACTGGCTGTCCTGGGGACTGAGTGAGAGCCAGAATGTCAAAATGCTCTGAGGAACATAAACCAACACCATCTTGTCTGCTGTCCCTGCCTCCTCCCCCAGGTCCCAGGCTCCTGGGATCTCAGGAGAGGGATGGGGGCTGAGATCTTTTCCCCTTCAATCGTTTGCTCTTCCCAGAGTGCTCCCCATGGGGGTGGTCAGGAGTGCTCACATCCAGCTGGTGGGACTCTCTGCCTGCCCACCTTAGTCGGGGCATGAGATGGCTCAGGATCCCACCATTCCTTGGGCCAGGGGCCTCTCATGCTCTGTACATATCATTATCAGAAGGACTGCTCATTATTACCAATCTGTTATTAGGGATATTAATTCTGCCACCACTGCTAATAATACAGATCTAGTACAAGACAAGTACTGATGCAGCACCTCCTCCCCAACCCCCACTGTCCAGCGTGCATGTGTGCACACATATGAGGCAGACAGTAAGTTAACTGCTTGGACTTACCAAACTTTGGAGTGAGAAAAGCACTGGGAGGGCCTCCCACTCAAGCCCCTTTCTATTTGACAGGTGGGGAAACTGAAGCGCCACCAGCAGAAGGGATTGCTGCCTGCTCTGCAGGTGCCTGTGCAACAGCCCTTCCTCCAGGCACCTGGGCTGGGTGAAGCTGCCTCTGAGGGTGCAATCATTCCCTCGCCCATCTGAGGAGAAGGATGTGGAGAGGTGGCATGTTCTGGGGGTGCTTCCCTGAGCTCATCCAACTCCTGGGCTCCAGCCCCCACCTTTCTCCCTTGACAACCCCAAGATCCTCCTAGGCTTGTTGTTGTCAACCCGAAGAACTTTCTCTCCAAAACCCTCGCCACCTCCAGCAGATTGGACATGTTCATGGGAAGGCCCGGAGAGGCCAAGCCTCCTCTCCAAAGCCACATGCTCTGTGGGGCCCAACATGGGCTCCAGGAATCCCTCCCAGAGGGAGCTGGGGATGCTTCTGACAGTGAACACTGCTGTGGTCACCCCTGGCTCTGTTGGGGGTAACTGCTAAGGGCAGATTCTGATAACTGGGTTTTCTGATCATGGTGATGTGTGTATGCCCTCATGCACATCCTGTGCCTTCCAAGACTGATGGGCTGGTGTAGTGTGGAACATGGCTGTGGAATTTACAAGTGTGGGTGGGATCTCCAACTGTCTCCGGGCGATCCAGTTCCAGGGACACGCCCCATTCAGGGTGGGTGTGTGTGTGTGTTAGTGTCTGGGATGGCTATAGTTTGCCTAAAGTGGTAGTTTCAGACTGGGGGCTTGAAGTTAACTGACCATGCATCGTCCCAGGAGCATGGGTTAGAGGATTAGGGTCAGAACTCCCAGTGGGCTTTCTGTTGCATCCTTTGGGGGTCTTGCGGGTACCTCCCACCCCTTGAGCTTCCAGAATAGCTGTGAGAGCATGGGTTCCCTTCTCTCTGTGACTCACAGTTGGCTCTCAACTCAAGCTCCCTGAGAGATCACGATTCAGCTAATTCTCTCCTCGGCCCCATTAATCTGAGCTGACTAAGCAAGAGCCACAGGCGGGGTAGAGAGCCAGGGATGCTCACAATGGCAGTCATTCCTAAACAACCCACAGGCCTCCTTGCTTCAGCTTCTGTGCAGCTCCCTGCTTAGGGCCTGGCCATGCCTAATTGCACTGCTTATGCTCCCAAGCCCCTGAGAAAGGTTGCCACTGCCTCCTTTTCGGGCCCTCTGAGCACGTGTCTCTATCTCTCCTGCACCTGTCCCCACCTGCAGTGTAGAGAGGTCTATCTGGACATCAGACCTCGACTTGTCTTGTTGCTCTTAAACTCATTTTTACTGTCTTGCCAGCATGCAGCCTTTAAGGCCCAGATAGGATCAGGAAGCTGAGGACCTCTCTAAGGATGATCCTATTCAATCCATTTTGTGGCTAGTGGCATGGCTCTGGCCTTTTCCTGAACACTGGGAGAATGTGGAGGACATACTAGGACCTGGCAGGGACGATGATGAGTGGTGTTAGGCTCCAAGGCTGGATCTCTGACATATGGAGAGATCCATCCTCGGGAGGTGGGGATGGTGCGGGATGGGAGGATGGGGTTAGGGATGAAGATGGAGGTAGAGCTGCGGAGATGAGGTAGAGAGAGAAGAGACGGATGAAGTTGTGGACATGGAGGTGAAATTGAGGATGGAAATGGGGAGTCAGATAGGAAGAGGGCTGGGGTGGGCTTGGAGATGGGGATGGAGATAGGGTTGGGCTGTGAAAGGAGACAGGGATGGAGCGGAGGGGTTAGGGATGGGGTGGAGGTTGAGGTTGGGGATGGGCACAGAGATGGAGGAAGGGACAAAGGATAGGAATGGGTAAGGTGGAAAGACCAAAATTATTCAGGGACCTTTGATTGATGTTTCTGAGATGCACTCTCTGAGAGGTCATCTTGTCATTTCTCTACCCCTGGGCCTGTTGCCAGCCCAACCACACCCATCCCAGATCAATTGTTGCCTCTCCACTCAGAAAACCACCTCCTGTGGTCACATAGTCCAGTCAAACTCAATTTAAAATGCTGGAAAATCTCCCTGAAGTCTAATGTCAATCTCTCCTGCTACAGAAGCCCATCTCGGCTTGCTGAGCTCTCCCATGCAGGCCTCGGCAGGGATGGTGGGCTGTGACTGGGAAGAAAAGAGGGGAAGGCACACCTGTGAGACCTCTGTCCCCTGCATCCCTCTGTTATGAAGGAAGAAGGAGAGGTGGGCAGAAGTGGCTCCCAGCAGCCCCTCCTCACTAGAGTATGGAGCTGGAGAGACTAACGGAGGGGTAGTGGGCGTGGGGCCTGCTTTCTGTCCCTTCCTGTACACAAGCTCCCAGGAGATGTCAATATGACTTAGAAATAGCCTCTGGCTATGTGCCTGAGCCCCGTGCAGGCAGTCGGGGTTCTGCTGGTCCATGAAGACTCAATCTGGGAGGAGAGAGGTTAGACATCAGGAAGCACTTCTTGGCTGGGAAGGATGGAGAGCCCATGGGAAGTGTTGCCTTCTTAGACGGCAGATGGCTCTCCTTGGGGCTCTCCGTTGGGGCTAAAGGATTTCCTTGAGACCCAGGGGGGCACATGACAGCTTCCCAGAAGGCACATGTCACGGTGGGCTTCCTCCTTGTCTTTAAGAGTCCCAAGCTTTCTCCCCTCTCACAATGAAAGACGAAGGCTGTTTGTTGGGGGCCATGTGGGATCAGTGCATGGATGAGACAAAGATGGGGAGTAGGGAGGAGTCTGAAACCCCCTAAGCTTTCTTTCGCCTTCCCAGGAGCAGAATCAAGAGTATTCTGGGGCTCCCTGAGCCCCTGGGAAATAAAGTCCTCTGAGAACTCCCTGGCATTCCTGGGAGAACAGGTTCCTGGTCCTGGGAGGTGAGTGAGGCGCCGAGCCTGGGGGGGCAGCGTGCCTCGGCAGGCCCTGGAGCCGGGAGCTGAGCTCGGCAGAGGCAGCAGGGCGGGGCTGGGCGGGGAGCTGGGAGGACATGCGCCTCTCCCCGTGGCACCTTCGTCCCTGAGGATCCTGAGCCTCCCCGGGACCCAGCCCGACCCTGGCCCCCCTGGCCCAACACAGAAGAGAGGGGCCATGGCAGGAGGTGCTGCCCCCCATCAGTTGAGATGCTCTTACACTGCCTGCATCCTGGGGGTCAGGGAATGACCAAGGTAGTAAAAGCACTGCACCGGAGCCAGGCCCGAGGGGTACCGGACTGGAGTGCAATGCCACCCTCCCCACCTCGCCCTCCAGTCAGCCCAGAGGAACTGGGTTTTATCACTGGGGCAGAGGGTCGGCTATGTGGCAAGCAGAGCTGGACCTGCAGCAGGAGAGACTTCTGACTCCAGGAAGGACTTCGTGACCGTGAGGGAACTGAAGAAGTTTCCTCCTTCTGGATTAGGGAATTGAGAAGCGAGTAGCCCTGTCTGGTGCAGGAAATGACCGGCATAGAGGCTCCTCAAGAAGATGGGTCCTCTCTACCTGGGTCCTTTCCCGCTGACCAGCTGTGCCTGGCCACAATGCACACACAAACATACCCCCCACACCTGTGGGTGCCCAGGGACGAGGCAGACACGCCCACTTGTTAGAGTCTATTCTTAATCTAACTTGCTTCTTTGGACATTTAGGGAGGGCCTGGGGGACTCCACGGGGAATGCCAGAGCCCTACCTGATCAAGTAGGGGGTGGGGAGGAGCTGTGGGAGCCAGAGGGGGCTCCCCGCTGCTTCAACCATTTCCCTAAGGGCCTTCACTCCCCACACCCCCAAGTCTAGACTTCAAGGGTCTGAGTGTTCCGTGTATATCCCAGATCGTTTGGTTTCAGGGGTCTTGAGGAAGAGAGATGTTCCTAGACCTCTGGAGGATTCTGCCTTGAGCTCAGCATCAGTACTGTCCGCAGCACCTGTTTGCCACCTGTCTGCCTCTCCACCAGGTGCACCATCTTCTTCCTGCAACCCAGGCCTCCTCACAGGCTCTAGGCAACTAGACCCCGGCTCAGGCTGCCCAGAGATGTTGAGCGATTCCTTGATCAACACACAGCCTTGGCACCACCCAGCCCCTAGAGCTGGGCTCTCCCCTTTCCACCCAGGAAAGCCACCTAGCTGGAAATCTGCCTCCCTGTCTTTCAGCTCTCGTTTTCCAGTTCAAGCACTTCTCAGTCCTCGTTTTCCCCCAGCGCAGGGTGGCTAAGCCCTCCTTCAACGCACAGAGACATGTACACAAAATCCAACAAACACCAGACTGAAAAGCCAGGCTACAACAAGAATGATTGAAATTAGACAACCCAGAACAGGAAGAAGACGGAGGAGCATGGAGGAGGGGGTCCTCCTTGGCCTCCAGGCACTCACCCCACTTCCTGAGTCTCCCTTGAGCTGCAATGAGATGATGGGGAGCACCCCGGTGCTCCCACTCACTCCCATGGCCCATTAAAAAGGCAAGCCCTCTCCCCACGCCCTGGCCCGGCCCTGCTGGCCTCCACGGCTGACTTAGGCCGGGTCTCCTCTTACCTGCTCAGTGAAGCAGGTCGGCGTGGGGGCCTGGGTCTGGGGGGCCAGGAGCTCCGTCCGTCTGTCAGTCCGTCAGCTCGGCTATCCTGGGTCTGTGCTGACATCAGGTGAGAGGAGGCAGCTGCTGGGTGAGCCAATAATTATGATATCAGCTTCCCCTTGCCCTGAGGGGCTGCTGCCAAAACGGGGAGAAGAGCAAGGTGACTAAGAAGCTAGTTTGCTCCTTGGCTCTCGTTTGACAGGTACCGGCTCCTGTGCCCGCCCCAGCCGCGCCCCGGTCCCCCGAACCCCTCCCTCCTCCTGGGCCAGCCCAGGCCCCCATCTCTGCCGGTGGATACAGCTTGTGGCCTGCAGAGGAGGAGCTGATCCCGTAGCTCCCATCTGCACCCCAAAATGGATGTCAGCCCCCACAGGTGGAACACAGGCCAGTTGGGGTATGCACACACGTGTCACAAGAGCCAGGCCACCACATGTGTTTTCATAGAGCTGGTGAGGGGCTTCTGGGGAGCAGCTCTGGGTGGTGGCCCAGGTTTCTCTCAGGTCTGGTGTGGACAGGCAGTAGTTGTGACCCCTCAAGGGCCAGGCACAAGCACAGATTTGCTCAGAACTCTCTGTCTGAAGGTCCTTCTGACACCTTCAAGGTCTCTCCTCATGTGTGTGGGTGTGTGCACCCATAGGAACATGTGTCTGTGGGCATATGAGTCTCTCCACATGTCTGCACATTTGTCTCCTGGGTTGGTCTGCATCTGTATCTGTCTTCCCCCATGTCAATGTTCCTGTATCCAGGCCTGTGTCCATGTCCTCTTACGTGTCATCTGTGTGTTTATACCCTCGTGTCTGTACATATGTCTGTGCTCTGGGTCAGCAATTCTGTCCTGTGTGTGTATATCTGTGTGTCTGTGCAGGTTGGAGATGGGGGCCCCCTGGCTCTCTGTTATGATCCCATAGCAACTATTTATGGTCTGGAGGATGGAAACAGAAATCCATGTGGTTGTGGCCCTGGTCCTGGTCCCTCAGAGTCCACATTGAGAGCGGAGTGCCTGGTGAGCCCTGGAAATTGGCCCCCACTGATCCTACCTGGATTCAGATCTGGGGCCTGCCTGGCTCCCTGACAGCGCTTTTGCCCCAGAACCTGCCCCCAGGGCCATCTCACTGCTTCCTTTTACATCTTCTTTGCCCCACCCCATCTCCTGTCCCTGATCATTCACTGCCCCCGACCCCTACCCCTTGTCTTGGCCTCTAAGGCCACTTGTATCCCTTCCTGGAGCCAAAGGCTCCAGGGACCCAGTGGCAGATCTGCTGCCCAGCAAGGCCTGGGATTTGGCTTCTGGCTTGAGGGTATGGACGTGTCAGCTCCTCCCCGCTTACTCTATCTCATTTCAAGGAGGGAGGTAATATCAGCCTTGGCTGGGAGATGGTAGTGGTCATCTGGCATCAGTGTAGAGGAGATTAAAACATTTGGAGACTTCTTGGTCTAAGCAGGGAATATCCATTTTGAAACAGAAAGTATTGAGGCAGGTAACAATGAACCCATCTGTGAGTGATGGTTAGCTGTGTCATCTTCCATACTTACCACTCCGAGCCTCAGTTTCCTCATCTGTGAACAAGGGAATAATATTATTCACCCATAAAGTTGTTGTGAGGATTAAATAAGATTATGTTTAAAGTTCCTAGCACAATCCCTGGTATATAGTAGACACTCAGTAAACACATGCCCCCTTTCTCTTCACCAAGCCCAGTAGTGCTGGGTGAGAAGTGAGGATGTGCTGGCTTGTCCACTTGGATACAGGAATTGTATTCTGGGGCTACAACAGGGCCCCTGAGTCAATCCACTCTTTTCTCTAGGCCTCACGCTAGCAATCAAAGCCCTGCTTCCTTAACCTAACAAGCAATGGAGTTTCACAGTGAAAGGGCAGCTGTCAGGACTTTCTAGTGTGTTTGCTAATTGCTCTTATCTGATGTATACAGGGCTAATTGTTATTTCTAGACTCACATCTATTTCCATATAGATACTCCAGGCACAGGGAACCATGAGAGTTGTAATTTGGAGGCTGCTATCATTGCTATCAATCAACATTATTCTGAAGGCCCTAACCAGTGCAATAAGATAAGAAAAATAAATAAGGGACATAAACATGAGAAGAAAAGAGGCAAAATCTTCAAGAATTACAAATGACGTGACTGTTTACTTAGGAAATTTAAGAGAATCAACTGAAAAACTATTAGAACCAATGAGAGAATTCAGTAAGCTAGTAGAATATATGTTAAGTATAGAAAAATCCAAACCATTTCTACACAACTAAAACAACCAATTGGAAAATACAAAGAGACAAAAGATCCAATTCACAATAGAAACAACATTACAAAATACCCAGGAATAAACTTAATAAGAAATTTACATGAAGAAAACAATGGAACTTTACTGACAGACTTCAAAATCAGGCCTGAATAAATATAAAGGCCTATCATGTTCCTGAATTGGAAAGTTCAATAGAATACTGTAAAGATGTCAGTTCTACCCTAAATAATCTATACACTGAATGTAATTCAAATAAAAAGTCTAATTCCTTCCCCTACCAACGTGACAAGTTGATTCTAAAGTTTGAGGAAAAGTAAATATATGAGAATAGCTTAGAACTTTTTGCAAAAGAAGACTAATAGGAGGAGCTTGCCTTGCCAGGTTTCAAAATGTTCAATAAGGCTTCTGCAATGAAAACAGTGTGGTTTTGGTGCAAATGAACACAAAAATTTATTGAAGGTAATTGAGTCCAGAATAAACTTGGGTATTTGTGAGAACTGAGTATATAATAAGGTTTTTTTTTTGTTTCTTCTTCTCCTTCTTCTCCTCCTCCTCCCCAAAGCCCCCTGGTACATAGTTGTATATTCTAGTTGTAGGTCCTTCTGGTTGTGCTATGTGGGACGCAGCCTCAGCATGGCTTGATGAGCAGTGCCAGGTCCGCGCCCAGGATCTGAACCGGTGAAACACTGGGCCACTGAAGCAGAGCATGCAAACTTAACCACTCGGCCACGGGGCTGGCCCCTAATAACGTGTTTTAAAGCAACAGGAAAGTGTAAACAATTCAATAAACAGACTTGGGATAATGGGCTTTCCATTGGAAAGAAATAAAGTTAAATTCTACTTCATGCTATATGTAAAGAAATCCAGATGGATTAAAGATCTAATATAAAATGAAAATCATACAAATAGAAAAAATATAGGAAGCATTTTTATAATTATGGAATGGACAAAGCCTTCTTAAAGCATGATATCAAATCCAGAAGCCATAAAGGAATATGTTACTTGACTAAGTAAAAATTAAATATTTCATTAGATCAAAGTATACCATAAACAAAGTTAAAAGACAAAAAACAGCCTGGAAAAAGTGTTGCAACATATATAACAGACAAAGGGTGAATATCCATAATATATAAAGAGCTCCTCTAAATAAATAAGAAGAAAGACAATCTCACAGAAAAATGGGCAAAGGACATAATAAATAAGCAATTCACAGATAAAATACAAATGGCCAATAAACAAGTGAAAAGATTTTCAACTTCATTAAAAATCAAGGAAATGAAAAGGATTTCAGGAGCCAAGGGTCCCAGGGCAGCTCTGAGGGGATGACAGGAGAGATTGTGGTTTTCGCCTTCCCACAGTGAGACTCTGCTTCTGATGGGTGAGATGAACTTCTTTCTCTTTTGAGATAGGACCTACCTCTGCCCCAGGAATGGGTGCGGGCTCTAGCTCCCTCTTTCCTTTGGGACGCACTACTTCCTCATTGTGTGCAGTCTGGGAGTGGAAGCAGGAGCCTTGGGAATTCCAGAGACCTTAGACTGAAAGAAGATTTGTGGGGTCAGTCTCCTCATTTTCTGCCCCCAGACAGGACCATCTTCTCTTCTCTCATCACATCGGCCCCTCAGAGCTCTCTCCCGGACCGTGACAGTCTATCCTGGTGTCTAGCCTCAACTCTGGCTGCTTCAGTGTTGGCTCTGCTTTCCTTGGGAAGGACTTCTCTCTGGAGGTTTGGTCCCATACTCCAGCACCCTGATTTCAGGACCTGCACAGGTGGCTGAGCTGGACGGGCTGTGGCTGAGTATTCAAACAGATCGGGGCCAGGGGAATCTCTGTCTCCCTGGAGACTGGCAGTCAGAGCTGGTTCACCATCTGCTGCTGAGCTCTGCCCAGCGCTGGGCTGCACTGAGCCAGTAGCAGTCCTGACTGGGGATGGAAATCCTTGGGGCCAATGTCTGCCATGCTCCAGTCTAGGGTAAGACTCTGGTGACCCCAGGGAGAAGGAAAAGCATTGTTCACACTCTTGGGAGCCCCAGTGTGGTGGATGAGGGGACCTCTCCCTGCACCAACATCAGGACTGGCCATCTTCCGTCCACTTCTGCTCGTGTAAGCTAGACTTGTCTTCCCAACGTCGGTTCCCAAGACTGAGCCTGCCACTTCCAGGCCTTCCAAGTCTCCCTCCATTGGCATGGAAGACATTGAAGAACATCTGCCAAGGAACTGGGCCCAAGCATAGCTGCACTGAGGCCCTGAGGCCCAATGACCCTATGTCAAAGAAGGGTTTGAGAGGTCTAGGGTTAATCAGGATGGGCTTCCTGGGGGAGAACAGGCAGCTCCTTGGCTGTGGATGAGGGAGGAGAACCGGCCAGAGCTGTGGAGGGTGTGTGGCGGGGGCCCCAGGTTAGGAGGTCTAAGCCTGTTCTGGTTGGCTGGCTCTCTGGGAAATCCAGGGAGTTTCCAAGCCGAGAGCTTGGTGGGGGGGGTCTGGTGGGGAGGGACACAGCTAGAGTCCTGCTGGGTGGGGAGGGCAGGCTTCTCCCGTCTTCCCTAATCCCTCCTGCTACAGGAAGCATGGCTGTGGAGGTGGGGAGGGGCAATGACGTGTGTGTGTGTGTGTGTGTTCACTGGCATCAGTGTCTGTGTAAGTCCCCAGGTACCTGTGTGTGAGTATTCACATTTCTGTTCTCATGCTCACATGTGCCACGGTGGGTGTGCATTAATTCTGTGGAGCTATAATGTGATGCTGGGTCTGGATCTGGGATCCAGAATCTGTGTCTCAGTGTGTGTGAGCATCTGTGTACTTGTGACAACACTAAGGTCTGACACCATGTGCACGGGTATCTGTGTTTATGTGGGTCTGAGTGACTGCGTGTGTACAAATGTCTGCGAGTCTGTGTGTGCGTGTGTTTCTGTGAATGACTCTGGGGGTCTTAAGGGCTCTGAGTGCCTGTGGGTGACTTTGCACACATGAGTGTCTGTGTGTGTGTCACTGTGTACGCAGGTGTCTGTGTCTGTGCATGTGTCTATGAGTCGTTCTGTGTGTACACAGGAACCGTGGCTCTGTGTTTACATGTCTGTGGATCTCCCTTCCTTAAGAGCAACTCTGCTGAATTCCTGTCACCACCTTTCCCATCAAGCTGTTCCATCTCCTCTGCCCCTCCTCCCTGTGCCCTCCTCCCCTGTCCTCTCCGTGAGGTTGAGGGCTCACCCTTTGGAGGCTCTCAGACTCCCTGGCCCCAGTAAAACCTCATGGCTCTGTTGATCATGACTAATGGTGCCCAGACTAGGGTGGAGGCTGTAGGGGGCACCCTCTCCAGGCTGGCACCCACCAGAACCTCCTCCACCCCATTCCTCCCCGACCCCTCACCCTGCACCCCCTCCACACAGCTCACCCCTCCCTCTTCAGGAAGCAGCCTCCTTCTGAGACTTAGGGGAGACAGGGAAGTCATGGCCTGAGCCCCCAGGGGGCCTACTCTGGGCTCGAGGACCCTGACTTCTAGAGCTGCCCTTGACCTAAGGCCCAAGTCAAGGTGAACCCAGAGAGTGGGATCAACAGCCCTGCTCCCACCTTCTCCATTTCCCTAACAAGTGCCCCTTGTCCACCCTGCCAGGTTTCTCTTTGAAAAATTTGACTTGGGGGCTCTTTCCTGGGCCCTCTGGCTGCACAGTTGCCTCTGGGTCTGCTGCTGGCCAGAAGGAGTGGCGAGGCAAACAGGGCCACTCCCAGGCCCCCCTCCCAGGAAGACAGCAGTAGGGGAAAACAGTAGGAGTTGGCTCAGAAATCTGGGCCTATCTCTGAGCCTAAGGTGACACTGGCCCAGAGAGGTCAAGATGTTGTCTCAAGGCCACATAGCACTCCGCTCACAGTAGTCTGGAAAGGGGCTTCGAGGGCAGCATGTCCAACTTCCCTCCAGGAGCAAAAACCTCTTTATGCTTCTGATACATTCATTCATACAATTGTCACTGTGCTGGGCCCTGTGCTAGGGACTGGGGACAGAGCTGCATCAGGCAGACTGTGCTCTAGTTGGTTCTGGCCTCACTGATCTTCTCTAGGAATGGGGAGCAAACTACCAGAGAAGTTCTTGAGTCCCAGCAGCACACATTCAGCTGGTAGGACACCCAGAGGCTCCCGCTGTCTTCCTGGGAGCCATGGGCGAAGGTGTGTGGGTGTCTGGGCAGGGAGGGCACAGACCCCAGTCCCAGCAGTGCCCCATCCACCTGCCTGGGGCTGGAGTGTGAGTGCAGGAGGGCCTGGGGGCCTGGGCTGCCTGCACAAGCCAGCCCAGGGACAGGCCCTTTCTCCCAAAGCTGGCCCAGGCTGTGCAGCTTTATTGGCCAGCTAATGATGGTGATTAGGACAAGTGCCACCTGCCTCCTGTCAGCCCTCCCACCTGCTGAGGAAGACGGTTTCTGAGCACCTGGGGGAGGCCTGTCCCCTGAGCTCTGCCAGGGCACCCACCACAGCTGACCCCTCAACCCTCAGGCCAGATTTTGTCCACCTCCTCCCCTGAGGAGGCAAGGCCAGCCCAGTGCTCATCCCCTGCGACTGCTGTGTGACTTCAGTCCACACCTGGCCATCTCTGAGCAGGACTGAGGGGGAAGTGGGGAAGTATGAAGAGGAGCTGAGAACAGTTGGTAGGGGCATGTGCCCCCTGAGAAGCACCCCTCTCCCCTGACGTCCCCAGCCAGGGCTGGACTGGGAACTCAACCAGGGTCCAGAAGAAAGCAGTAGCAGAGGGCCCTCCTTGCAGATGGGGCTGAGGCTGCTCTTTAGGAACCCACTGCATTGTGGGTAAGCCAGTGGGGGAGTCCCACCATGTGGGGCCAGCCCACTCCCAAGGGTGTGTGGCCTGAGGCCTTGGGGGGTCCTCATGTGGGTCTGGGTGGGAGCCATGATTTATGACTGTGCTTCATGAGTGAGGAATGCCAGCCTGGGGGACTGGGGTGGGGGTGGAACCACCGGCCTGACACTCCTCACTCTGCTGGGTGTCTGGCATGTCCTGTCAGGATCCCCTATCCCCTGGGGACAGCCATGTTCTCCCCCATGTGGCAGTCCCATCCCATCTACGTCTCCCCCCACCCCCCTTCCCTCACCCCTCCAGCTCTGGGAGTACTGAGTGAAGGCGCAGCCCAGGGGGAATCCAGAATTCAATCCTTTCTGGTTTTCTCTCTTCACAACTCAGCCCCGTTTTTACTGGGCATGAGGGTGATTGTAAATCTCTCTTTTTTTTTTTATCCCACTGCAGCAGGAGGAAACTGGATGAATCTCTTGGAAATTACCATCTAGGTGAACTCAAGACTTATACGCCACTGTCCACAACGAGAGAGATCTAGGATTGATACAAAGATGAACTTCCAGCCTAGAAGGGATGTTGAGCTCCCAGAATGGATGATGGGTGTGGTATCGTCCTTCCCCACCCTCATCTTGCCATAAATGAAGATTCTGGAGTTCACGAGGGCAGGGAGGCAGAGGAGGGATGGAGGTGAGGTGGGGAGGCAGGACAATCCAGAGTGTTGTCTGGTCCTGGACTCTGAAGGCCATGCCAATTTTGAACGTGTTCCTGGGAGTCTTACTTGCACTCTTCTTGCTGCAGGCTGCCATTTTGGGTGAGGGTCCATCTTTCTGGGGCCCTGCAAGGGTCAGCCTGCCTCCCCTGGTCTGGTGGGACTGGTTTTTCCAGCTGGAGGAAGGGTCGGCAGGAGCTGGCAGGGGCAGAGGGTTTTATGTAAATGCCCAGGGAGTGCTCTGGGAATGGGAGGCCGGTTTTCCTGAAGACACGCAGGGACTGGCAGCTCCCAATTAGCCGGGCCGGGTGATGTCAGCGCTGCTTTCCCGGGTGGCTGCGCCCACTCCGATTGGTCTTGGCAGGGGTTCCTAGCCATTACCTTCTCCCTTGGGTGGGAGTGGTGCCAAGGGGGCCACCATACAGGACAGAGGCCAAGTCCCCTCCCACTGTGCTCCCCAACCTGGGGCCTGAACCCTGTTGTGGACCAGCCCTGGAAAGTGCCGTGAAAATCCATCGCAGACTGTACTGAAAAAGACTTTAATGTGGCTAATATTGGAACCCTCCCCCAACCCAGAGAGGCTGAGGAGACCTCAGTATGCTGGGCTGGTCCCAGAGGCTGTTACCATGGCAACTGCTGGTAGGCCCTGCTCCCCAGGCCACCTCAATCCTGAGTTTCAATAAATACAGTGCAAAGGGGTCTGGTCACCCACCAAGTGGGGGAGATAAAGACCCGCGGTGCCAGAGAGGGCCTGTTGTATTGTTTGTGAGCTCACGCAAGTGCACTGTCAAGCATACACGCCTAGGATCACGTGCATGACACACGCTCCCTCTCAGACATCCTCACATGACATACCATCCTCACATATGCACATATATATGTACACACACACACACACACACACACATTTTTCTCAGACACACCGGATTGAGCACACACACACCTTCCTTACAGACACACATGAGGTCATGTATACATGTGGCTTTCTCACAATGTTTGGCTTGGAGCCTGGGTGTCCCCTCCTGGCTTCTGAGGTGGGTCTTCCTAGTCTTGGCCAGATTATGCCCTGGGCTAGGGGGTAGGTGTGGTGATGTTCTCCGGGCTGACCCTGCAGGAGGCCGTGGTGTTGGAGTGGGCCCAGGAGGGGAAGGTGTACAGACTGAAGATGGGGAAGCTCCAGCTGTTGATGGCCAGCGTGATAACCAGCACCCCGATGATGTTGAGCAGGAATCCTGCCCTGGCCTGGTGTGAGGAAAGGCAGTTTGGGTGAGCAGGTGCTGAGCTGGGCCGGGACCCATCCCTTAGGTGTTTAGGAGATCTCTCGCTAGCAAAACTCTCCCTAGGAAGTCTTCCCTTGGGTCTAACCTGCAGCACTAGGCAATGCACCTGCCCTTGCTTTACTCCCAGCGCTAACAGAGAAAAGGGAAACTCCTCATGAGCTTCCGGGGCCCTGGGTCTTGTTCTCTCTGAGTCCATCTCCCTGGGTGCGAGTGCCTGGCAACTTGGAGCCTTCCCAAAATTCCTCACCCCTCTTCTCCCTCTCACATGGCCCAGGGCTGGCAGGACCTGAAGATGCTCCAACTGGGCGTCATGTCCCTACTTCCCCTGCTGTTCCCCACCCTGACAGGGTCCACTCTCAACTCTGAGAATCTCAGTGGCTTTAAGCTACTTTGTGTCCACCAAGATGGGAAGACAGAGGAGGGAGTGCTGAGGGCCCCCCTGCCACTCACCATGTCAGTCACTTTGAGGCCTCCGAAAGAGAAGACAATGGCGTTGGGCGGGGTGGCCACAGGCAGCATGAAGGCCAGGGAGGTGGCCAGAGTGCAGGGGATCATGACATAGAGAGGGTGGACACAGATGGCCTGAGCCTGGGTGGGGAGACAGAGGGGTAGAGCTGACCTCAGTCCCCATCCCAGAGGGGAAGTCGTGGCCTCCAAGCCCCTTCTCTGAGGGACAACCTCCGCAATACACACTCTGGCTGTGAACCCACCACTTCTGCCAGAAAGGCACTGGGCGACCTGGGAAGGGCCCCTTGACCTCTCTGGAGGGGATGAGTGTTTGGCTCTGCCCTGTGGGGCGTGGTGAGGGGAGGGGCCCATAAAACGGATCTCAAAGGGGCTCTGGGGTGTCATCAAAGGCTGCGGGAATGCGCCTGGGGTGGAAGGGGCTGGGGACGCTCCCGGGAGCAATTTCACCCCATCACCTCAGGAATGACCAGAACAGGGACTGGTCTGGGGTGGGGGGTGAGCCCCGTCAGGATACTCAAGGGATGATGTCACCAGGGATAGGGTGAGTCAGGGGCCAAAGGGCCTTGGGGCCCATGGGGGCTGAAAAGCCTGGGGAAGGATGAAAGCTCAGGGGTCCACTCCTGGAAACAAGAGGAGGTGCAGACAGGTCACCGTGACCTGCAGGAGGGACCCCTGGGTGGGGGTGGATAGGAGGGCTGCCTGGGGGAGATACGTCTGCAGGGCCAGCTCACCATGGAGGCCAGGATGGGTAGGAAGAGTGTGTTGGTGGCCACATTGCTGGTGCACTCAGTGAAGGTGGCAACCAGGAGGCAGAGGATGAAGGCAATGGCAGGAGGCGGCACGTTCTGCAGTGGAGTCAGCTTGTTTCCCAGCCACTGTGACAGGCCCGATTGCTGTGGGCGGAGGAGGGTGGTGTTGAGAGGCTGGGCTGCCTGGGTCGGTCCCCTGCTGAGGCTCTGGGAGGGTCCTGCTCCTTCCCAGACCTCTCTAGAGTCTTCAGAGCCAAGGCAGCTTGAGAGGGAAGATAAGACTCAGCTTGAACAAGAGGTCCCCTCTCTTCCTCTTGAAGGACAGTTGGGTGTGGGGAGAAGGGTCAAGTGAGAAGCTAGGAGAGGGGGCCAAAGGACCTTCTTGAGAAACCTGGGGCTTGGTGGGAGTAAAGATCTTTGACCCCATTTACTCCTGCTCTCCCGACCTCTCTCGGGAGGTTCCTGGCCAACCTTATCCCTCTCCCTGGCCCCTCCAGCCGAGCAGGCTGAGGCAGATGGGACCTCGCTCTTGGCAAGGGGTGGGGTCAGGGTAGAGGCTGGGAAGAGGCAGACAGGAGGATGGTGACAGTCCACAGGGTCAGAAGAGCGCCAAGGTCTTGCCCTGCCCACGTCTGTGATGCCAGACGGTGAGCCTGAGGGAGCTGCGACTTTATCTCATAACGTACTGCCCACCCAGCACCCAGCACAGTACTTGGCACAGTCGGTGAACGCTTGATGGATGAACCAACCTTGGACCCAAGAGGCCCTAGCACCAATCCCTGACCCAAGAAGTTGCCTCCTGTCTGTGCAGTGAATGAGCTTAGCAGAACACTGACGCCGAGGGGTGCAGGTTCAGGGATTCCCCTGTTGGATGGAGGCTCTGTGGAGTCTCCCAGCGCCTGGCTGCGTGTGATGATGGCGCCCCCTTGTGGCCACAGCAGGTAGACTGTGTCAACCCAACGCCAGCTACTCGCAGGGGCTAAAGCTATTCCGTTCTCCGGCTCGGGGTGAGGGGGTGGAGAGGGGTAGGGTGGTTGGTCCCTGAGAATAGTCCCTGCCCAACAGAGAAGGCTGCCTTCCCTTTGGCTTTGAGAACCCGACTGCGGAGACGTCCCTGTGGTTTGTGTTTCCTTCCCCTCCCTCAGACGAGGCTCTGCTCTAGCTGCTGCAAAGGCTCTACTCACCAGGGGGCGCCCAATTGGGGAGCAGGTCTCCCCTGTGTGGGACAGAAGAAGGGCCCCTCTTTCCTTGCCTCGGGGTCTCCCTCAAACAGGCTGGGGAGGGGTGGGGTTCTCTCACCTCACTGCCCTTGGCCAGGGCATAGCCACCTCCCAGCAGAAACACGACATTCCAGGGCAACTTCTCATGTACTGTCTTCCAGTCGAGGATGGCAGGAGGGGCCTTCAGCCTCCCCGGTTCTCCTACTCCCCAAGCAGAAGAGGATGAGTCACCAAGAGACAACAGGCTTTCCCTCCCCTCCACTTGGCGCTTCTCTGCATGGGTCCCTATCAGAGCTTGATGCATGTGGGAGCCGGACCTTCATTCTGCAACATCCTGACTTTGTCCCTGAGTCCCTGTGCCCTTGGTAAGTCACCCCAACCTCTCTGGGCTTTGTCTACTCCTGCCAAGTGTGGTCGAAGGTACATTCCGTGCTGGGAGGCAGGGGCTGCCTAGGGGCCCTTCCCTGCCCCAGTCCAGGTACTTACTTGGATCCTGAGTCAGCCCTGGGATCTTGGAAGGCACGATGAACAGAACTATGCCGATGAAGATGGCCACTGTCCCATCAGACACCATGCTGTGGGCAAGGGGGGGGATATGAGGGGGGTGGGGAGGGAAGGCTTAGTGGCTCAAGGCTGCTCAGGGTCACAGAGTGGAGGGTGGTGGAGAGGAGCCCTTCCCACAGATGGACCAACCCCCACTCCTGGCAAGTTCCCCTACCCCCAGTGTAACCTGTTCTGCTCTGGGGGCTCTGCTCCCTTCCCTCCTCCCTCAGCCCACTGAGCCCCAGAAGTATTCCCCCTCTCCCCAGAATGCTCACCTTTCCCCATGTTCGTTGGAAAAAGCCAGGTTGCCCCAGCCAAGAAAAAAGCCCGGCTCCCGGGTGAACCAGAGAATCACCAAGGTGAGAAAGAGCACGGTGACAGCCTTTTCTGCAAAGGTCATGGGGCCCAGCAGCCTGTGTTCCCGTTGGATGACGCGGTAGGCTGCCTGCTCTTTCTCCCCCTCCTGACTCCCAATGCCAAAGTTCTTCCGGAAGCTGCAGGCAGAGAGGCAGGGGCAGCTACTGAGGGCCCGCACCAGGCAGGGGAGCGAGGGGCTCTGAGTGGCTGTGATGGAAAGACTGAAGCCTGTGGAGGCCACCTCAAGGTTGCTACAGTGGGATCTCCTAAGATCCTGGAAGAAGGGCGGAAGACTCTCAGAGGTTATGGCTCTTATTTAGCAGAGGTAAGGCTGGGGCTGGAGGGCCAAGTTTCCCCATGCTCGGCCCTGCTGCACCTGCCGCATTGGCCCCTTGTGGCTCCAGGGCTTCCCTTGTGCTGAGTCCTTCCTTGTCCAGAGTGAGGACCTAGAGGCCCAGACCCCATGCCTCCTCTGTCCCTGACTCCAACAGTCTTTCAGGAAACCCTTCCCCTCCCTCTCCTCCCCGTTTCTGGGCATCCCCACCCACATCGTCCTCAGAGGCACAAGAGTCTGCAGCCCACTTCTGTGTGCCACTTGCTTAACTCGTGTTGACTTTTAACTTTGCACTCAGGCAAATCTCAACTCCCCTGCTGGACTGTGAGTTCCTCAAGGACAAGGACCATGCTTCACACATCTTTGAATCCCCTGTGGTGCCTGGCACTGTGCTGATCTCTTTGACTACCACCTTGCCTTGTACCAGCCCTCAACCTCAATCCAGCCTCCTTGCACCCACCCAAGCGATTTTCCCAAAGTACAGCAACAATGCTTAAAAACTTTCAATAGCTCCCCACTGTCTGGACAGGAAGGGCCACTAACAAATCATACCGTAATACCCCTCATATCACCACTCTAATCCTGTACTCATAGCAGACATCACTAATCAATCCCAGACTCAGTTCTAACTGAGCCCTATCTCACGTGATCTTCAACTTAGACCTGTAGTGACTACCAATAATCCAGGGTTGCAAGTAAGAATAAAACCTATTTACTACTCTTGGCCTCAAGGACAAGGTCCAAACTCTTTATGCGGCACCCAAGATCCTCCATAATCTTTCCCTGCCTACTTCTCCAACTTCATTTCCTGATACTCCTTTTTGCTCTTTATGCTTCAACCACGCAGGACTAGAGTTCCCCCAAATACATGTTTTTTCTTGCCCCTGTGCCTTTGTACAAGCTGTTCCTGGAATGCCTTTACCCAACTCTCTACCTGGCTGACTTCTAGATCCACAAGATTCAGTTCAGGCATCATCTCCTCCAGGGCCCTTCTGGAATCTCCACTCTCCTGGGCCATGCTCACAGTAGCTGGGCTTCCGTCTCTCATGGCCGCCACCATATCATCACCCGTCAGATGGTGAGCTCCAAGGATAGGGACTATGCCTAGTGTCTTCTAGTATTCTCAGTACCTAGCCAGGCACACAGTAGGAGCACAACAAATGCTTTTGTAACTGACGATGCTCAGCATGTGCTCCTTAAGCCTTTACCAAAGGACTGTGGAGCATTATGGAGTAGGACCTGGCCTGGGCATCAGGAGACCTGGCTTTCAATCGCAGCACTGACAAATCTAGTTGTATACCACTCTTCAAGCCTCAGTTTGCTCATCTGCTAAATGGGGTAATACTCTCCATCTAGTAATTCCCTCAGATGGGGGGGCCAAGTGTACAGAGGGGCCTTAGGAGGGAGAGCCCTTCTCCGTGGGATGGTGAGTATATCCTTTTCTGCCATGGCTACCTGGGTACCCAACTGGAAGCTCTCAGAGGATAAGGGCAGGCACCTGGGTTTCTCTCACCTACTCCACCACTTACTTGAACCCCAGGAACAAGATCTGCAGCCACAGCCAGGCAAGCACCAGCAAGATGACCATGGTGGGGAAGGCAAAGCTGAACCAGGAGACGAAGTTCACCACATTGGGGTTTTCGGGGAAGAGCCTGAAGGGAGATGAGGGCTGCTGCATGACATTGCCCCGCCTCTACCCTGCCCCATTTGCCCCCCATTGAGAGTGCAGGCTCCCCACCCCTCAGACACTCACGTGTTCATCTGGCCTTGCAGCACCAGGTTGGGGGCGGTGCCAGTCAGTGTGGCGATGCCCCCGATGCTGGCCGCGTAGCAGACGCACAGGCTCAGGCCCTGGGTAAAGCGGACCTGCTCCTGGTTCTGCTTTGCCCTGGGCTCTGAAGGAGCAGGCGGGACTGGGTGGACCTGCCCGTTATCTGGGAACAAGGGAGAGTTCAGGCGGGGGTGTGTGCAGGGCCAGCTCCAGGGAGCTTGGCTGGAGCTCCACGGCCTCTGGGGCACCTTGTCAGTGAGCAGCCTAGACTTAGGGTTGGGGGAGGGCAGAAGCTGCCACCAGATCTACAAGGGCCAGCACTCCCGGAGTCTCAGGCTGGGATGACTCTCAGGCTGGGATGACTCTCAAATACCATGTGGCTCAGCTTCTCTCTTGAGAGAGAGAAACTGAGGCACAGAGAAGGGGAGAAGTTTATCTAAACCACACAGGAAGAATGGAACCTGGACCCCTGATGGCCACCCAGGCTCTAGCTCTCCGCTTGCCAAGACCCAGCATCTTGGTTTGCCCAGGACTGAGAATCCCAGCACGTGGGACTGAAAGTCCCGGGCAAATCAGGACAAGTTGGTCACCGCACTTCTTGCCTCCCTCTTCTCTCCCTAGAGGCTCCAAGATGACCACCCCTGTCATGGATGTCACCTCAGACTCTCCCCAAGAGCAGAGAGGTTGGGGCAGGGTCCACCTCATCTTTCTCACCAAGCGTGGTCTCTTCCTTCTGGGAACCTGATTCCTGGAGTTCAAAGGTGGGGTTTTCACTGCCCTCCTCAATGTCCTTGCCCCTGGGAACACTGTACAGCTCCTCCAGGACGGCGTGCGCGATGGGCACCATCATGGCTGAGGAAGCCGTGTTGCTGATCCACATGGACAGGAAGGCGGTGACCAACATGAAGCCCAGCATCAGCCTAGGGATGAACAGATGCACACACTGGTGTTCCAGCATCCCTTCAGGGACTGGATGCCCAGAACGCCACCCACCCCTGGTTTTCCAGTCCTGGTTTGTGGGAACTCACAGGGCAGGCCGCACCCCAACGATGAGGAGCACTTGAAGGGCGATGCGTTTGTGCAGGTTCCAGTGCTCCACGGCGATGGCCATCAGCAGCCCCCCAAAGAACAGGATATTGGTGTCCCTAAGGTACTCGATGGAGACCTGGTGGGCAGGGACAGCTGAGAGGCAGGAGGGGGTCTCCCACTATGCCCTTGGGCTTATGGCATGCAGTCACTGACATTCCCACAGAGATTGGTCTGCTGGGCTCTTGGAACCAAATGGAAATGTTCTGGGGATTATCAGTCATTTAATATTAACCAGGTTCCTCTCTTCCTCCAAACTCATTCTTTCTCCCTTCAAGAATGACGGGGAGATAATCTAGCCTCATTCCACTGGTGTTTCAAGCAATCAACTGGGAGGTAGATAATTTAATGCTGTTCCTAGAAACTAGAGTGATGGTTCTCAAAGTGTAAACCCTGGGCCAGCATCACCACCAACCTGGAATCTAGAAATGAAATGCATAGGCCCTGCCCCAGATCTGCTGAAACTCTGGGGTGGGGCCCAGTAATCTGTGTGTTAACCAGCCCTGCAGGTGACCCTGTTGCAGCTCAGGTTTTGGACTGGAAGGCTATGAGCTCTTCAGCTGGCTTTCAAAGTCCCTTTTCCTGAGTCACTAGGCCTCTCTACCTCCCTGGCCTAAGCTTAATCACTCCCACTTTGAATTAACTCTCGACATTAACCACGCACTCAGCATTTCTAGAGTGCTCTCCTCTCTTGTCTTCTAGCTGACTCCTCCCTCAGTGCTCTCTGATCTGCCAAGAACAGGGAGGGACCCCTCTTCCCAGTGCCCTGCCTACGATGCGGCTTCCTCCGTCACCAGTATCCTAGGGCAGACCCCCACCATCCCCCGGAGCCCTTCCTCCTGTGGATGGGGGAGGTTTACCTCGGAGGCATCCATTATGCCCATCATGGGGTACAGGATGATGGGGAAGAGGGCGGTGACAGCCAGGGGCAGAGCCTCGGTGCACCAGTAGAGCGCCATGAGGATGATGGCGTAGGCACAGTAAGCTTCCTGCAGGTGGAAGGGAGTGGCAGAGCTGTTGGAGGGGGCAGGCCTGTGTCCCAGAGTCATGTCACCTCCTGCCCCCAGAGAAAACAGGCCATTTGTAACAGTGTGGGGAGAACCTGTGAAACCCACAGCCAATGACTCCAGAGCCCGAGGTCCCATTTCAAAATGGAAATAAAAACGAAGCAAGGCACTCATCACCTTGTCTTTGAACGTGAGGAGCCTAGACATTATAATCCAGCCACATGAGAGGCTAGAGAGTCTGGAATAGGGTATTAGGCCCCACCCAGACCAAGGGACCTGTAGGGAGCCCAGGTGAGGATCCTCACATGAGATGGGGGCTCATCTAGATGAGACTGGCAATGTAGACCCCTACCTGGCACCCTGGCCTTCCCTGGCTTCATCAGAGCCTGTAAGAATATATTTCTTTCTATGATGATTCAATTAGTGTTTGTTCTCTCTGCTAGAAGATGAGATCCATGAAGACAGAGTCAGTTTTGTGGCATCTGGATCCTTGGAGCTCAGGACCCAGCAGGCTTCAGAGTAAATCTTTCCTGAATGAATCACTGGAAAGTTTCAGCAATGGCAGAGGGTCTCCTTTCTAGCAGTCCTGCCCTGATTACTGCTTTGCACAATTCCAGGCACCATTCACGCTTATAATGTGTGTCAAAGGTTCCCCCATCCCTGTGTTGTGCAGGGAATTGTGGGGTAAACCCTGAGTCTTGGGAGTCTTTGGGTACCAAAGGTCCTCCTTTCTCTCAGGAGGCCCCCGAGTCTAGAAAGGCCTGACCTCAGGCCTGGGAGGGGAACTGGAGCAGAAATGGAAGTCAGACAGTCAGCCCCAGACATCAGGGGCCCACCCTTCTTGACACAGTCTCTCGGAAGGGCTGGGGAGGGAGGGTGAGGGAATCATTAGCCAGAAGGAAGCCTCCAGGGGAGAAGGTGCCCTCATCTGAGGCTCCTCAGGGCCACCTGCTCACTCTTTGTTTGCCAAAGGAAGGGACAGCCTACTGGGACAACAGGGTTGGGGGCCCCTCCTCTCTTGCCTGTCTCGACTGCCCTGCCCCTCTTATTTTCTCCACTTGGTACAAGCTTAGCTCACCCTTTAGTACCTCATGTCCTTAAGTACCCTGAAGCTTGGGGAAGGTCCCTGGAGGTGGCCTGGAGGAAGAGGAAGCTGCTGGGCAACTCTTAAGAGCTGGATGTTTTCATGTCTCTTGTTGGATGAAACTCAAACAGCTGTTAAGGTGGGTGTGGTGGTCCCAAGTTATGGATGAGCTTGGGGGGGGGGGGGGGTGAGTGGCTTGCTCCAGGTCGTAGAACTAGGGAATGGCAGAGCCAGGATGGAACCCAGGCAAGGTGTTTGGATTGGTGTTCAAGAGCATTCCATCTGTCATCGAGGTAAATGGCGCCCCTGGAGTGGTACAGCACACAGCCTGCACAGCCCCGCTGCAGAGCCCAATCTGTCTGGTGCTAGGTTCACTTTCCATGAAACCTCCACCACCCCTCCTCACCCTGGACATGAACTCATGGGCCCCAGGGGTGGGGCCACCTTGACCCTCGACCAGAGACCCACCCCTTCTCCTCCCACAGCAGGAGACCGATTCTGCTGAAGCTGCTGTTTCCTCAACCACTTCCTCACCTGCAATGATTGCATGGGCCAGTTACTCACCCGCCCCTGGGGCTAAGGGCAGGCCAGCCCCTCTGGACCCTGGTGACCCCCCCCATCCCGCCCACCCAGAATTCTCTGACCAGAGACAAGGAGGGGGCTGGGGCGATGGGTCACTCTGCTGATTCAAGAAGAAACCTCTGCTAACAACAGCAAAAGTACCCTGAGGACTACCTGTGCCAGGCATCATGCTCCACGCCTTCAGATGCCTTTGAGCGGCATTTAGTTGCACTGTGGGGTAAAGACTATTGTTCCCATTTCACAGACAAGGAAACAAAGACATAAGTTAAGTAATAAATGTGTCACTGTCATACAAATAGCAAGTGAAGAAGCTAGCCCATCTGGTTCTGAACCCCTACTTTCACTTTCTACCCTGAGCTTGATCCCTTGCACTTGTGGGGTGTCCTCCAGCCTTAGGCTCGCTGTGACCAGTGGGGTGTCTGGGGATGAGCCGGGGCTCTGAATCCAAACAGAACTATCTTCCCTGGAACCTGCCACTTCCTGTTACCTGGCTCCAGGCAAGTGCCTTCACATCTGAGACCCCATTTCTACACTCCAGGGGGACCCGTGAACAGTCATATGTGCCCCATGAGCTCCAATGTGTTCACTCCCTACTCCTTTACAGCTTCTCTGTGTCCCTTTCCATGTCTGTCTGTCTGTCTGTCTCTGGATCAAAAGGCAAAACTGGTTTCAAAGTTCCTCTGAGAAGCCTTCCTTGGCCCTGGTGGCCCTGGCCCTGTGTCCCCACCCCACCTTCTGGGCAGCCTGTCCAGCTGTAGCCTAACTCACTGACCTGCTCTTCCTGGTTCATGGGGTGCTTAACTGGGGCATAGAATTCCAGGGATCCGTGAAGTCAGATGGGAAAACGATTTCATCTTTTCACTAACATCTAACTAAGGTTATGAACACAGGCAACAAAACCATACTCCTGTTGACGGTGCTGTTGGGGATTTTGTCACAGATGTTTGATTGTGCCTGTCAGCTGTCAGATGTCTGCACAGACCAGTTGTCACAGTTATCTCAAAATATATCTTGAAATATTGTCTACACACATGACTATTTTGACACGATGGTAGTTATTATATCAACACTAGATCTTATTTAATGCATTCATGGAGAAGAACCTATGTTTCTGAATTGTGATTTATTTTTTCACATTTTTATAACTGTATTTCAAAATAATTGGTTTCCTTTATAATCTTATGCGTTTTATTTTGTGCATCTCAAGGCAATGTTCTGAGAAGCGTCCATAGTCTTCACCAGATAGCCCAAGGCATTCATGGCTCAGAAGTGGGTTAAAATCCCTGCATTAAGACAAAGGGAAAGAAAATATTTATCTAGCACCAACTACTGTGGCTTCCCTGAGGCAATCACTTGGGGAATTTTCTAAACTCCCAGGCCCAGTTCCGGGTGGAGTGAGTCTCTATGGGCCCAGAAGGCGGATGTGAGCCAGAGTGGAGAATTTACAGTGGCCAGGCAGAGTGGGTGGGCATTTTGCACACATTCTCTCTCGTTTCATCCTCCCCTCTCCCTGAGGCAGAAGTTGTCATCACTCCCATCCAGGGGTGAGGACCGTGACTTCGGGAGGTCTAGCACCGCCTTGTTGACATTTGTTGGTTGAAGCTTAGTGGGCGTGGGTTTGAGGTTGGGGAGCTGTTTGGGTTCGGAGGGGCCTCCCCGGGTCAGGTGCCAGGCCCTGGGGCACCCCCTCAGGGTAGAGTCCTGGGGATCCCTTTTCCTTGGCTCCACAGTCTGTCCCATTCCGAGGTTAGTATCTCCAGTTTTAGAAGTGGGACCTCAGGATCAGCCCTGTTCATCAGACAGTCATTCAACAAATACCCTCTCCGCTCCAGATCTCTGGTCCTGCTGGTTCTAGGCCTCATTTTACTTTTCCCATAAATGCCTCCCATTTACTTCTCTCCAGCTCTGGGCCACTGGCCTGATCCAAGCCCCAGCATCTGGGACCAAGACTCCTGCAAGAGCCTGCTTAGTCACCTCCCAGCTTCCTCTCTTGCCCCTGAAATCTCTTCTTGCTGTAGCCAGTGAGATCTCGGGGCAGAAATCTGTTTAATCCACCCTCCCCAACATACACACACTCACCTCCAAGCAACTCAGATCCCTTCAGGCTCTCCCACGGCTCTTAGGAAGAGTGCGGGGCTGGTCTGTGCCTCTCTTCCCTGCTCCCTCTGCTGCAGCCACACTGGCCCTCTTCCAGTTCCTCAGATACTCCGCCCTCTCTGAAGCCACAGGGCCTTTGCACACAATTTCCTCTCTCCTTCCCCACATTGCCCAGTTAATGTCTACTCATTCTTTTATTTTTATTTTTATTTATTTTTTTGAGGAAGACTGGCCCTGAGCTAACATCCATGCCCATCTTCCTCTACTTTATATGTGGGACGCCTACCACAGCATGGCTTGCCAAGTGGTGCCTTGTCCGCACCGGGGATCCGAACTGGCGAACCCCAGGCCACCGGAGCGGAACGTGTGCACTTAACCGCTCCGCCACTGGGCCGGCCCCTGTCTACTCATTCTTGAGATCTCAACTCAAAGATTCCTTTTTCAGGGAAGTGTCTGTGGCTTCCAGGCTGGGGTATATTCCCCATTTTTGATACTCTAAGCCCCTGTATCTCTTCTGCATAGCACTCATCACAGTCTGTAATTAAACATTTAGTTTCATGAATTTCTTGATGAATATCAATCTTTGTCGTCAGACTCTCCAGGGAGCAGGGTCTGAGTCTGCTTCTGTGCCCCCAGCAGGGTGCCTGGTACCTATACAGAGTTGACACTGTGAACGAATGAGTGAATAAATGCTAGGCACTAGGGATACAGACATGAGTCTGGCCCAGCTCTGGCCCTTAGGGAATCTGAGTGCCCCGTGTGGGCTGGCCTATAAGGCTGTGGGTGGGTGGGCAGCCCTGCAAAGCCAACAGCAGACCGAAGAGATAAACCCTCAGAGGGCTTCCAAACCCCAAAACTGGCAACTTGCTTCTTTTGTAATGGGAAACACAGGTCAGAGGTCAGAAAACCTGAGCATCCAGGCCCAGTTTTATTGCTATGTGTCCTTGGGCAAGTTACTTAACCTCTCTCAGCTTTGTTTTTTTTGTTGGTAAACAACATTGAGCATTTCATGCTGTACACGCTTTTATCTCCTTCATGCAGTTTCCTTATCTACAAAAGGGAATAAGAGAGATACCCACCCTGCTGGGTTATTCTAAGGATGAAGGATGTGAATATGTAGGTATAAGTTGTAAAGGACTGCAGATGACAGTGAGCAGATGGCAGAGTTGGCACTGGGAGACCAATGCGCTCCTGCGCTGCTGGGGGACCAGGGTGATGCATGAGGCACAAGTGGAGATGAAGGTGCCAGGGAATCAGGGCAGACTCTGGACCCTGGGTGTGGGCAAGGTGTGGGACCTGTGGGCATCACGGCCTTTGCCCATGCACAGCCTGTGGCTATTGGGCAGCAGCAAATATGCCCACAGTCTCAGAGGTGTCACAACTTATTCCTCCTGGTGACTGAAGGTTAACCCAGGGGTGGGGATGGATTGGTACATACTGGGCCACACCCGCTGCCCCTCTGCCCCTCGCAAGTAGAGATGCTTCTGGCAGTGAGCACTCCTGGGTCTTGAGAGTGAGGCGAGGCACCAGGTGGCAGCCTGGCAAGCACCATTGCAAAGGAGACACCAGAGAGTGGGATCCCAGAGGAGAAGGGGGCTCTTCCCTGAGCCCCCCGGCATCTAGGCTGAGGAAGACTTCCAGAGAGGGGATGCTGAGCGGGTGCTGAAGGATGAATAGGAGTTCAGTGGGTGAGCAAAAGGTGCCGGGGTAAGGGAGTAAGCACAGAGGGAACAGAATGAGGCAGAAAAGATCAAGACGCATTCTTGGAGGGGTATGATGCTTGGAAAATGCCTTGTCTGCCCTGAGAGGGATCTAGGACTTTATCCAGGAGACAGGGGTACAAAGGGGAGGCCCTTGAAAGGTTTTAAGCAGAGGATAACATGGTCAGATTACACTGATGCTACCATATGTGATTTAAAAGAATATGTACATAAGGGTTTGTATATACTTAGGAAAATCTCTGATTCAGGGATTCCTACCTTTTTTTGTACTAGGATTCCCTTGATGAAGACTTCCAACTCCTTCTTAGAATAATGTTTTTTAAATGCATTAAACAAAATGCATTGGATTACAAAGGAAACCAATTATATTGAAATACAGTCATTAAAATATGAAAAAATGGGCAAGCTAGTGATATGTGTGACTTTTTCCTAACTGGTAAGACCTTCACTGGCTAATGGCTATTGTCATTTCAAAGTCATGATTAACATAAACAATATTTCAAGGTCCTGGCAACAGCTGTAATGCGATGTGAAAATATCTGTGATTTCTACTGGCAGCAAAGTCAAAGACATCGCTAGTACTATTGTGGTTTGTTGTCTACATTCACAACAGAAGGAAAGGCTAAATTTTCTTGAGAGGTTATTGACAATAAAATGTAACTTTTTTCCATCCAAGTTCACAGGCCTGCTGAATCCTGCCACCAGACTCCCAAGGGTGAGAAGTCCCTGCTCTGGAGGACGTATGCCATGCTGGCTGCTGGAACTGCCCTCAGGAAGGGCCCTGGGGCAGAGTGTGGGAGGGAGCCCTCGCTGTTTCATTCTTTTGTGCTCTTGAATTTTGTACGATGTGTATGTGTCCCCTAATTAAATACATCACCTAAAGATGAAAACAGGGAGCTTACACCTGCGATAGTGTGGTGGATGGATCGGAAGACCCGGGATGGGAGGCTGGGAAGTCACAGGAGGCCATGCTGGGTGTCCAGTGGGGAGATGACAGGGGCTCAGAGCAGGTCATAGCAGTGGAGATAGAGAGAGAGGACGGACTCCAGAGATGGTAGGAGACAGAAGACAGAGGGTTTGCATGATGGCTGATGGGTTGGGCAGGAGGAATGGGAAGAGGAAAACTTGCAGGTGCCTGTCCTGGGTGTCTAGGTGCATGGCAGTAGCCACAAGGGGAGGAGCCAGGCCGAAGGCACTTGAGGAAGAAGGTGCAGAGTGGGCTGGGGGTGTCTGTGATATCCTTTCTAGGAATAACAGGCCCATGCAAACGCCTAACGCCTTTGAGAGACTGAATATACGAAGGGGACAATGGCCAGTCCATATATAAAAACACGTCTCACCACCTCCGCAGCAGCCAGCCCTCCAGCCAAACCACGACCTCTGCAGCAGTTGGCCCCAAACAGTCAGGATCAGCTCAGTGACTGCCAGCTTCCCGAATTTTTACCTCCCACTCTCTACCCCCGATTCCAATTCAGGACCAACCAGTGAAAGCCAAATATGCTCCCCAAACGGATCACATAGGATGCTCCCTTTCTCGTTAGCCTGCCTCCCGCTTCCCCGCCATAGCCTCCAGTCGGGGCACAACTGAGCCTTCCCTTTTTCGCTCTAAAGCCTTCTCACCCCTGCCTGCCTTTGAGGCTCTGCCAAATGCAAGGGACAGTGGCTGACTCCTTTCCAAGCCTTTGCCTGATCTCATTTGGGTGATCTTTGTTTACTTCTGCAACTTAATGTAAATGAGTTTGTTGCATCATCTTCTGCTCCAAGAAGCCAACAAAGGGAAACAATGGGTTTCTGAGTGTCAGAGAAAACAAAAGCGACAGGAAGAGTCCTGACCTCACAGCTTGGGCCCTGGCCAGGCCTGCCTGTGTCCAGTAAAGACCAAATAGCAGGCAGGAGCGATGATGAGCGAGCCGTTCCCACACTCCTCCGTGCGCTTGATCCTCACAACAGCCCTGGGCCTCGCTGCTGGATTATATCCAGGAAACTGTATTTTCAAGATTCTACCTTATGTTCGCGTTTCTCACCTTCCCCTAGCAGGTGCTGATAAGCGTGGACTTGATTTGGTAATCTGAGGACAGAGTCCAAGCTGGGGAACCTTCTCTCTCTACTCCAGGGATCCTCCTGGCCTTGGAGGCTGGCTCCTTCTTCTAATCCTCCTCCCATGCACCCCAGAGGCCAGAAAACCTGTCTCCACTCAGCCCAGGGCTGCTCATGGCCACTCTTAGGGACCACACCTCACCGCTCTGGTGAGGGTGACCAGACACACCTCACTGTTTCGTAGGTAGACGCCTGAGGCCCTCATGAGGGCACCAGCCCATCTGAACAGAAGTCATCTATAGAAAAGAAGTCAGGTGTGTACACAGTGCCCAAGGCTAGCAGTGTTTTCCAGGGACCAGGAATTCAGAGAAGAGGCAGAGAGCGCAGGGAGCTGTGGTTTCCTGAGCCCTGGATGCCAGACACTCTGTGTGCGGGGGTTATCTCATTTTATCTTCACAACTGCCCCTTAGCGGGGAGAGGCTTGGTAAGGTCACATGGCCATACACGCTCCGGAGTGGATTTGAAACCGCATCACTCTGGCTCCAAAATCCATGTTCTGTTCCCTGGACTCTGCTTTCTCGACTGAGAGCCAGGAAGTCTCAAAAGATAGAGGTGGGCCCCAGAACTGAAGTCCAAATTCTTTGAATGGTCTTCCTGCCCACAGCAAATCATCTGAGTTGTGGTCCCTCTTTGGGGTTCAGGAACAGCTTGCAGTAGGGGATTTTAGTTACACAGATGCTAAAGCGTGTGTGTACACACACCTACTGCTCTTACGTTCTAGGAGAGCAGGCGGTTCAGATCAAGAAGCTCGGCCTTCTGTTCTTACTGTAAATACAATATGGATTTCAGCTAAGTTTTATCTGGCAAATACCACGTCGCTGGGAGAATGTTTTCACAGATGGTTCTGTTGGGTCCCAGGAGGCATTTGCATTTTTGACTCTAACTTACTATTTGACCCCTGAGCAACGATTAACTCTTATGGCCCTCAGCATAAAATCCTCATTCCTTCCCCTGGCCTTGTAGGGCTGACATTGGCTGACCAGTCTTAACCCATCTTTCCTCATTCAGGTCCCCATGCTGCACTGGCCTTGTTTATCTCTCCACCTTGCCAAGCTCACCCTTGGCCTCAGGCCTTTGTACTGCATGTTTTGCCTGGACAGCTCTTCGCTCAGAGCTGTGCTTGGCTGGCTCTTTCTTGCCATTCAGGTCCTAGGGTAAATATCATGGTCCTAGGAGGCCTTCTCTGACCACTCCATCTGGGGCAGCCCCTCCCCAGGTCATGGTCACAGCCTGCTGTGTGGTGTTCACAGCATGGGCAGCATATGCTTTTGGTGTGTCTCTCCACCCCACCCCTGGCACTGCAAACTCCCCTGGATCCTGTTCCCCTCCCTGAACCGAAACAGTACCTGCCACATAGTCCGTGTTCCCTAATAAGTGAATGAATGGATGCCTGAATGGATGGATGTAAGGTTTCTGGCACACTGGTGGTGTTTATTTGCTATCTGGCTGCAGGACCGGGAGAGCAGTGAAGGCCTCAGGCCCCACTGCCTCCCTTCCACGGGGACCACAGGAAGGTGATGAGCATTTCAAGGATTCTGCTGCTAATTCCTCAAATACACCCTACTATTTCCAGCCCCTACGCCTTTGCTCCTGCCATTTCCTTCACCTGGCCTGCCCTCTGACTGCTGAAATCTCAGTCTTCAAGACCCAACTCAAATGCCGACTGCTTCAGATTCTCCCTTGACTCAGTTGGAAGAATTTTCTCCCTCCTCTGAGCTCCTGCAGGCTTCCGGCTGGACCTCTGTGTGGCATAAACACCTGGTCCTCTAGACCGAAAGCAGCTTAAGGATAAAACATCCATATTCCTTTTCGGGAACCCCCAGCACAGAACAAGACCTCCACAGACGTCACGGACTGGAGGGCAGTGGGAGGTTTGGCTGATGGCTGGGTGGATGTGAGGGTAGATGGCTCATGAGGTGACTCACAACAGGGGCACCTCCCTGCAACCCCGGACGGCTTGAGGCAGAGACCTCAAGACAAGGTTCTAGTCTACACTTTGCCTTTTTCTAGCTGGGACTTTAGGCAAATTACTTTACGACTCTGAGTCTCAGTTTACATGTCTGTAAAGTGGAGATAATAGTAGTAACCTCACGGTAACTCAGAGGTTGTTGCGAGAAATAAACGAGTTAATGCTTTGAAGTGCTTGGCACAATGACTAGCACATAAAAAATACACAGTAAGTGTCAACTATTATTATGTGCACACAGGTCTGAGCCTCGTCTGGGGCTCCTTCCCACTTCAGGGGCCGGCGCATGGAGGTAAGCTTGGGGATTCACTGCAGAGAGCAGGGACTCTGCAGGAATTCAGGATGGAGCCCTCTTTGCCCACATGCATTCACTCATTCATTCATTCATCTGACAAGTATTTGTTGAGCACCTACTCTATGCCAGGCACTGGGGACTCTGCATGGAAAAAGACAACATCCCTCACGGAGCCTACATTCTAGTGAGGGAGGTCAGAGAATAAATAGAAAATAAACAAATATATCATTTCAGATAGTGAAAGCCCTTTAAAGAAAATAACAGGGTTTTAGAATAAAGAGTGACTGGGGGTGGTCAGAGAAGGCTTTTTTGCTTTAAATTTTTTTTTTTTGAGGAAGATTAGCCCTGAGCTAACATCTTCTGACAATCTCCTCTTCTTGCTGAGGAAGACTGGCCCTGAGCTAACATCCGTACCCATCTTCCTCTACTTTATATGTGGGACGCCTACCACAGCATGGTTTGCCAAGCAGTGCCATGTCTGCACCCAGGATTCGAACTGGTGAACCCTGGGCTGCTGAAGTGGAACGTGCACACTTAACCACTGAGCCACAGGGCCAGCCCCCAGAGAAGGCTTTTTTAGGGAGGTAGATTTAATCTGAAACCCAAGGAATGAGAAGGAGGCATCTGGGAGAAGAACATTCCAGGCAGGGAGATGAGCAATTTGGGTTGCAGAGAGAAAGCTGGTGAGGCTGGAGAAGAGTGAACAAGAGGTAGGCCATGGGGGCTGGCCTGGGGGCGTAGTAGGTAAATTCATGCTCTCCGCTTCGGCAGCCCCGGGGTTCGCTGGTTCAGATCCTGGGTGCAGATCTACACAACACCCATCAAGCCATGCTGTGGCGGCATCCCACATAGGAGAACTAGAATGACTTACAACTAGGATATACAGCTGTGTGCTGGGGCTTTGGGGAGAAAAAAGAAAAAAGAGGAAGATTGGCAACAGATGGTAGCTCACGGCCAATCTTCCTCACCAAAAAGCATAACTTAAAAAAAAAAAGAGGGAGGACATGGTAGGGGCATGGAGACTGAGGGTATCTGCAGGGGTGGAGCCCCAGGGACCTGTGGCTTCCCTAAGAGGTTTGCATTTTAAGTTTGACGGGAAGCCTGTGTGGGGTTTTGAGCAGGGTAGTGACATGATCTTATGTTTTGAAAAGACCATCCAGGTGGTTGGGTGAAGAATGGTCTGGAGAGGGACAGAGACAGGAGAGAAATGAAGGTTGCTTGGACCAGAGAGGAGGCAGTGGAAAGTGATTCCATTGGGAGTATTTTTGGGATATCGAGTCAACAGGACCTGCTGGTGCATGTGGAAGAAAAGGAAAAAGAGCAACCATGAATAGCTCTGAGGTAGATGGTTGACCCATATCTTGATGAGTAAGACTGCAGGAAGAGCCACCTGGGAACGATGGGCAAACAGGCCTTGCTTTGGACATGTGAAAGTGTATGCTGCTTAAAAGAAAATAGCCAGGAGCCGGCCCCGTGGCCAAGTGGTTAAGTTCGTGGGTTCGTGGGCTCTGCTTCGGTGGCCCAGGGTTTCGCTGGTTCAGATCCTGGCCACGGACATGGTACTGCTCATCGGGCCATGCTGAGGCAGCGTCCCACATGCCACAACCAGAAGGTCCCACAACTACAGTATACAACTATGTACTGGGGGGCTTTAGGGAGAAGGAAAAATTTTTTAAAAATCTTAAAAAAAAAAAAGAAAATAGCTGGAAGTGTCCAGGGTTAGTTGGATAATACAAGTTAAGAGGTTAGGGCTGGGGTTACAGACTGGGGGAGTCATTAGCATCGAGATGCTTTTCAAAGCAAGAGACAGCAAAACATGACCTGGGAGAGACAGAAAAGTGAGGAAGAGCCAGGAAAAGTGGCTGAGGGGGAAGGAAGCCAGGAGAAGGTGTCACCAAAGCTGAAAGCAGACAGCATTGCAAAGAAGGGGTGCCGAGCTATGACAGTGCTCTGAGGGGTTGGGGATGGTGAGCACAGACCAGGGGTTTGGTAATATGGAAGCTGACAGACGGGGACTTGCTGAGAGCCCGCCTCCTCTTGGAGTCTGGAGCTATCTGAGAGGAGACTACTGCAGCGTAGACAGTTTTTGAGGCTTTCTGTTGTGAGAGAGAGCAGAGAAAGGAGGCATATGCGGAGGGGATGTGGGATTAAAGGAGGGGTTGTTTGTTTTTAAGATGGGAGGTATTACGGCCCCGTTTGCATGCTGATGGGCGAGATCAGGCAGAGAGGGAAAAATGGGTGATGCACAAGAGGATAACTACAGGGGCAATGTCCTTGAGAGGGGCTGGTATCCAGGGCTCCGGTGGAGGGGCTGGCCTTCACAGACAGCACGGGGGACAGTTCGTCTGAGTTGGGTGGGGGGGCTTCGGGGGAGGAAGCATCAGCGGGCCAGAGGCAGGCAGCAGGGCTGGGTGCAGCACAGGGAAGACAGACTCCTGACACACCGTGTTCCCACCAGGAGGCCTGGCTTCTAGTACTGGCTCAGGCTTTCCTGTGTGACCCTGGGCAAGTTACTGAAGCTTTCTGTGCTATACTTTCCCAGGGAGTAAAATGAGAATCAAAGTCCCTGTCTGTCCTCTCTCCCTTGGTTTAGACACTTGGCCCAGCCTGTCTGAAAACCCATCTGATGGACTCCCAGCACAGAGGTGCCACTGGCTTTGGCCTGAGATGAGGGTCATCTCAAAGGTCAGCCAGGCCCTGTCACTTATCAGGTGTCAGGGGCCCAGGGGCCATGCCGCTACATCCCCAGTCCCTCACCTCTTTGGGACACCATGAACAGAAAGCCTGCCTTGATTTCCCTATCTGTGACAAAAGGAAGAAAATGGTTCAACGAGCAGTTCTGGGGCTGTGGGGTGGGGCCAGGGTCACGATTCCATCTCAGCCTTCGGGAGACAGCGGGACGGAGAGAAGACAGCACAGGCTTGGAGCTAGACCACACCTCCAGCTCTGCTGATTCCTATCCGGGTGACTTGCTAGCGGGAGATTTACCGCGAAGCTTGTGCTTCAAGGGCCTTCTCCTGGACCAACCTTCCCAACGCCCTGTGCTAATTTTAGATTCATAATTTTGTCTTCTTTTATTTACAGAGGGGGCCCCAAGAGTGTATAATATTCGAGCTCCAAAACCAGGATCTGCCCTGGGATTTGGGGTAAGTGACTGAGCCTCATTGTCCTCATCTGTAAAATGGGACAGTCAGACTTGCCTCACCAAATGTGGGAAAGGGTTCCTGGCTGCTCGGTACAGGGCATGCAGGGTGGGGGTGTTCCAATTAAGGGGAGCCGAAGTTATGACTCCTGCTCTTGAGGATGGAGGCAGGAGGCAGTGGCACCTCCCCCTCTGTCCAGGGTATGGTGTCTGTGGTGCCCACTGGCAGGGTCCCTTCGTCCAATTCCCACCCCTCTTCCTCAGCAGACTTAGCCCTGGGGTCACAGATGAGCTCCTTCTTTCTATTTATGCTCTTAAAGGCACAAACTGCCTGAGGCCACTTCCTCCTACTCCTCTTCCATCCCTCTCCAGCAGCCAGCCCCACTCATGCTCCACTGAGCCCAGTCCAGGGCTGGGTGAGCACACAGTAGGCAGATAACCCCATCTGCCTCCACCTGCACCTTCTTTACGTAACTGCCTTCCCGTCTCCCAAAGTGGGAGATTTAAAGTGCACCTAAGCAATTCACATTGGGCACCTAGTCCCGGGTGCCAAGCAAAAGCCCCCTTTGACCTCTTAAACTTCAGCCCTCAGGAGGTTATAGCCTCACAGGCTAGAAGGGATGAGTAGGTTATGCTGGTCCTAAGGATGCCCAAACCCTGGCCCCCACAGTCCTTCCCCTGAGCACTTGGAGCTTCTCTGTGCCCAGAACCCCAAGCCCTTACCTTGGTGGGGACAAGGATGGGCAGAGGCAGCAGTAGAACGGGCATGAGGACCACAATCAGGTAGGAGCGGTAGGCCCACAGGCCCTGCCAGCAGGTGGCCATGGCGTGGACCCACCAGGGCTGCTGTAGCTGCCCCCGGGATCCAGGGAACTGACGGACCGACGCAGCAGGTAGGCAGCCAGAGCAGGCTTATGTAAAGCTGGTTGAGTGTTAACCATTGACCCACCCTGGCAATCAAGAGTGTTTTTGGAGTCCAGGAGGTGAGAGTAAGGAGGAGGGACCTGCAGGAGGCGTAAAGATCAGGAAGACTTTGCATAGAAAGGGAGGAGAGCGAGATCAAGGAATAAAAGCTTCAGGTTCTTTTAAGAAGTTAAGCCTGAAGTTAACTCCTTCTGTGCATGGAGGCTGCTAAGGGCCACTGGAATAGGTGGAGAAGGAGGGGGCCCTGGGAAGCCCCACAGCCAGCCTCCACAGAGCAAGACCCCAAGTCCCCTCCCCAGCTCAGCTTTCCCCAGCTTTATTCTCCCAAAACCAGGTTCTCACTGAGCAGTTTATACAGGGTCCTGGTTGGGGCAGCCCTGCCTCCAGAGAAGCCCTCCCCTCCGGGAGTTTCCAGCCTGAGACTGAGGGCAGCCAAGCCTCCTGGAGCAAGCCTCCGGCTCCTCCCAGGTATCAGGGAAACTGTCAAAATCACCTGTCTCATGTCTTAATCACTGTGTAATGTTGGTTCACTGACTTAACTTCTCAGAATAGCCACTTCCTCATTCTGCTGCAACATCTACCTATTATGAGGATCAAGTTTGACAACCTATTGGTATGTTTAGCACTGCTACATAGTAGGTGTGCAATAAAGGTTCGTTCTTTTAGGTTCTTCCTGGCTCACCCCGCCCCCCCATCCCAAACTGCCATGGAAGACCAGCAAAGAACGTCTCATATTTTGGAAACACATTCAATCTCTCTATTCCTCATCCATCCATCTGTCCATCTTTCCATCCATCCGTCTAACAAGTATTTGGCACTCATTATATATTCAGCCCTGTGCTCAGTGCTAAGGATGCAGAGATTAAGATTCTGCTGGTAACTGTTACCATTTGTTCAGCATTTAGTACAAGCTGGTTAGTGTACTAGTTCATTTACTCTGTACAACCATACCATGAGTTAGGTGTTACTATGCCATTTTACAGGTGGGGAAACTGAGGGCCCAGGACATAGAGCCAGCCAGAATTCAAACATGCTTTATAAGTGCCCGGGGAGGTCCACACCAGTACGGGAGCTCCAGGTGAAAGGGAAGCACGAGGATTGTAGAGCAAGGGCTCCCAGGGGAGGTGGCATCTGAGCTAAGGCTTGAAGGTTGAGTCTAATTTGGCCACAAGGTGATGGAGGAAGGATCACAACCAGAGGGAAGAGTGAGCTAAGGCCTGGAGGGGGTCCTTGTGTATGTGTGTGTGTTGCAGGGGGTGGGTTGTAGGTTGGAAGGAATTGCTCATTGTCTGTCTAGCCAGAGCCTCTGTTTCTTGGTACCCTCACCCCTCCCCACTCCATACCGCACCCCATACAGCAGAAGCTCCATCCATATTTCTGTTGATTATCAGGCTGTGATGATCTGTATGTGCCGGGTAAGAAGGCAGGTATCAGAGAGAATGCTTCAGGAAGTAAACACTGCCTGGGCAAAGATGCAGAACTGTGGGAGAGTTTAGAGAACAGAAGGTTCTGTGTGGTTGGAATATGGGTTTGTGGAGGGCATGATTGAGAGCTGATAACCACATTTCCAGGGTGTGCAACAGCATGGCCTGGGTTGTTATGCCAATGAGATACTCCTGGAGCAGGTGAAGTCTATGGGAGAGACCCTCAATGCCCCCTGCAGGATGGGCAGAGCTATGGATGGATCCAGGTCATGGGACTCCTGGGGCCAGGCTGGGTGGGAAGCTACAGTAAGACAGGACAGACTGGCCACCCCCACACCCCAACTCAAGTTATGGCCTCGCCACTCCCACACAGACAACCAGCCACCTGCTCAGGGCAAGGTGAGGAAGAGCCAGGAAGCACAGGGATAGACAAAGGGTTTTAGATACCCAAGACAGCACCCCGATTCTGTCTCAACTGAGAGGAGGCCTCTCCCATGGCCTGAGGCTCGGGAGGAGCCACAAGGGGAGCAGGGCTGGGCCTCCCCCAGAGAAACAGCATCCACTATGTGTGTAATCTGTATCCCAGTGTACCCAACTCTCCACACCAACCCTGGGATGTAGGCTCAGAGCAGTGAAGTTACTTGCCTGGGGTCACACAGCTTGTGAGTAACTGAGAGAGAACCCCAGATTCATATCCAAGACTGTCCATGCTCCGGTCCCTGTGATGGCACTGGGAGAAATCTCAGTGTTTCCAAATTAGATGGCTACTCTTTTACTGAGACCCCCAGCTTCGCATCTACAGCCCCCTTCAAAGTCACAGGCTCTTGGGACCCTTGCTGACCCTCTTTTGAGAACCAGAGTTGAGGGCTATTGCATCTGCAGCAGGCAGGCCCCATCAGTGATTAGTTCATCTCAAAGGCGGTACCCCGAGGCCAGCAGGATGTGTCCAGCCGTCATGTGCATTACAAGAACTTTCCCCTAGCTCAGTAATCACAGCCAGGGCCCCACTCTGCCTGGCCTTGTTCACGTCTCCAGTTTGCCCCAGCTCTGTCTCCTTCAATTAATGCTGCAAATAACTCTTCTTTTTCTCGTGGCTCCTAATGGACTGTGAATAGCTTGTGACAGGTCCTGTGGCCATCCTTCTTCAGTCTTTGTTGGCCCCTTTCTGTGACAGGTCTCTACGCTATCTCAGGGAGGAGTCACAACCAGAAATCACCTGCCTTGCACTTTGACCTTTGGCCCTCCTGGAGAGAGCCACTTGAGAATGGCTGAGGAAGTCCTAGGGGGAGAGGAGATGATCCCTGGCTCATAAGAACTGCCTTATCCTCAGAAGCAGGTGGCAGATAAGCTGGAGATAGAGCAGGGGCTGGGCCCAATGGTGGCTTTTAGGAAGTTCAGACCCGGATGCATGGGACGGGCATTCAGACAGAGGCCCCTGAGGCAACTGAGGTTGAGCAGGTGGTGTCTGGGGCCTTCAGGGGCGCAAACCAAGTGGTCCTGGAAAGGTGGGGTTGGCTGGATAGAGCAGTGAGTGCCAGGAATGATTTGTAAGACCTGAGACTGCCCAGCTGAGAGGAGAGAGGACAGGGCATGGGGATGGTCATCAAATATTGACTGAAGAAGAGGGCAGGGATGTTCTCACGCACAGAGAGAGGACGGCAGGTAGCAGGGCCTCAGAGGTGCACTGGTCTGTTTTCAAGGATGTTCCCTTCCACTCCCCATGGGAAAGAACCGGAGCTGAGTGGAAGGCGATGCAGTCCCCAGTACCAGAAGTGCCCCTGCTGGTTGGCCAGCTTGCCTTGAGACAGTAGAGAGAGGTGGAGGGAGTCCTGCACTGAGTCAGGGGCAGGCATCGTGCTCACAGCTCTGAGAATCCTGGACCCAGAATCTGACTCCAGGGGCCCTGACTGCCCCCCCGTCTTCTACTGCCTCTCCAACTGGGTCTTCTCATTTTCTCTCAGACATGTTCATGTTCCCCCTCAGCACCTTGCAAGCTGCTCAAAAGGTACTTTAACGGACCCTACAAGATCCCATCCTTGCTTTCCTCTTCTGCTCTCACCGGTGACTCCTGCCTTGACTCAGCTGTTTTCAGATCCTCAACTGGCCCTGGATTTTTAAAAATCTCCGGGGAGTTGCTCATGCTCTTGCTTTTCATAGGCATATTCTCCCTGCCTCCCTCTCTCGATTTCACTGGTTAAGTCTTGTTTATCTTTGAAGTCTCAGCCTCAGACTGAACTTCCTTCGTGAACTCTCATCACAGACTGGATCAGGTCCCCTGCTAAGTGTCTAGATGACTTCATCACAGCACATAGCACAATGCATTTCATTCTCCTGATAACTCATCCGTATCTCCCACTAGACTATAAATTCCACAAGGGCAGGGGCTGTCTGTATGACTGTCCATATGTACGTATGTACCTCCTCAGCCTGTTGAGCTGATACCCAACAAATATGTCTTGAAAGAATGAATGAGTGGATGGATGGATGGGTGGATGGATGGACGGTGGGTGGCTGGGTGGGTGGGACCCCCATATAATAATTTATAAGGTTCATGCCAAAAGGCCAACCCTTCCTTCCAGCATGTTCTGGTGCTGTTCCCTGGATCTTCAGATAGCTGTGGATGAGGGCCACTGGTCAGGCAACAAGGCAAAGAAGTGAATGTGCTTTTACCACTATCGAGATTGTGAAGTGGAGATAGGGCGTACCCCTTCCAGAGCTGGCCCTGTCCGTCTGCTCTGGCTGCTGGAGGCTGGGCAGGCATCCAGGCATTGCTGTGATGCTAAAAGGGACCTGAGGCTCATTTAGAGACAGCCCAAGAGCCTCCTCCCTGCATTACCAAGCGGCAAGCCTGTCTCCTCTTCTTCCAAATCTCCATGCCCAGCTCTTTTCTAAAATTGTTATAAAAAAACGCATAACAAAAAGTTTATCATAATCATTTTTAAGTGTCCAGTTCAGTACTGTTAAGGATAATCATGTTGTTCTGTAACCAATCTCCAGAACTTTTTAATCTTCAAAACTGAAACACTATATCCATTAAACAACAACTCATTCCACACTCCCCCGGCCCCTGGCCACCACCATTCTGTTTTCTGTTTCCATGACCGACGACTTCAGGTACCTCATTTAAGGGGAAACCATACAATATTTGTCTTCTTGTGACTGGCTTATTTCACTCAGTATGATATCCTCAAGGTTCATCCATGTTGTAGCGTGTGTCAGAATTCCTTTCCTTTTTAAGACTGAATAATATTCCACGGTGTATCTATACCACGTTTTGTTTATCCGTTTATCTATCCATGGACACGTGTTGCTTCTACCTTTTGGCTATTGTAAATAATGCTGCTGCGAACATGGATGTGCAAATATCTCCTGGAGACTCTGATTTCAATTCCTTTGGATATATACCCAGAAGTGGGGTTCCAGGATCATATGAAAATTCCATTTTTAGTTTTTTGAGGAACTTTCATACTGTTTTCCATAGGCTGCACCGTTTGACGTTCCCACCAACTGTGCACAAGGGCCCCAATTTCCCCACATCCTCCCCAACACTTAGTATTCTCGGTTTGTTGTTGGATTTTTTATAGCAGCCATCCCAATGGGTGTGAAGTGATAGCTCGTTGTGGTTTTGATTTGCATTTCCCTAATGGTTAGTGATGTTGAGCAACTTTTCATGTGCTAGTTGGGAGAAATGTCTATTCAAGTCTTTTGCCTGTTTTTAAATCAAATCATTGTTATTTTTTGTTGTTGTTGAGCTGTAGGAGTCCTTTACATATTCTGGATATTAACCCCTTATCAGATATATGCTGATATGATTTACAAATCTTTTCTCCCATTTCATAGGCTGCCTTTTCACTCTGTTGTTTGTGTCCTTAGATACATATGCCCAGCTCTTTTGAAGTCCCTCTGTTTTCTCATTTAAACTTTCCTTTGGTGTTAATTTTAACCTGAGTTTACCTATCTCACCTATCTCATCTATCTATTGTGGGGAGGTCACAGAGATGGGAAGAGATGGGAATTTTAATGGTAGCTTCCAATCTTTGGGTCCCTGAACCTGATCCCATCCATTCATTATCCATCCACGTACTCATTCATCCATTCATCAAACCCAGAGGAGCATGGAAGAGTTTTAGAATCAAACAGATCTGGGTTCGAATCCTGGCTTTGTAAGCTTAGTACTTACATGACGTTGGACCAGACAACCTCTCTGAGCTTCACTTCTCTCTCTGTAAAGCAGAAGAAACTGGACATGTAGCCAGAAGAGAAGACTTGAACCTACCTTGCAGGGTTTCTCGAAGAACAAGAAACACTATACTGCAGGGCCCGCCCTGGGTAAATGGTGGCTATTGTTATTTCTAAGTTGTTTCTAGCACTAAGTGGATGCAGCCCTTCTCCAGGGTCACTTGAGTCTCAGGATCAAGAAACCAATGCCCTTTGTGGGTTCAGGTTCAGTTTATTTGCCCAAGAGATCATTAGTCGTTGATCTAAGAGGAGGAAACCAACCTTTGCCCCAGGACGCCCTCTCACATTACATCCTCTCACATTAATCAATGTTGTTGAGTCCTACAAATCTAAGCAGGACTCTGCCTGACTAAGCCAACCCCCACTATGACAGTGGCAAAATTTCCCTCATGTCATTTGTCCTGACTTTGATGGCTGGGAGGCAGGGAATGGGCCCTCCCTGACAAGGACGCAAGGAGGCTTGTGTTTGCGGAGAGTGAAGTCTTTTATATAGAAGCCCTTTCACTGAGGACAGCAGGACTTAATCAGATTGTCCCGGGTAGGGGAGTGGTGATAAGGCTCATGGAGCCGCCTCCCATGTTTGTTTGGATCAGGAAACTCTCCGACCAGGAGAACTACTGGAAGGCTGCCCAGAAGAGGAGAGAGGCCTTCTCGGTCCAACTGGGGGAAATGGGTCCTTCCCCTCCTGCTGAAGAATCCGCCGCTCTTTAAGGCCTAGAAGCAGCATCTAAGAGGACGAGGAGGGAGGAGGTGCTGGACCCAGCTTCCGATCCCAGCTCTGCCCCTTACCTGGCTGTGCAGCCAGCACTTGATCTTTCTGAATCTCAGTTGCCACATCTGTAAAATGGGAATGAGGAAAGTCTACCTGGAAGGGTTGGTGTGGGGTTTATGTGAGAGGAGATATGGCACCAGGATGTCCTGAGGCAAAGGATAGTTTCCTCCTTCTCTCTTACCTCCTAAGCCTCTGCTTCCTACTTGGCTCTGGAACCTCCTTGAGTGCAGGCAAACATCCTTCCTGGCTAAACAACCTCAGGGAACCACGAGCTCCCACCCCCCACCAGGCTGAATAGAGCCTTGACATCTGGATATGCTGCCCACCTCCATTTCCACTCCATGAAAACTCTCCACCCCTAGAGACCAAATCACACCTGCCACCTTTGTCTGATGTCGCGGCCCATCTTGACCACACTGTTTCCAGGACCCCTTTTAGGACATACTGGCTGCTCTGGTTTCCTACTGTGCTTTTGGTGGGAACATTCATCCCTGCATGTTCTCACTAGAGTGTGAGAGCCTCGGGAGCAATTGGGGATCTGATTTGTCCGCCTTTCGTTGGCAGTTCAGTGCGTAGCCCAGTGCTCTTCTTGGCACAGGGTCTGAAAGACAGTGATGGCTGACAGACAGACAATACATGACTGACAGATGGACCCACTGGATTCCCTTATCACCATCCAGAACTGACCCCTACATCCTGACCTGCACAGATAACACACACTGACCTGCACACATACTGGCCTCATTCCCTCCACAAGATGTCAAAACAGAGCCCTTTACTCTTTGTAGGGGTCTCCAGGGTAGAGAGGGGTCCTTACTCTCGTCTGTCCCCAACCTCGACACCCTTCACACTCTAGACGTGTGCCCTGAAGGGATCAGAGGAAGACATCCTGACAGTTCAGATCAGAGTTCTGGAATAATAGAGCTGGAGAGGAGGCTAGAGATTACTCAGGCCATTGTGTTTTCATTTCATGCTGAGGAAACTGAGGCCCAGAGAAGTTAAGAGACTTTCCAGAGCCCACGCACATTTGGCACATCCTGGACAAGAGTCTATTAATTTTCCTCCAAGTATTTAGCGAACATCAATGAGCCCCCACTGTGGACCAAGCCCTGGCTAGGCATTCTCACATTCATTCTTACGTCTAATTCTTACTGTACTGTTTGAGGCTGCTATGATGATCATCATTGAACAGAGGGGAAGCTCAGGCCTCAGACCAGGGAAAGGACTGGCCCAACACCTCATGGCTAGTAAGTGGCTGAGTTAGGACTTGAACCCAGATCCTTCAACTGCCAGCTCAGCTGGCACCCTTTCCACTAAGTCCCTCCTTGACAATACTGAAAGGTAGCTGAGGGAGCTGGCTCTCATGCTCAGCTGACAGGAAAGGGCAAGGGCTAAGGCCTATTGGAGACATTGGGTGGCATAAATGATGGCACGGGGCCCAGACAGTGACCTCTGGAAGAATATGGCCTTGCTTTACATAGCATGCAAATCAGGCCTCACAGCCCTCAGGAATGCCACAGGACAGCTCCCTGGCTCAGTATAGCTGAGAGTAAGCAGAGGCCCCCACAAGCAGGGCTTCCCAACAGCATCCAGGTCCCACACCCCCAGCCCGGGCCGGGGGTCTCCTGCTGGACGACTCCCACAAGGCAAATATCATCCACATCAACCCTAGGGCCAATATTTTTACTTCCTTTGGGCCTTGATTTCCCGGTCTCAAACGGGATGATGATAATAATGATTTATATGAAGGGTTTTTTTCCTGAAACACCACTTTTGTGGAGGTTAAGGATCCATTCAAATACCTTTGGTCCCCACATAGGCCTCATAATAACAGCTGTGCCTTGTTATTAAGCACCTACAATATTCTGGAACTTAGTTACATCTTTCCAACATCCCATTTAACAGACAGGAAAACTGAAGTGCAGAGAAGTTGTCCATTGCCATAGATCACACAGCTAGTGAATGGCAGAGCTGCGATTTAATCTCAGGATCATCCAACTCCAAATTCAGGGCTCTTTCTGTGACATTACAACACTCCTGTTATGGCTATTCAAAGTCCTTCCTCCATAACCTGTCTCAACTTCCTGTTCCAACCCCAGCTTCATCCACAGAGGCTCACTCACTGGTCCCCTTGCCCCCCTCCCCGTCCCCATCTCTCCAATGGCCTAGGTGTTTATGCTTGTGTTTGTGTGTGTGTGTATTTGTGTGAGCATTTGGATGCATGTGTTTATACGTATATATGTGTGTATAGTGAGTGTGGTGCATATGTATTTATTTGTAATTTGTGTGTATGTGTGAATGCATTTATAAGTGTTAGAGTGTGCGGTGGATGCATGCATGTGCGTGTCAGAATGCTTCTCTACGTGTATATATCCCAGTGACTGGAGGAGGATTTGACAAGTACTCGATGAAGTATCATTGTTCCTAGTGAGAAAGAAAAAAAATCCTCACATCTAGTAGCTGGCCTATAGGGTAACCAATTGTCCCAGTTTGCCTGGGACTGTCCCAATTTTAGCCCTGAAAGTACTGCATCCTGGGCAAGTCTTCAGTCCCAGGCCAAGTGGGATGGTTGGTCACCCTACAAGCCTGGCAACCAATGGCTAGGCTGTCATGTTCCTGCTGAACAGAAACAATTTCACAGAACAGCAACATCAGATGAGGTCACTCTGTGGCCACGATAGAACAAGACAAAAATAAGGACGCTCTGCAACTCAAAAATGACCAGCCTCTCTCCCAGCTAACATGAGTGACGGCTGCCTCATTATCCGTGATGACTCCAGTCCTGCTTTGTTCCTCTTGCCTTCTAGGCAAGATGCCCAGTCACCAAATTGCCCTTGCTTCTTGGCAATGCTCAACCGGGAACAAACTTTTGCTTCCTTAAGTCTCCTCCAAAATGGCCCAGGGCAATCCCAAATCCTATAGCAAGCACGCTGTCTTTCACTAAGATGTCCCACAGCTCCCCACGGTGTGCGTGCTCCTTTTCCTCAGCGAGTTAATAAACCTAACTTTGATTCCGGGTGTTTTCCTGTTGGTATTCAGGCCCCGAGCTTTACCACTAAGTGAAAGTCTAGCAAAATCTCACCTGAGGAGAATGTATCAATTCAACTTCCATTTGCTCAACTGATACCTGCTGTGCCTTCGCTGTGTGTCAGGCACTGCCCTGGGCAGTGGGGACAAAGCACCCCTTGCCCTCAAGGAGTTTACAGTTTGATGAGGGAGAAGAACCCTTTAACAATGACAATAATAAATAAGCAACTCAAAACCATGCGAGTGCTAGGACCCACATTTAGTGGGGCAGGGGGTATTTAACAGGGCCTTACCCAGCCCCGCCAGTCAAAGCAGTGCCCCAGTCCTTGCCTTGCCAGCCTCACGAAGAGCATCTTGGGTTGTTAAGATTCTACCTGCAGCCCAAGATCTATTTGGGGTTGGAGGCACAGAGAGCCAGAGCTTTCTGTTTCTCTTCTCGAGTTTTCTCCTTTAAATAAGTCCAGTGGAGGCCCAGGTGGCAACTCCCATACTAGGAGGGGTTCCAGATCCTAGTAGCAGCTGGAGATTGGGGAGTGGGTCTCTGGTAAGGTAAGCCAAATTGGGAGGGAGGTAAGCCCTGCTGGGTGGGGAAGCTTGTCCTGAGTGCCTGGGACCTAAGCATGTTCAACAGTCAATGAAAATGCTTGAGATCTGAAAATAAACTTACAGGGGCACCAAAATACAAAAATCAAATTGCAAAATAAAAATTAAGAACTTAGCAATTAATTAAATGTTTCCCCAAAAAGTGACCTGTCAGGGCAACTCAATTCAATGTGTAAAGCTGGGGCCGGCCCCGTGGCCGAGTGATTAAGTTCATGCCCTCCGCTTCGGTGGCCCAGGGTTTTGCCTGTTTGGATCCTGAGCGTGGACGTGGCACCGCTCATCAAGCCATGCTGAAGCAGCATCCCACATGCCACAACTAGAAGGACTGATAACTAAAAATACACAACTACGTACCGGGGGGCTTTGGGAGAAAAAGGAAAAATAAAATCTTTAAAAAAAAATGTGTACAGTATATTTACCAAAAGATGCACATCTTACTTAGTAGGGGATGTCAAGTGCGGCAGCCAAAACTAAGAGGTCCTGGCCCTAGGAAAACCTTAAACTGGCCTGATGGCCCTTCTGTTGATAGAACTGACTAGCTAGCCTGGGCAGGATGAGCCATGCTTGCCGGGTAAGCTGCCCAGCGCTGAGCCAGGTGGGACCCCAGCAATCCCTCCCTCCAGGACTGAGTCTCTGTGTTGTGTTCCCCTCTAAGAGGTGACCTGAGTTTGCTCCAGGGGCTGCTGCAGGGTTTGGGCAATAAGATACGGTGCCTGGGACACGCCGTCACCCAGGATCGCGGAGTCACTTGGCAGAGACACAGGCCAGAGCAGGGGCAACCACAGGATTCTCTGCCCAAACAGCTCTGGGGTGGGATATGGACATCGCCAAGGGGGCTGGGGGCAGCGTCCCCCTAACAGGTGAGAGAAATACCTGGAGAAAGGGACTTGCCGCCACAATGCCAGCCCCAACCAGGACTCCCTGACAACGGCATGAATATTCTCCTGACCGGGCGTGGAGTTGTGCTGTACCAACTGTAGGCATTTGTGCCTAATAAGTTGTCTTGGGGGCATATCTTTACATTCCACCTTTGGGCTGCCTTGGCCTGATCTTATTCTTGATTTTTAGCCTATGACATGCATTCTTATAAGCCCTCCAAGTTCTTGTTGAAACATGCAGTAAACACACTCAAAAGTTAAACTGTACCTAACAACAAATATTTAAAATTCTCTAAGGCTAAAGACTATAAACAAAGTTAGAGATAGTGATTGGCTGGTGAGAAAAATGTACGGAACATCTATAACAGACGCAAGCTGCTGTTATAAAATATTTAAAACTACAAATCACTAAGAAAAACACCAAACAATTTGCAGAGGAAAGCAAATGACCAATAATCATGAAAAACAATAAACATGAATTTCAGCAATGGGCAAATAAAATAGTCACATAAAGCATTATTTGTCTATCAGGTTAGAAAATTTTTTAAAGAATTGGAAACGGGCTAACTTTTAAGTGGGAGTATACATTTGTACAACTTGTCTGGAAGGAACTTAGCAGTAACCATCCAAATTTTCAAGGTAAATCCCTTTGACTCAGGAATCTTTCTTCTAGGAAATCTATCCAACAGAATTATTCAAACATCCAAACAGTTTTGTATAAGGATATTCATGGAAACTTTATTTTAATAGTTAATGATTACACATATGAACTATGAAGTATCCATACAATGAAATATTATGCAGCCATTAAAAATAATGACCTGTATGAATGGACATGGAAAAACGTTCACAATCTACTACTATTAAATGAACAAAGCAAGGTAATCCTGTTTTTGTAATTAAAAGCAACAATGAAAACTCTGAGTATGTATCAGATAGGGTTCTTAATTGCAAATATAAGATTTTACTTTAGCTAGTTTTAGCAGAAAATAATTCATTAAAGGCTTTTGAAAAATCCCTGGGACACTCAGAGGCTGGCTTAGAGGCTCTGCCACCATTAACAACATTCAAACCAGACCACAAGAATCCTCTAGCAAAGACCCCACTGCTACAAATTCTGGGCACAGACCTCACAGTTTACACCAATAACAGTGAGCAGTAGTTACCAGGACCTCCTTTATGGCTACCCCTGAGAAGCCAGGTGCTCTGCAACCACAATGGCCAGCAGATGGATAACACACGGTTGCTGCTTCCTCATGCCGCTCTCTTTTCAGTCTTGCACCGTGGTTTCTAAGTAGTAGACTAGATCATGGGCCTGAGCTCTAGCAGCAAGGAAAGCTGGGAAGACAAACTCTAGCTTCTCTCCTGGTAAGTGAACCTCAAAATGTAAGAAATGCCCCCCACCCCTGAGAGGAAAGCTATTCAAGGGGGGGGGGGGTTTTGGGGAGATAAAGCAAAAAAAAAAAAAAATACACAAAGCATGACATATGTCATGATATTCCTTCCCTTGACTGCCCAGCATCTTCTTCCATGCTTAAATTTCCAAAACAATAACATATACTCTTCTTACCTAACAACTCAATTAATCTGTGAACAAATGAAAATGAACCTACCCTCTCCCCACAAGGAGGACTTCAGAAAGCCACGTGACTTATTGCATCTAGCTCCAAGACTAGCATCTCTGGCTGATATCCATTTTCCCCTAATTCTTTCATAGGCCTGTCTTCATATTCCACAATATAAATTGTAAAGTTAACCAACGAAAAATATACTTTTACGAAATAGAGAAAAGAGATAGGAGAAATTAGTTAAAATATAAACACAGCAAAGAAGAAAATATGGGTGCCTATTATATTTGTCATTTATGCGACTGGTCAGTAGGTCAGAGTTGGCATTTATGATTTCCTTCTCCCACTAGTCATTTCGTGCTCCCTTAGTTCACAGCCAGCAACTCAGCTGGTCAGAGTTCTTTATCTGGTGGTGTGGCCCAAATCTCTATTTCTGAGGGATCTGAACCCTTGGTGGTTTTGCCTTTATGAGGTTGCTATGGCTTTCCATTAACTTTTACCTCTGGACTTGGCGGTATTAGTAGTGTTGACACAAATAGTCAATAACCAATCTATGGATAAGAAAAACAGAGTGATATTCAATGAGCTAATGCAGAGGACTAGCCCGGAAGTGTTATCTTACCCATGGAAGAAAGTACTTGGGGGAAGAGCGGTTTACAGCCTGGTTATATACCATTTCAGGACAAAGAACACACATCACGCGTGATAGGAATACAATTTTTTTTTTCTGGCAAAGACTGGCCCTGAGCTAACATCTGTTGTCAGTCTTCCTCTCTCTCTCTCTTTTTCCCTCCCTAAGCCCCAGTACATAGTTGTATATTCTAGTTGTAAGTCCTTCTAGTTCTTTTATGTGAGCTGCTGCCACAGCATGGCTACTGACAGACAAGTGGTGTGCTTCTGCACCCAAGAACTGAACCCAGGCTGCCGAAGCTGAGCGGCACTGAACTTTAACCCCTAGGCCATCAGGGCTGGCTCAGGAATAGAACTTTTTTTCCAAAGTCACAAGGAGATATTTCGCTTCAGTTTAGCACACACACAGCAGATCAACTTGACCTTGGTTCTCTGGGAAGACAAGTTTACCTTCAAAGAAGATAAACTGGTCTTGACATCAGAGAGAGGGAGGAATTACACCCCCACCTTGAAAGAGTGCATTCTTTGATTTGGGAAAATGTTGGAGTCAGATGTACAATGCATGTCTGGCGGGCCGTAAGTCAGGCTGCTCTGGGAAAAACAAGTTTTAGTCCAAATCAGATTTAAACTAGAATGGCTTCCCCATATACCTCAATATGTGAAAACATTATTATTCTTATGATTTTTATCATTTTCTACTCCCCCCCTTTTTTTTTTTTGCTGAAGAAGATTAGCCCTAAGCTAACATCTGCGTCAATCTTTCTCTATTTTTTTGTATGCGGGTTGCTGCCACAGGCTGGTTGATAAGTGGTGTAGGTCTTTACCCTAGATCCAAACCCGCAAACCTGGGCTGCTGAAGCAGAACGCGCCGAATTTAACCATTATGCCATGGGGCCAGCCCCTCATTTTCTCCCTTTTGATGGATAATATTTCTTTTTTTTTTTTTTTAAGATTGGCACCTGAGCTAACATCTGTTGCCAATCTTCTTTTTCTTCTTCCTCTTCTTCTCCCCAAAGTCCCCCAGTACATGGTTGTATATTCTAGTTGTAGGTCATTCTGGTTGTGCCATGTGGGATCCCGCCTCAGCATGGCTTGATGAGAGGTGCCAGGTACACGTCCAGGATCCGAACCAATGAAACCCTGGGCCGCGAAAGTGGAGCACACGAACTTAACCGCTTGGCCACAGGGCCGGCCCCGATATTTCAATAGAAAGAATTGATGATCAAGTTATTGCTCCTTGGTGCCAGGGTGGTTACTGCCTGCCCTGGATCCATCATGTCCCTGTGAGCTGGGCTTTTATTTTATTGATTTACCCAGTTATCCACATTGCAGGGGCAGGAGGGTGGAATAGCTGAGCTTAGTGAGCAGACATAGAGGTCAATGCTGAGAGGGGAAGCATTCCATAGGTCCATAATTTTGGATTGTCGCACAAACATTGTACACGCGCTTCAACAAGATTTTATAATCATCACTTATAACAGTTAACAACTATAGAGCAGATATAGTAGTAACGATAGTATAGTGTTTAGTTCAGAAGATAAGTCTTAAGCATAATCCTTATCAGAAAAAGAGGGTCATTAAGAATTATAGTGTTTGACCATCTCAAGTTGTTGAATGATCACTACTCTAGCTTGCATACCAGTCTTAGAATTTTGAGTAAAGAAAACTGTAATTAGCTTGAATATCATGATTAATACAAGAATTCCAAGAAGTAACAAAAATAAGAATTGTAATCTGGCTTGCAGGAGGAATCAATACCGGAAGGGAGCCAACTAAACACATGGAGACTTGGTGAGGGATCGCTTAGGGCACTCACCTGCTTGTTCACGTGTGTTAACAGAGATGACACGTTGGAAGATTCATTAGGTATAAAAACACAGCATTCAGTTTGAAGGATAGCACATGTACCACCTTGGGATGCAGTTAGAATATCTAAGGCCGTTCTATTTTGAAGGACAGCCTTTCTCATTACGGACATCTCGGAATTCCATAAAGCTGTTCCTGTTAGGCTATCATTAAGGGCCTGTTGAGTAAATTTAGTCAGGCTTCTATATGTGACACGAACTCTTCTAATCCTATGGAGGGAACCAATATAGCTGCCAGGTGGTCATATCAATGGAACACTGGACAAGTCCATTTGTCCTTAAGGAGGGAAGATTGACAACAGTTGTTAACTTAGGATGAATCCTTCCCTGCATCCAAGGGAACCCCAGGGTGCAGCGTCCTGACCATCCAGGCTGTAGCCAAGGCCGAAGACTTGTTCCACACAACCACTGAGTTCCATTGGGTGCCACCCAATAGATGCTCCGCCTTTGAGACCAGTCTGTTCCAAACAAATCACTTTCTTTAAGAATGACAGTATTTTGGGGCTGGCCCAGTGGTGCAGTGGTTAAGTCCCCACATTCTTCTTTGGCAGTCTGGGGTTCACCAGTTCGAATCTCGGGTATGGACATGGCACCACTTGGCAAGCCATGCTGTGGTAGGTGTGCCATGTATAAAGTAGAGGAAGATGAGCACGGATGTTAGCTCAGGGCCAGTCTTCCTCAGCAAAAAGAGGAGGGTTGGCAGCAGATGTTAGCTCAAGGCTAATCTTCCTCAAAAAAAAAAAAAGAATGACAGTATTTTGACACGACTCTGGGGTATCCAGCCCACGTTTTGGGTACAGTTAGGTAAGTTTTGTTTGGAATGGTTTCTCTGTTCCCAGCATAAAGGTGCTGATTTACTTAGAGACCCATATCTAGGAGGGAGTCAAACAAATCCATCCCAGATTTGTGTGAAACCTCCCAAAGTTCTTGTTGTAGAATCCAATTTCTTTAGTTTAGAAGAAAATTCTTGGGTTAATTGAATAATTTGAGCAGCAGAAAAGGAATAACCATGTCCTGTATCATGAATGGTGTTGGCTATTGGCCAGGTTTCAGGATCGTAATTGATAATCTCAGATGAACTGTGAACATTGGAACTAGAGCTCTCTAGCATAATAAATTGTTTTAGAACTTTCCAATCTGTACCTCAAAGGCAGAAACCCACCAAGGTAACCCAGATGTTCTAGAAAGGGGGAGTTGGCCATATATCCAACAATTGGACTGATTATTATGTGAAGCAAAGGAATGAGCTCATTCCAAGAAGACATTGCCATTAAGGCCCGTTCTGATGTGGATTGAATAAACAACCATAGTATCAGAAAAACCTTAAATGACATTCTGGTAGTTAATTAAAAGCTTTTGGGGCCAGCTAGGCAGTGTAGTGGTTAGGTTCTCAGGCTCTACTTTGGCAGCCCAGGGTTCATACACACTGCTTATCAAGACATGCTGTGGCAGCATCCCACACACAAAATAAAGGAATATTGGCACACATGTTAGCTCAGGGCCAAACCTCCTCACCTAAAAAACCCAAGATTTTGTACTTAAGCTCTGATCTATTTTAGTCTAAAGGGGTAGAAAGAAAGTATTAACAGTTACAGGAACAATAAAAGGTAACAAAAGGTAATCTAAAATACAAAGAAGTTGGCTAGCATCACATAAAAGTATTAAAATTGCTAATATACTCAAGAATATGATTATTATAGCAATGATAAATGGCTATATGGCTTAACCATTACAAGGGTTTAATGAGGCGATATAAGGTTGGAAAGACAAGCCCGGTTCGGGATCTTGGGACAGCTGTCTATAACAGATGTTGGCTTCTTCCCGTCCAGGTTTGGTAGTATTCGTCTTAGTCAGTTGAAGCCAGGTGCCAGGAAAAGGAGTTGAAATCCTCTCAAGAGAACGGGCCTTTTTTAAAAAGAGAGATGTGAATCCATGAGTTTATGCCTTTTAATTTTGCAGCGCATGGATTGATTAAAAGTACCTGGTATTATCCTTTCCAAGGAGGCTGCAAAGTATCTTTAATTTAGTGTCTCTTACAGTAAACAAAATCTCTAGGTTGCAGTCCATGATCCTTAAGGTCCTCGTCTCCTGGGAATTTGGTTTGAAGAGAATCTGCTACTAATTTTTTATCACTTTTTTAGCATCTTAATAAGACCTTGACAATAATGCAAGATATCGCCTTTGAGCAAAGTTGGTTCACACAGGGGCCGGCCCGGTGGCACAGCGGTTAAGTGTGCACGTTCCGCTTCAGCGGCCCGGGGTTCGCCGGTTCAGATCCCAGGTGTGGACATGGCACTGCTCAGCAAGCCATGCTGTGGCAGGTGTCCCACATATAAAGTAGAGGAAGATGGGCATGGATGTTAGCTCAGGGCCCGTGTTCCTCAGCAAAAAGAGGAGGATTGGCAGCAGATGTTAGCTCAGGGCTAATCTTCCTCAAAAAAAAAAAGTTGGTTCATATGTTCTTTCATCTAATTGCATAGATTGTCCTGTTATTATTTCAAAGGAGACAGCCAATGTTTACCAAAGGACGTAGATCTAAGACTGAGGAGCACCAGCGGCAGAGCTCTTGGCCATAAGAGATTAAATGCTTCTGAAAGTTTTGCCAGTTGTTTTTTTGTTTGTTTAATGACTTTGCCTCTCTCTTTTTTTAAAGATTGGCACCTGAGCTAACATCTGTTGCCAATCTTCTTCTCCTCAAAGCCCCCCAGTACACAGCCGTATATTCTAGTTGTATGTTCCTCTGGATGTGGCATGTGGGACACTGTCTCAGTATGGCCTGATGAGCAGTGCCATGTCCACGCCCGGGATCCAAACCAGCAAAACTCCAGGTCGCCGAGGTGGAGTGTGTGAACCTAACCACTCGGCCATGGGGCCGGCGCCCCCGTTGAGTTTTGATTGTGCCATTATTTCTTTCTACCAATTCCAAGGACTGGGGATGATAAGCACGGTGAAAGTATTATTGGTCAAATGTCACAAGTAGATTTAATTATTTGTCTGGTGAAACGAGTTCCTGGTCACTGGGTAACTCAATAGGAATTCCCCAAACGGAAATTATTCTTTTTAGTAGCAATTTACCTACTGTTAAAACTGTTGCTCTTCTGCAAGGGAAAGCCTTAACCCAAAGTGAACACATACAAGTCATTAATAAGATATAGGTGGTGACATTTGAGCAAAGTCCAATTGTCATACCCCAAAGGGTTCTTTAGGAAGGGGAGAGCGGCCTTGTGAGCCATGAAGTAGTTTCCCAGGATTGTATTTAGGACATATAGCACAATGAGCATAGGCTTTATGAGCCTGTGTCAAAGTTTCCTAAAATATTGATTTCCTCACAAAATCATCTTTTCAGGTGTGCAGTGGGTTAATTGATGTATATGCTGGAGCATCGGCAATTGTGCTCCAATAGGCGTTATGGGTTTTTATTGAGCCCAAACTACATTTGTGTGGCGGGGTCAAATAGGCCCCCTTTTAGTTGCCATCTCTGTTTCTCTTCTGAGGCGATTTCTTGAGCCTGTAGAAGGAAATCTGTCACTGGGTCAGCAGGGTTAACAGAGAGTAGTGGGCGTTCTCGAGGCTGACCAGGATAAGTTTTTAAAGCTGCCTGCTTAGCGGCTGCATCAGCAAGTTGATTTCCTTTAGCTTCCAAAGTGTCAGATTTGGAAAGCCCTGGTATTTTAATAATTGCCAATTGTTTTGGTAGTGGTATAGCATTTAACAATTCTGCAACCTGTTTTCCAGTTTTTAATGGGTTGCCCTGAAGAGGTTAAGAAACCCCAATGTTTCCACAGCATTCCAGAGTCGTGTGCTACTCCAAGAGCATAGTGGTCGTCAGTATAAATATTTGCCACCTGGCCTTTAACCAACTGACAAGCTCAAGTTAAGTCATTTAATTTGGCTTGCTGTTCTGACTATTTCAGGTAAATAGGGACTCAGTTACGTCCACTGAGGATGTTATTGCATATCTAGCCTGGTAATGTCCTTGCTCATCCCTATAGTAAGACCTGTCTGTAAGCCAAATGAGATCAGCATTATCAATAGGAGTTTCTTGTAGGTCATTCCTAGGAGCAAGAAGGCAATCTGTTATTAAAATGCAGTCATGGTCATCTTCCTCCTGTGGTACTGGAAGCAAAGTTGCAGCATTAAGATTATTACATCAGGCTAAGGTAATATTAGGTGCAGAAAGCAACAGAACTTCCTAAGAGGCTAATTGGCTTACAGAGTAATGCTGAGTGTGATGAGAATTTAGAAGAGATTCAACTGAGTGTGGGACATAAATAGTTAAAGGAGACCCCATCACCGTTTCTCAGTGGCATTGTGTATGAGAGCTGTGGCTTCAACAGCCCTCACACAAGGCGGAAGTCCTTTTGCTACTGAATCTAATTGCTGACTATATCCTATCCTATAGGTCGATATGATTACCATGTTTTTGAGTTAAAACACCTAAACATTTCCTTTATCTTTATACACAAAGAGGAAAAATGGCAAGCTATAATTAGGGTCACCTAAAGTTGGTGCCTGAGCCAAGATGAACTTTAAGGTATTTACTGCTTTTTTTCCTTCTGGTGTGCAAAATTCCACCAGAAAAGCCAAAATTCCTGTAATCCTTTCAGAACCTATCAATAGCCTGTCTTTAGATATTAGGTACCCTAGATATTTCACAACAGGCAAACAAAATTGGAGTTTATCCCTGGATACTTTATGTCCCTAAGATGCTAGATGCTGTAGAAGATAGATTGTGTCCTTTTGAGAGTCTATTTCAGTTTTTGAGCAAATCATCTACAAACAGAATTAAGATAGAGTCATTAGGAAAATCTACATTAGCTAAATCAGCCTTAAGTATTTGAGAAAAATAAGTAAGGATTTCAGTTTAGCTGTGTGGCGTAACTGTCCAGGTATACTGGTGATCTTCCCACATAAAGGCAAAGAGAGGTTGACTGTCTTTTTTCTCCTGGAATGCTAAAGAAGGTGCTGCATAAATCAATTACTAAGGAACAGCCCCCGTTAGTTGGAATGGCTGACAGCAGAGCGTGTGGATTTGGGACAACAGGATGGTGGGGAGTCACGATATTATAGCGCTCAGATCTTGAACAAATATCCAGCCTTTTTAATTCAGTTTTCTTACTGGTAAAATAGGTGTCTTACAAGGACTGGTATAAGAAATCATAAGGCTCCTTCTTAAGAAATCCCTGAATAATAAATCTTATTCTACTTAATGACTTTGGTTTGAGTGGATATTGCCAAATACTAGGCAGAGGCTTAGAGCTGTCAACAGCAACCTTAGTAGGAGCAGCCAATATAATCTTTCCAATGTCTGAAGAAGATGTGACCACAGATTTATAGGCACTTGCAATAACAGGTCATCAATTTTCTCTTGGTCTATTTGAGTCACTGATTTTATAACCATCAATTTCTCAGTAATTAAATGTTGATCAGCATCCAAATTTTCTAATTCTAGAAGCATTTTACTCTTTTGCGAAAAGGCAAGATGAACATTATATGCTTCTAGAAAGTCTTGTCCAGTCAAATGAATGGGAGCACATTTTCCCAGGAGAAACACACGTTTCCCTGTAATGGTTCTTTTTTTTTTTTTTGAGGAAGATTAGCCCTGAGCTAACATCTGCTGCCAATCCTCCTCTGTTTGCTGAGGCAGACTGGCCCTGAGCTAACATCCATGTCCATCTTGCTCTGCTTTATATGGGGACGCCTGCTACCAGTATGGCTTGCCCTGTCCACACCCGGGATCTGAACTGGTGAACCCCGGGCCGCAGAAGCGGAACGTGTGCACTTAATGGCTGCACCACCTGGCTGGCCCCCTGTAATGGTTCTTAATTGGAAGGTTATTGGCTCTGATTTAAAGACTTGCATTGGTAAATTAGAAACCCCTACCATTTGAATTGATTGTTTACTCCAAGGGAGAGGGCAACGAACAAGGGTAGGGTTAAGAACAGATAAGGTAACCCCGGTATCTGCAAGGCCTTTGAAGTTTCCCCTCTGATAGTTATTTCAGTTTTCCCTAAGGTATTAGTGTGGAGGAGGGGAAATGCCCTTTCATAATCCTCAGAGCACCCCTATTCCTTTTTAACTTTGCCTTGCTCTAAATCCCATTAAAGCTTGTGGCAATCATACTTGAAATGAGCAGGTTCTTTGTAATAGAAGCAAGTGTGGTCCTTTCCCTGCTGGTCAGGGTTTGAAAAATATGTCTTAATTGAGCCACTAAGCTGTTGTAGCTGTACACTCACAACCTAGTGGCTCTCTGTTTTTCTTCCTTTCATAAAATTTTAGAGAGTTTATCTGCAACAGTGACAAGTGCACCGGTGTAATGCAGCCCAATTCAATTCATGTTTTTTAAATTAGGCTTGATAATTCCTCATCTAACCCTTCCAAAAAGATGGACTTGAAAATTGGATCATTTTGATGATGCAGAAAACTCTCAGGAGCCATCTTGGAGTATTGTTTGAAGGTTTTTTCACATTTTTCAAAATAATCAAAAATAGTTTCTCTGGGCCTCTGTTTACACTGATTGACCTTGGTCCAATCTGTTTTCTTAAGCAAAATCCGGGGAATGGCTTGGTACAAGTTAAGAGCAATTTTCCTGCACTTCTGAAGGTCAGCAAACTGATGGTTTTTTTGTTTGCTTATTTCGTTCTTTTTGAGGAAGACTAGCCCTGAGCTAACATCCGTGCCCATCTTCCTCTACTTTATATGTGGGACACCTACCACAGCATGGCTTGCCAAGCAGTGCCATGTCTGCACCGGGGATCTGAACCGACGAACCCTGGGCCACCGAAGTGGAACATGCGAACTTAACCGCTGTGCCACCGGGCCGGCCCTCAGCAACCTGATGTTTATGAATCTTCCATCAGTGCTTTCCAATTTTCCTCCCTCAGCCAATTTTTAGCTTTACTCTTGGATACTAGCAAATGCATAAGCTGATATAAATCTGAGTATCCATATGTTTTAACAGTAAGGTCAAATTCCTGAGCAAATCCTAAAAGATCTTGTAAAGGTCCTGGGAAGTCCTTAGTTAAATTCTTGAGTTCAGTCTAGTCCAGGGAGTGTACACAAGTATAGACTTGCCTCTCCCAGTAGGTTTCTCTTTAAAGGGAGCCGCAGTGACCTTCGGACTTCCAGTATTTGTTTCCTGAGATTTACTTTCATTGTTACTTCTCTGGAGTTTACTTATTATTTCCTCCAGGACTGGAGAACGAGGAGGAGACAAAGCAGATAAGTCAGGGCACAGAAGTTCAGAAAGGAGAGGATAAAAAGGTGCCAGATGCAAACTGGTGTTGCCACTATGGAAAACAGTATGGAGAGTCCTCAAAAAATCAAGAATAGAACTACCAAACCATCCAGCTATTCCACTTCTGAGTATTTATCCAAAGAACGTGAAAACATGAACGCGAAAAGATATTTGCACCCCTATGTTCATTGCAGCATTGTTCACGATAGCCGGGACCTGGAAACAACCTGAGTGCCCATCAATGGATGAACGGGTAGAGAAGATGTGTTATATATAATACTACTCAGTCATAAAGAAGATTAAATCTTGCCATTTTTGACAACGTGGATGGACCTTGAGGTCCATATGCTAAGCAAAATAAACCAGATGGAGAAAGTCAAATATCCTATGATTTCACTAAGTGGAAGATAAAAACGACAACAACAACAACAAACACATAGATACAGAGGTTAGACTGGTGGTTACCAGAGGGGAAGGGGAGCGGGAGAAGGGCAAAAGGGGTGATAGGGCACACACGTATGGTGATGGATGGTAATTAGTCTTTGAGTGGTGAACATGATATAGTCCACACAGAAATAAAAGGATAATGATGTACACCTGAAATTTATATAACGTTATAAATCAATGTTACTTCAATTAAAAAAAGGATTAAAAAAATAAAGGTGCCGAACAAGGAAGTGGGGAGGAGATGCTGAAGGAGAAGTAAGAGGTGCGGGGGGAGGCAGTGAGCTCTGAGGAGCTGAAAGTGGCAGTGGAGGTGAAGGAGGGGGGACAGCCTCTGAATTTTTCTCTTTCCCTAATTTAGTCACAGTCTCTACCAGTTTTTGGTTAGTTTCCTGTAAAGATGTCATTTTGTAATTACCACACTTTGAAGCTTCTAAATATCAATTATGTTTCCCGTTCTACTTATTTATTTTATAGCCGGCTTTTCCAAACTGCGTGTGCAAGTAAACTAATTTTAATTGGTTGAATGTTCCCCATTTTGGCCATTTAAGACTCAAATCATCTTTAGTTAAACATTTCCATTTTGTTAAATACTTGGCTCGATACGTATTGTACGTGAAACCAGCTGGAGTTCCAGTGGCTGGCTGTCCGTCCAGGAGATGGCTGGCTTTAGAAGCAAGATTTCTCATTTTCTTTTGGTTTTGTTTTATTGTAAAGTCTGAGCAATTTCTAAGGAGAGTGTAGTGAGAGAGTGTAGTCAGGGTTAGGGTTAGGGTTAGGGTTAGAAGTGTGCTACTTGTGAGTGCCACTTCCTAAAATGCGTCTCAGTTTCTCCTGCTGGTAGTCTAAAACTAAAACTACTGTGGGGGCTCAGAGCACTTGATGACCAATCCTCGTGTGTGTATCCCTGGATGAACCTTTAATTATTTAAAGTGAATGGTCATGATGGAATTCTCTATGGGACCACAGCATGTCATGAGAATCAACCTCAGACACTTCCGCTAGGTTCTCAGTCTCCTGAAAATGAACACCTTATAGCTAGAAGGAGCTGGTGTCCCTTTTCTTTGGAACTGAATGAGTTCAGCCTCTCATTTTACTATCAAACAGTTTGTTCGACTTTATAAGAAAATTCATTTCCAATTAAAGCCAAATTAAAAGGACAGACAAAACCCACTTCACTCCAAAGTTCCCCCAGGTCCTCTTGCCTAGGAAATGTCCCCCTAGTTTCCTCTTGCCTAGGAAATGTCCTCCTAGGTACCTCTTAAGACATCTTAAGACACCTTGTCTTAAGACCTGAAACAGCTCAAATAAACATCAGGGCTGTCAACTTAAGCAAGGAGGTCTGAATTTCAGGAGAACTCATTGAGGCACCTGAAGGCTGCTGTGAAGCTGGAGGAGCTCAATGGGCCCATGCTGGTACCAAGCACCAGTTCAAAGTAAATTCCAGGTGTCTTGGGTGAGTTGCTCTGAAGTCCTGCCGACTACACCAAGAAATGTTGATGCAAATAATCAATAACCAATCTATAGATAAGAAAGAGAGAGTGATATTTAATGAACTAATGCTGAGGACTAGCCTGGAAGTGTTATCTTCCCAGGGAAGAAAGTACCCCAGGGAAGCATGGTTTTCAGCATGGCTGTATATCATTTCAGAACAAAGAACATACATCAAGCATGACAGAAATACAATTTTTTCCCCCCAAAGTCACAGGGAGATATTTTGCTGCAGTTTAGCACATACACAGCAGATCAACTGGTTGTTGGTTCTCTGGGAGGAAAAGCTTGTCTTCAGATAAGTACTGGTATTGACATCAGAGAAAAGGAACCATTCGTCCCTGTCTTGAAAGGGTGTGTTCTTTGCTTTGGGAAAATGTTTGAAGCAGATGTACAGTGCACGCCCAGTGGGCCATAAGTCAGGCTGCTCTGGAAAAAACAAGTTTTAGACTGAATCATGTTCAAACCAGAATGGCTTCCCCATATGCCTCAAAAAGCGAAAACTTCCTCTTCTTATTTTTATCAGCAGGCATCTCCTAGATATTCCTCTGGACTCTAGACAGCTCTTGTTTTGCTCCCATTGTACAGCAACAACCCTATTTCTCCTTGGAAAGCAGAATCAATCATCTGAGCCAATATTTCAATCTCATCTTTTCCCTCATCGTTCAGTGGCAGAAAAGCCTAAAAAGTCCAGGTGACAATCTCAGCTTCCAATTCAGTACAACCATTCTTGTGTTCCTTGGTGGAAACTTTTCTCCTTTTCTTTGGATTTTTTTTATTGTTCTTTTTCTAACTTCTTAGTTTAAGACTTAACTTATTATCAGCCCCTTTATTTTCTAACATAGGCACTTAGAGCTATAAATTTCCCTCGGAGCGCCATGTTGGCTTCACCCCACACATTTTTAAAAATCTTCTGAAACTTGTTGACCCTGATTAAATAGACCATGGCCCCAAATATAGTGCACCTTGGTGGACATTCCATGTGCATTTGAAGAAAAATATGTATTTTGCAGTTGCTGTGTTTCATGTTTTTTGTAAATGTCAACTAGGTTAAGTCAGTTGTTCGTATTGTTCGAATAATCTATATGCTTTCTGATTTACCTACGTGTTCTAATCAATTACTGAGAAAGAAGTGTAAAAACTCCAACTATGGTTGTGGGTTTGTTTATTTCTACCTTTAGTTCTTCATATATATTTTCTATTCACACGATTTTCTCATATATTTTGAATCTGTTATTAGGTGCAAACACATTTAATATTGTTATGTCTTCCTGATGGACTGACCATTTTGTCACTATGAAAAGTCTCTTTTAATTTCTGATAATATCCTTGCCTTGAAGCCTACTTTATCTGATATTTTCTTATAGTTACTGTTCTTATAATTACTGAAAATTACCAATTTTCTTATAATTACTATTAGCATGTTATATCCTTTTCCATCCTTTTACTTTCAACCTATCTGTGTCTCTATATTTAAAGTATATCTCTTGTAGACAGCAAGTAGTTGGGTCTACTTTTTTGCCCAGTCTGGCAATCTCTTGCCTTTTAATTGGAGTGCTTAGTCCATTTATATTCAATATAATTATTGATATGATTGAGTTTAAGTTTACCATCTTGCTATTTGTTTTCTATTTTTTCCTCATTTCTTCCTTTCTTGCTTTCTCTTTGGTTAATTGAATATATTTTTTGTGCTCTATCTATCTATCCATCCATCAATGTATCTTATTCTTATGAAATTCAAAGTAAGTTATAGATATCAAAACACTTCATCCAGTAGTATAATGGTAAATGTTTAACAACTGGATCTCTGAAAAAAAAGAAGGTCTTGATTTGTAGTGTTTACCAATTTCCATTGTGTAAATACTCCCATTATGTCTGAATTCAAGCTATTAATGTGACACCACTGAACATACAATTGGGAAGAGATGATCGATAGTATACCATTATATAGTATTCCCATCATACAGATACTATAGGTCTAAATAACCTCAAGAGCACAGATTATAGTAAAATATCATAACAAGAAGTGATGACTTTTTAGTATTTTTTTGCCTTTATTAATATAATTTATTTAATTTTAAATTTTATAATTTAATTTTTTAATAATGTTGTATTTTATAACCAGCTTTCTACAGAAAATGTTTGTTGACTCCTTCTATAAAATTTCTAGACGGGAAGTTTTGAAAGTTTCCTGTTATTGATTTCTGACCCAATTGTATTATAGTCAGAGAACATCATCTTATACTAATTTTTTTTGTTTGTTTTTTGCTGAGGAAGATTCACCCTGAGCTAACATCTGTTCCAGTCTTCCTCTATTTTGTATGTGCGTTGTCGCTACAGCATGGCTGCTGATGAGTCGTGTAGGTCCATGCCTGGGAACTGAAACGGGGCTGCCAAAGTGGAGTGCGCCGAACTTAACCACTAGACACAGGGCTGGCTCCTATTTTTTTAAAAAAATATTTGTTGAAATAAACTTTGTTGCCACGTGTATAGTCAATTCTCATAAATTATCTACGTATAACTGAGGAAAATATGTATTCTTGAATTTCTGTGTGGTCTTCTAAATATTAGATCCATTAGATCAATAGATTGTCCATTAGATCAAGATTGTTAATTGTGTTGCTCACATTTTCCATATCTTTATGAATACTTTGTTTGCTTGACCTATAGTTTACTGAGAGATGTGTGCTAAAATCTCCTATAATGATGGAGGTTTATCTTTGTCAAGTATCCTTGTTTGTTCATTTGTCCTTGTAGTTCTGTTAATTTTTGCCTTACATATTTTGAAACTATATTAGGTGTATGTACATTCATAGTTGCGCCTTCCCAGTGCATTGAACCTTTTGTCATTACGTACTAATCTCTTTTCTCCATAGAAAGATTTTGTGCATTAAAGTCTATTTTGTTTGATATTTTTATAGCCATATCAACTTTATTTTGGTTGATTTTTGTGTGTTATATATTGTTCCATCCTTTAATTTCAACCTTGAGGTATCTTTATGTTTTAGGTTTCTCTCTTGTAAATTGCATATAGCTGGATTTTACTCTTAGTTTAAAAAATATATAATCTCATACTCTGATAATTTTAGTCTCTATATATCTAATATGATTAATTATATACTTGGAAATAGTCCTACCATATTATTTTGCAATTACATTTTCTTAATTTTTCTATGCTTTGTTTTAATTTTTTCCTGCTTTCTTCAGGATCGAATGGAATTTACAAGTTAATTTTTATTTTATCAAAATAACACATCTTATTAGTCAAATACAAAGTAATACATTTAAATAGCCAAATATTCTGAAAGGCTAAAAACAAAATACAGAAGTTTCCTGTCTCCCTTATTCTCATTCCCCAGTTTCCTTCCTTAGCATCAGCCATTTTCAAATCTTTCAGCCATTTCTTTTTCTTTTTAAAGATTGGCACCTGCACTAACATCTGTTGCCAATTTTCTTTCTTTTTTTTCCTTCTTCTCCCCAAAGCTCCCCAGTACATAGTTGTATATTTTAGTTGTGGGCCCTTCTAGTTGTGCTATGTGGGAGGCTGCCTCAGCATGGCCTGATGAGTGCTGATAGGTCCACACCCAGGATCTGAATTGGTGAAACCCTGGACTGCTGAAGTGGAGCGTGTGAACTTAACCACTTGGCCATGGTGCTGGCCCCCTCTTTTAGCCATTTCTTTTGGCATTTATATAATCCCTGCTTCTAAATTGAATACATACATTAATACTTTATTCATCAATTTTGGACATTATCTATCAATTTTCTATTAGAGTATGATTTAGCCATAATGTAACTATGCTAGGAAGATTTAGCTCTCTCAAATCAACTATGATTACATTAAAATTTAAAATTAAATCAATATTTCAGTGTTTACATTAGAATGCTTATGCAAATATGCATAGTTGGACATTGTGGTGTATGATGATTATGATTCCTTTCTTATTTTTATTTTTATTAAAGTTAATCATTACCTTGATAGCTTAGTTTTCTTTGTACACATTATTAACCCTTCTCACCCTATCTAAAACCTTCTTAGTACAATTTCCCCGAAGGTTGTTCACATCAGGTGATCTATCACCTTACATTGTTTCTTGGAGACCTCCAATCTCCTTCAGTCTAGGCTAGCTGCTCTCCAAGCCTCCTGTGCAGCTATCATCTTGGGACTTCCTTTGTTGTCTCCTTGGTGTTCCCTTTGCCTTTCTCTTGAGTTGGGTCTTATGCTTTCCTCCTTCTTGATTGACTTCCTTCTTTTGATGGAGCACATTTACCAGCCGAAGGCATGGTTATGACAACCCTCAATATGACTGCCTCACAAGTCATACTGCTCAAATGTGGAGGGGTTGCCCTCTATATCAGAAGCATGGGGTTGTCATCCCGGGATCTCCCTTCATTATCATTCTAGAGATTCCTTTCCCTTCTTTTATGTGTCAGATTCCTAGTTCATATATTCATTTCCTGTTTCTTAATTTACATCTTCATTTTTGTAGAGGACAACTTCTAATAGCATGTTGAGAAAGGATATGTGAGATAAACTTTTTGAGAGTTTCATATATGAAAATGCCTGATTCTACCTTCACAATGAAATGACAGCTGATCTTCTTATGGAACGTTTTTTCTTGTTTCTTTCTTTCTTTTTTTTTTTCCAGGAAGATTAACCCTGAGCTAACTACTGCCAATCTTCCTCTTTTTGCTGAGGAAGTCTGGCCTTGAGCTAACATCCATGCCCATCTTCCCCTATTTTATATGTGGGTTGCCTACCACAGCATGAGTTTTGCCAAGCGGTGCCGTGTCCGCACCTGGGATCCGAACTGGGGAACCCCAGGCCGCCGAGAAGTGGGACGTACTCACTTAACTGCGTGCCACTGGGCCAGCCCCCGTTTTTTCTTTTTAAGCTTATAGGTCAACTCCTTGTCTCTAAGAATCTAAAGTGTGACAATAATGTGCCTGGAAGTGGGTCTATTTTTTTTTTTTTTTTAATTTATTTATTTTTTTATTAATGTTATGATAGATTACAACCTTTTGAGATTTCAGTTGTACATTTTTGTTAGTCATGTTGTGGGTACACCACTTCCCCCTCCGTACCCTCCCCCCACCCCCCCTTTTCCCTGGTAACCACCGATCAGATCTCCTTCTCAATATACTAATTTCTACCTATGAGTGGAGTCATATAGAGTTCGTCTTTCTCTGACTGACTTATTTCGCTTAACATAATGCCCTCGAGGTCCATCCACGTTGTTGTGAATGGGCCAATTTCGTCTTTTTTTATGGCTGAGTAGTATTCCATTGTGTATATATACCACATCTTCTTTATCCAATCATCAGTTTCTGGGCATGTAGGCTGGTTCCACGTCTTGGCTATTGTAAATAATGCTGCGATGAACATAGGGGTGCAACGGACTCTTGAGATATCTGATATCAGGTTCTTAGGATAGATACCCAGTAATGGGATGGCTGGGTCATAGGGTATTTCTATTTTTAACTTTTTGAGAAATCTCCATACTGTTTTCCATAGTGGCTGTACCAGTTTGCATTCCCACCAACAGTGTATGAGGGTTCCTCTTTCTCCACAACCTCTCCAACATTTGTCGTTCTTGGTTTTGGATGTTTTTGCCAATCTAACGGGGGTAAGGTGATATCTTAGTGTAGTTTTGATTTGCATTTCCCTGATGATTAGCGATGATGAACATCTTTTCATGTGTCTATTGGCCATATTCATATCTTCTTTTGAGAAATGTCTGTTCATGTCCTCTGCCCATTTTTTGATCGGGTTGTTTGTTTTTTTGTTGTTAAGCCGTGTGAGTTCTTTGTATATTATGGAGATTAACCCTTTGTCGGATAAGTGGCTTGTAAATATTTTTTCCCAATTAGTGAGCTGTTTTTTTGTTTCAATTCTGTTTTCCCTTGCCTTGAAGAAGCTCTTTAGTCTGATGAAGTCCCATTTGTTTATTCTTTCTATTGTTTCCCTCAACTGAGGAGTTACAGTGTCCGAAAAGATTCTTTTGAAACTGATGTCAAAGAGTGTACTGCCTATATTCTCTTCCAAAAGACTTATTGTCTCGGGCCTAATCTTTAGGTCTTTGATCCATTTTGAGTTTATTTTGGTGTGTGGTGAAAAAGAATGGTCGATTTTCAATCTTTTGCATGTGGCTGACCAGTTTTCCCAGCACCATTTGTTGAAGAGACTTTCTTTTCTCCATTGTAGGCCCTCTGCTCCTTTGTCGAAGATTAGCTGTCCATAGATGTGTGGTTTTATCTCTGGGCTTTCAATTCTGTTCCATTGATCTGTGGACCTGTTTTTGTACCAGTACCATGCTGTTTTGATCACTGTAGCTTTGTAGTATGTTTTGAAATCGGGGATTGTGATTCCGCCAGCTTTGTTTTTCTTGCTCAGGATTGCTTTAGCAATTCGCGGTCTTTTGTTGCCCCATATGAATTTTAGGATTGTTTGTTCAATTTCTGTGAAGAATGTTCTTGGGATTCTGATTGGGATAGCATTGAATCTGTATATTGCTTTAGGTAGTATGGACATTTTAACTATGTTTATTCTTCCAATCCATGTGCAAGGAATGTCTTTCCATCTCTTTATGTCATCGTCAATTTCTTTCAAGAAAGTCTTGTAGTTTTCATTGTATAGATCCTTCACTTCCTTGGTTAAGTTTATCCCAAGGTATTTTATTCTTTTCGTTTCGATTGTGAATGGGATAGAGTTCTTGAGTTCTTTTTCTGTTAGTTTATTGTTAGTGTATAGAAATGCTACTGATTTATGCACGTTAATTTTATACCCTGCTACTTTGCTGTAGTTGTTGATTATTTCTAATAGTTTTTCTGTGGATTCTTTGGGGTTTTCTATGTATAAGATCATGTCGTCTGCAAACAACGAGAGTTTTACTTCTTCGATACCTATTTGGATTCCTTTTATTTCTTTTTCCTGCCGAATTGCTCTGGCCAGCACCTCCAGTACTATGTTGAATAGGAGTGGTGAAAGTGGGCACCCTTGTCTTGTTCCTGTCCTCAGAGGGATGGCTTTCAGCTTTTGTCCGTTGAGTATGATGTTTGCTGTGGGTCTATCATATATGGCCTTTATTATGTTGAGGTACTTTCCTTCTATACCCATTTTACTGAGGGTCTTTATCATAAATGGGTGTTGGATCTTGTCGAATGCTTTCTCTGCATCTATTGAGATGATCATGTGGTTTTTGTTTTTCATTTTGTTGATGTAGTGTATCACATTGATTGACTTGCGGATGTTGAACCATCCCTGTGTCCCTGGTATAAATCCCACTTGATCATGGTGTATAATCTTTTTGATGTATTGCTGTAATCGGTTTGCCAAAATTTTGTTGAGGATTTTTGCATCTATGTTCATCAGTGATATCGGCCTGTAGTTCTCCTTCTTTGTGTTGTCCTTGTCAGGTTTGGGGATCAGAGTGATGTTGGCTTCATAGAATGTGTTAGGGAGTTCTCCATCTTTCTCAATTTTCTGGAACAGTTTGAGGAGAATGGGTATTAAGTCTTCTTTGAATGTTTGGTAGAATTCTCCAGAGAAGCCGTCTGGTCCTGGACTCTTGTTTTTGGGGAGGTTTTTGATTACCGTTTCTATTTCCTTACTTGTGATAGGTCTATTCAGATTCTCCATTTCTTCCTGATTCAGTTTGGGGAGATTGTAGGAGTCTAGGAATTTGTCCATTTCTTCCAGGTTGTTCAATTTGTTGGCATATAGTTTTTCATAGTATTCTCTTATGATCTCTTGTATTTCATTGGTATCTGTTGTGATTTCTCCTCTGTCATTCCTGATTTTATTAATTTGCGATTTCTCTCTTTTTTTCTTGGTGAGTCTGGCTAGGGGTTTGTCAATTTTGTTAATTCTTTCGAAGAACCAACTCTTTGTTTCATTGATCCTTTCTATTGTCTTTTTTGTTTCTATATCGTTTATTTCTGCTCTTATTTTTATTATTTCCCTCCTTCTACTGACTCTGGGCTTTGTTTGTTCTTCTTTTTCTAGTTCTGTTAGGTGTCGTTTGAGGTTGCTTATGTGAGCTTTTTCTTGTTTAGTGAGGTGAGCCTGTATTGCGATGAATTTCCCTCTTAGGACTGCTTTTGCTGCATCCCAAATGATTTGGTATGTCGTGTTCTCATTTTCATTAGTCTCCAGATAAAATTTGATTTCTTCTTTAATTTCTTCAATGATCCATTGTTTGTTGAGAAGCGTGTTGTTTAGTCTCCACATTTTTGCACCTTTCTCTGCTTTTTTCTTGTAGTTGATTTCTAGTTTAATAGCATTATGATCAGAAAAGATGCTTGATATTATTTCAACTCTCTTGTATTTATTGATGTTTGCTTTGGTTCCCAAAATATGGTCAATCCTTGAGAATGTTCCATGTGCACTTGAGAAGAATGTGTAACCTGCTGTTTTTGGATGAAGTGTTCTATATATATCTATTAAGTCCATCTGGTCTAATTTTTCATTTAATTCTATTATTTCCCTGTTGATTTTCTGTCTGGATGTTCTGTCCATTGGTGATAATGGTGTGTTGAGGTCCCCTACTATTATTGTATTGTTGTTGATGTCTTCTTTTAGTTCTATTAAGAGTTGCTTTACAAATTTTGGTGCTCCTGTGTTGGGTGCGTATATATTTATAAGTGTTATGTCTTCTTGGTGGAGAGTCCCTTTTATCATTATATACTGTCCCTCTTTATCTTTCTTTATCTGTTTTGCTTTGAAATCTACCTTGTCTGATATTAGTATAGCGACACCTGCTTTCTTTTGTTCGTTATTAGCTTGGAGTATTGTTCTCCATCCCTTCACTCTGAGTCTGTGTTTGTCTTTGGGGCTGAGGTGTGTTTCCTGGAGGCAGCATATTGTTGGATCTTGTTCTTTGATCCATCCTGCCACTCTGTGTCTTTTGATTGGGGAGTTCAATCCATTTACATTTAGAGTGATTATTGAGACGTGGGGGCCTTCCACTCCCATTTTGTGTCTTGTTTTCCGGTTTTCTTCAGTTTCCTTTGTTTCTCGTCCCATGGTTTAATCTGTTCTGATGTAGAGCTGCTACTCTCTGTTGTTGTCCTTCTACTTATCTCCTCTGCTCTTGGTTTTGTAGCCCCTTTCCTTTTTTGGATTTTTCAGGAGTGAGGGTTTTCCTGAGGATTTCCTGAAGAGGAGGTTTTGTGGCAATAAACTCCCTTAATTTTTGTTTATCTGGAAAAGTTTTTATTTCTCCATCGTATTTGAAGGATATTTTCGCTGGGTAGAGAATTCTCGGCTGTAGATTTTTGTCCTTCAGATTTTTGAATATATCATTCCACTCTCTTCTAGCCTGTAAAGTTTCTGCCGAGAAATCTGCTGATAGCCTGATGGGGGTTCCTTTGTAGGTTAGTTTCTTTTGCCTGGCTGTCCTTAATATTTTCTCCTTGTCGTTGACTTTTGCTAGCTTCACTACTATATGTCGTGGAGTTGGTCTTCTTGCATTGATAAAGTTTGGAGATCTATTGGCTTCTGTCACCTGCAGATCCATCTCCCTCACCAGATTTGGGAAGTTCTCAGCCATTATTTCTTTGAATAGGTTTTCTGCCCCTTTCTCCTTCTCTTCTCCCTCTGGTATACCTATAATCCTTACGTTGCATCTCCTAATTGTGTCTGATAATTCTCGGAGAGTTTCTTCATTTCTTTTAAGTCTTGCTTCTCTCTCCTCCTCTGCCTGCAACAATTCTATATTGCCATCTTCCAAATTGCTAATTCTTTCCTCCATATTATCGGCCCTACTGTTCAGAGCATCTAGATTTTTCTTAATCTCCTCTATTGTGTTCTTCATTTCCAATATTTCTGTTTGGTTCTTCTTTATCGTATCAAACTCTTTTGTGACATAGCTCCTGAACTCGTTGAGTTGTCGGTCAGAGTTCTCTCTTAACTCATTGAGAATCTTAATGATGGCTGTTTTGAAGTCGTCATCATTTAGGTTATATATCTCATTTTCTTTGGGATTGTTTTCTGTGTATTTGTTACCTTCTTTCTGTTCTGGAGATTTAATGTATTTTTTCATATTGCTTGATGTTGTTGATTTATGCCTCTGCATGGAGATAGAGTTTAGTTGCTCCTTTCACTTGTTTCAGCTGCTGTGGTGGGGGGAGCCGCTGTTTATACTTCACCTACCAGGAACCCTGTCCGTAGTTGCTAACTGGGCCTGGGCCCCTCTTCGTAGCCACAGTGGCCCTTTGTATTCCCTCCTCTGCCGTGGGGGCCGTCACAGGGGGGCTTCAGGCTGCAGGTGCCTACTGTTGCAGCCCACCTAGCTGTGCTCTCTCCTTGGGGTCTGCAACGGTGTTATGGGCTTTTCCAGCGGCCAGGGGTGGGATCACTTATATTTGTTGCTCCGTTGCTCTCTGCACCCACCAAAACTCACTTGTCCTCTATGGGTCGCAGGAGAGCTATTGGCATCTTCTACAGTCTGTGGTTAGTACACCTAGCTATGCTGCTTTTGCCCTGGGGTCTTCCAGCCTTGTGGCTGGCGGCTGGGTGCCTTCTACTGGTGCTGTGCAGAGGCTTTCCCTAAGGCTGCTGTGAGCCTGTAGGGTTTCCCACTAGGCTACTAAGCTGGGTCTCTGGAACTCTCTCCAGCCCCAGTCCTCTCTGAGATCTCCGGCAATCCCTAGCCTCACGGGGCGGGCAACGGCAGCTGGGGGTCGCCCCGCCCTCAGGGCTTCTCTCCCGGCCTCTGCCGGAAGCCCTGAATGCTGGGCGTGGCCCCTCTGCTAATGGCAGACAGAGAGTTTTGTCTGCTGCCTGGCGGAGCTCCGGCGCTTCCCCTCCGGGTCGCAGGACCGGCCTTTGAAACTTCCCCCCGCCCCGGTCCTCTCCGAGATCTCCGGCAATCCCCAGCCCCACGGGGCGGGCAACGGCAGCTGGGGGTCGCCCCGCTCTCTGGAATTCTCTCCGGGCCTCTCCCGGAGCCGTGACTGCTCAGCGTGGCCCCTCTGCTAACAGCAGACAGAGAGTTTTGTCTGCTGCCCGGGCGGAGCTCCGGCGCTTCCCCTCCGGGTCGCAGAACCGGCCTTTGAAACTTCCCCCCGCCCCGGTCCTCTCCGAGATCTCCGGCAATCCCTAGCCCCACAGGGCGGGCAACGGCAGCTGGGGGTCGCCCCGCTCTCTGGGATTCTCTCCGGGCCTCTCCCGGAGCCATGAATGTTCAGCGTGGCCCCTCTGCTAACGGCAGACAGAGAGTTTTGTCTGCTGCCCGGGCGGAGCTCCGGCGCTTCCCCTCCGGGTCGCAGAACCGGCCTTTGAAACTTCCCCCCGCCCCGGTCCTCTCCGAGATCTCCGGCAATCCCTAGTCCCACGGGGCGGGCAACGGCAGCTGGGAGACCTCCGTGCCCTCCGTGTCTCTCTCTGGGACCCTCCGGGCGCCCCGAGCACCAGGCTGGATCTCCCCGCCAATGGCGGGGAGAGACTCTCCCCGCGGGCTCAGGTGTGCAACTCCAAAGTTTCCCTCTGCGTTTAGGAGTAATTGCGGGGGGTTTAGGTAGGGTTCTGGTCACCTGTTTCCACCGTCGCTCCTCTGTTGTGTTCTCGCTCCTGGCCTAGATGTGTGTGGATCCTCTGGGGGCGTCCGTTGGAAGAAAGCCGCTTGCGGGTACTAGGCTGCCCGTCGGGGTCGGAGAGTTTTCACCTATTTCCACATCCTCCCGGAGGAAAGTCCATTCGCCTTCCGATGTATAGTCGCGTGGGTGTCTCAGACGTCCTGAGATGTTGTCTGGATATCCTTTGTCAAGCGATAAGTGTCCAAATAATTGTAGACTCGAAGGGCGAGAGACAAAGAGGACTACTCACGGCGCCATCTTCTCTTTAATCCTTCCCTCTGTTTTTTCGGAAGTGGGTCTATTTTTAATAGTTGTGTTGGTCATTCAGTGGGCTCTGTCAATCTATAAGTGCGTATCTGCCAATTCTGAGTCATTTTGTTGAATAGTTTCATTGATGTTTGCTTCTCCTCTATTTTTCTATTTTCTTCTTTTGGATTATTTGGTTTTAGGGCTTGCTAGGCAGGCTCTCCAATTTTCTTATCCTTTCTTTCATATTTTCTGTTTCTTTTTGCTTTGTGTGTTGGGGATTGCCTCTATTTTCTCTTGTTTTTCATTTCTAATGTCGTGTTTTTTGTTCTCTCATTGTTCTTTTTCTAATAGCATCCTGTTCTTTCATGGATGCAATGTCTTCTCTTATCTCTTTGATGACATTAGTGACAGGAATTTTTTGAAGTTTTCTTTTTCTTGCATAGTTTCTCTTCATCTAAGGGTTTTTTTTTCTCCGTGTTTATTTGCCTTCGTCTCTATCATCAATGTTAGAGGCTTTTCTCGGTTGCTAATAATCCATGGTCATTTGGTTATGATTAAGAGTGGGGAAATGAAGAGCAAATTGGATGCTCTGAGTCAACTGTGAGCTTCACTGTGGTGACCTGGATTGGTCATTTGTTTGGCACCCCTCAGCATCTCTATCTTTAGAACTTTCCTCTTTGGCTGTTCAGATTCCTCGGAAAAGACTCTCCCAATCCTCTGACTTAGAGGACACAGGTTTCACTTCTAGCATTCTGGGAGGAAAGGGATGGGGGTCTCAGCCTTCAGCAAGTACATATAACACATAATCCCACCTTTCAGTGGAGTCCTCAACTGTGCCAACTGACTTTCCCCCATGCAAAGACCTCCCACTGTTCCTTCCTTTAAGGATAACCCCCTATTCACGTGCTAGGGCATAGGAGGGGCAGTCACCCATGTTGTAGAGTATCAGAGGGGGTTTGGCATCTAACTACTTCTCAGCATTCACTCAATACTCCTTAGTTTAAATTCCACTCCCCCCCAATCTCCAATTCCATACATACTTGTAGCTTCCAATTACTGAGCATTTTGAGGATTCTATGGTGAAAATGTGGTTGGCTCCCCACCGCTGTCTCAGAATTCTGCTTGTCTGTCCTGGTAAGTCACTTGGTCCATATGCTCGCTGTCTTCCAAAATATTGCTGTTGTTATCCCCCTCTCCAACTCTTCTCCCCTTCCTTACTGTTAGAAAGTAAATAGCTTTTAAAACATATTTACTCTTCTTTTAATAGGAATTTGGTGGAAGTGAGGTTAGTTGTATATGTTGAATCTGTATTTTAACCCAGAAGTAACTCACTTTTCCAAATCAACACCTTCTCCTCCTTCTTTTGCTTGGAAGTTATAAACTCTATTTCTCCTCTTTTAGGAAGTTAACAATTTAAAATGCATGCTTTATATAAAATATAAAGTTATTCAGTATCTCTACCATTTTCCTTAACACCAATTACCCTCTCCTGTGTTACATGTAATTGTCCTTTATTTTATTTCTCTCTGGTTACTTTTTCTAGCCTCCCTCCCAAATTAAGCATTGTCATTATAATATTGCTTTGTACAGTTAATATTTGCTTTGATTTACCCACTGGCTTATCAATTTATTGGCACACAACTCCTTCTTCCATCCCAAACCTGCTTTCAGGATCACTTATCCTAAAATGGACTTACTGTGAATCTTAAGGTGATTTGTATCCTTCTGAATTCTAGAAATACTTCAGCCAATATCTCTTCAAAAATTGTATCTTCTCATGCTCTTTAGACTCTCCTCCAAGAATCCAGATTAGACCTACGTTAAACTTCATATTTTATTCTATTCTATAGTTTTCTTAACCTCTATTTTATTTGCCTCTGTGCTGACTTCTGAGTATTTCTTTAGTTCTATCTTCTAGTTCACTAATTCGCTCTTCATCTATATCTCATTAATAGAGTAGAATGTTTATCCAGTCCTCTGAATCTAGTTTACATCACCTTCCTTCTCTGGGGTGCTCCTTCCCATAGCTGTCTGGGTAGGAACATGATTTGGTAAGTTTAACCCTATTGACTAAGATCTTGCTATGCCTACTCAGTGCCAGGCACTTGTTGGACCCTTTACTTAATTATTTAAATCCTCCCAATAATCCTGAGAGTTTAATATTTTTGTCTCCATTTTGTAGATGAAGAAATACACTTAAAGAGCTTAATTGACTTGCCCACAATCAAAGCTTGTAGATGCCTTAAAAAGATATCATTCTCTACTCTCCTACATCACTCTCTCAGCAACCGATGTAACAACTAGACAGAAAATCAGCAAGGATATAGAAGAACTAAACAACACCATCAACTAACAGGATCTAACTGACATTTACAGAACATTGTACCCAACAAAAGTAGAATACACATTCTTGTCAAGTATCCATGGACTGTATACCAAGATAAACCATATTCTGAGCCATGCAAATGAACTTTAACACATTTAAAAGAATTGAAATCATGCTGACTGTGTTCTCTGACCACAATGGAATCAAACCACAAATGAATAACAGAAAGATAACAGGAAAATCTCAAAACACTTGAAAACTAAACAGTACGCTTCTAAATGATCCATGTGTCAAAGAGACAGTCTCAAAGTAAATTAAAAAAATACATCAAAATGAATGAAAATGAGGCACATTACAACATATCAAAATTTGTGGGACATGGCTAAAGTAGTGCTGAAAGAGAAATTTACAGGACTAAATGCTTACGTTAGTAAAGAAGAAAAGGTCTCAAATGAATAAGCTAGGCTCCCACCTCAAGAACCCAGAAAAAGAAGAGCAAAATAAACCCAAAGGAGCAGAAGGAAGGAAACAATAAAGATAATAAAGAGCAGAAATCAATGAAATTGAAAACAGAAAGTTGAAAAATAGAGAAAGTCAATGGGGGAAAAAGAGCTGGTTCTTTGAAAAGGTCAAAAAAATCAACAAACCTCTAGCAAGACTGACAAGGAAAAGAGAGATCACATCTTTGCCTATCGAGAACGAAGCGGGGTATCACCACAGACCCTGTAGTCATCAAAGGGAGAATAAGTGAATACTATGAATGACTTTAGACACATAAATTTGACTACTTAGACAAAATGGACCAATTCCTCAAAAATCACTACCTACTATAACTCACCCAATACGAAACAGAAAATTTACATAACCCCATAACTATTAAGGAAATTGATTATGTAACTTAAAAAAAGAAATCTACAGGCCCAGATGGTTTCACTGGAGAATTCTGTCAAATACATACATAAGAATTAACACCAATTCTACAGTCTCTTCCAGAAAATAGAAGAAGAAGGAACACTTCCCAAGTCGTTTTATGAAGCTAATACCACTCTGATAGCAAAACCAGACAAAGACAATACCCAAAAAGTAAACTACACACCAATATCCCTCATGAATATAGACTGAGAGACTCTTAACAAAATAATAGCAAATACAATTCAGCAATATATAAAAAGAATTATACACCATGGCCAAAGGGGTTTATTCAAGGCATGCAAGGCTATATCAATATTTGAAAATTAAACAACTTAATCCACCATATTAACAGGCTAAAAAAGAAAAGTCATTTGATGATACCAATTGATGCAAAAAAGCATTTGTCAAAATTCAACATCCCATGGCCAAGTGGTTAAGTTCATGCGCTCCGCTTTGGCGGCCCGGGGTTTCACAGTTCGGATCCTGGGCGCAGACATGGCACCACTCATCAGGCCGTGCTGAGGCGGCGTCCCACATGCCACAGCCAGAAGAACCCACAACTAGAATACGTAACTATGTACTGGGGGGCTTCGGGGAGAAGAAGGAGGGGAAAAAAAAGATGATTGGCAACAGTTGTTAGCTCAGGTGCCAGTCTTTAAAAGAAAAACAAAATTCAACCACTCATGATAAAAGCTCTCAGAAAGGTAGGAATAGAGAAGCATTTCCTCTCCTTGATAAAGAGCGTCTACAAAAATCTACAGCTAACACCATACTTAATGGTGAAAGACTGAATGCTTTCCTTCGAAGACTGGGAACAAGGCAGACTGCCCCACTCTCACCACTTTTATTCACTAGTTCTGGAAGCTCTAGCCAGTCCAATAGGCAAGACAAGGAGATAGAAAGCATGCAGATCAAAAAGAAAGAAGTAAAACTGTCCCTATTTGCAGATGACATGATTTCCTGTGTAGAAATTCCCAAGGGATTAACAAAAAAAGAAAGAAAGTAAGTTCTAGAACTAATAAGTCAGTTCAGCAAAATCTCAGGATATAAGAAAAGCATACAAAAATTAAGTGTATTTCTATATACTAGCAATGAATACATGGACACTGAAATTAAAAATACAATACCATTTACAATCACTCAAAAATAATAAATATTTAGGTATAAATCTAACAAAACCTAGACCTCACTTGGAAATGCTGAAAACTATAAAATGCTGATAAAAAAAAATCAGAGAAGGTCTAAATAAATGAAGAGACATAATGGTGTTTATATATTGTAAGACTCAACATAGTAAAAATATCAATCTCCCCCCAAATTAACATACAGGTTTAGTACAACCCCTATCAAAATCATGGCAAGAGTTTTTGTAGATATACACAAGGTTATTCTAAAATTTATGTGGAAAGGCAAAGGAACTAGAATAGCTAAAAACAATTTTGAAAAGAAAAATAAAATGGCAGGAACAAGTCTACTCAATTTCAAGAGTTATATAACAGTAATCAAGACCATATGGTATTGGGGCCGGCCCTGTGGCCGGGTGGTTAAGTTTGCGCTCTCTGCTTCGGCAGCCTAGGGTTTGGCGGGTTCAAATCCTGGGTGTGGACATGGCACCGCTCATGATGCTGAGGCCATACTGAGGCAGCATCCCACATGCCACAACTGAAAGGACACACAACTATGTACTGGGGGGCTTTGGGGAGAAAAAGGAAAAATAAAATCTTTAAAAAAAAGTTTAATTTTAAAATTAAATCCTTCTCTACAGATTGCAAGGGTTTGCATGACAGAGGGAAGTAAAAATCATTCATTTAGGGCCTTCCTTGTTAATACTCTTCTACACACACACACACACAAAGGACTCCATTAGTAAAACATTCTGGTCAATAAACCCTTAATTAATGACCATTTTCGATGAGAATTCCCAACCAAAAAGGCTTTATGTCTCAGAGGAATGACTCATGGTAGGATTTCTGGCACAAGACCAGTTCAGAGGGTACAGCCATTTTGTCAGGAAGCCTCCCACAGCCTCTAAACCCCACTTGTTGTTAATACTGCCCCTGCATCTTGCTAGCTGTGGGGTCTCTGGACCTGACCCATCTGTAAAATCAGGACGTCCACAGGTCTCAGTGAGATAACATTGGTTTTCTTTTATTCTTTTTCTCCCCCAAACCTCCCAGTACATAGTTGTATATTCTAGTTGTAGGTCCTTCTGCTTGTGCTATGTGGGATGCCGCCTCAGCATGGCCTGATGAGTGGTGCCATGTCCAGGCCCAGGACCCGAACCAGCGAACCAAGGGCTGCCGAACCAGAGCACACGAACTTAACCTCTTGGCCACGGGGCCAGCCCCTGTTAAGTTTTTAATACAGTGACTTCTCCCTCTCTCTCTCCTGTTCCTCCTTTTCCTCCTGCTCCTTCTTTTTCTTTTTTTCTTTGAGAATGAGGTATAGCCTATCTTCTGGGAACGCCTATTACATGGGGGCTGAAAATGGCAGCTGGTAGATCAAAGGCTGACAGGATCCAGAGAAGAAATGCTGGCAGTCAAGTCTGGAGGGGTGAGAGGTCTTGTGTGATCAAGAAGCCTGGGAAATGGGGTGTGTGTGCTGAGAAGGAAGTTTCCAGCAGAAGGGCACTTCAGGTGTTGACAGGCTAACATTTCAACAGTGTCCACCTTTCTCCCCAGTGTAAAGCTCCACAGAGCCAAGAGGGCTGGTCTCTCGAAGAGTCGCTGCCACTGTGGTCTGACATTTGCAGCCTTCCGGGAGAGTCCTGGTGTCATGCACTTCTACTCTTTTCAATGTGGATGATGTGGAATGTGGCTTGCTAGATGTAATTTTTTGTTCATAGCTTTATAGGACTTGTCATTACATTGAAAAAAAAGTCTTTTATCTCAACAATTCTTTGTTTGGAAATATGCTTGCCTAATCTGCTGGGCTCACTTCCAAGATCTAGAGGGAGGTCCCTATCTGCAGGTTGGGGACTTTTTTGCTGAGACTGAAGATACTGTCATACCAGCCAAGGCCAACAGGAAGCAAGCAAGAGCAGCTTGGTCCAGGTCTAGAGAGAAAGTCCACTAGGAGCAGGACCCAGAGAGAAAAGGAAGAAGGAGGCAGCGAAGGCTCCCAGTCACCAGAGAGCAGGGGAAACTCCCAGCCCATGGCGATTGGCATTAGTTTTGCTGCTGAAGCCTGACCCTGGTGTTACCTGTGGGGTGGGAGCACTGAGCTCACGTGCCCTCCATAAGTCCTAGCCTGTCCCTTGGTGGGGTCTGTTCCCAACAGACTGGTGCCCTAGAGCCACACTGCCTGCCCACTTGCCTTCAGGACCACCTGCCACAGTGCTATGCTGCTCAGAAGAGAGCTTTGGGTGGACCCTGTTGGAGTCTGACCCAAGGTTACCCTTTGTACACTGCACTGAACCATCCCCATCCTGGCTTCCCTTATCTCTAGAATTTTTCCAAGTTATCACAACACCAGCATGGAAATAAATTTTTTTCCCCTGACTAGCAATAAACTCACTTTCTGATAACAGCATCTTGCTTTGCCTGCCCCAGTGGGGCAGCCTTGGGAGAATCAAAGTGCCTCCCTCCTTGCCGAGGGGTGGGCATGTGACCCAGCCAGGCCATCTGGACTCTCTGTTTCCTGGGAAATGGAATCTTGAGAATGATAGAACAGGGTTACAGCTGATTTCTCCTGACAGCAATGTCCCATAAAGTGTATCTGATGCTTCCTGACGCCTGGATTCCCGGAACTGTCCTGCTTTTTGTCCTAATTGTGACCTGGCTCTTCAGCATTTTGTATTCTGAGATTTACTCTTCCAGGGCCTCCGTACAAATTCTTTTTAAAAAGACAGCCAGAATTTGTTTCTTTTCCTTGCAACTAGAGAATGCTAAGTGACACAGATGGGCTGAATCTAAAAGGCGACAACACATGGGAGGGATACTTGTATGGGCCTGAAAATGGGTCCAAAACCACCTTTACACGGGCCAGACAGTGGAAGTGCACCCAGAAGCAGAGAATGAGGTGAAAGCTTGGGGATTCCCGGGAACAACACAGCAGGAGCCAGCAAAGCAGAGAGGGTGCTCCCTTCTACTCCAAATTTTGGTTTCATTAATGGGGCATAAAACTTGGACAAGCCAGGTGATGCTCTCGCGGTGTCCTCAGAGTGCTCTGTTTCTGCAAGAAAGGCAACTATGGGGAGGAATCTGGAAATCTCATCAAAGGAGAGGTAACTGAAGGAGCATAGTTGTTCAGCCTGGGGCAGAGAAGGCAGGCTATCTTACAATATCACTTTTCCAGTCACATGACAATTATCCCTGGCATGTCAGGCACTGCTAGATAAGGCAAGACATATTCTCCTTCAGAGAACTAACAAGCTAGTATCTCGATGGAGGAAGTACAGGGCTCTGGCAGTGCCTGCTCCGGATGGGGGTCTTTCTGGAGGAAGGGGTATCTACGGTGAGTCTAGAAGGATGTGTAGGAAGGAGTCATTCCAGCAAATAATAGGCAGGTGGGGTGGGCATGGGAGATGCACCTTCTAGGTGAGGCCATAGCAGGTGCCAGGGCTATATGGGGAGTGGGTGGAGTGTTTTGCGTGGAGGGTGCTGAGTGTGAGGGTGCTGGCACCAGATCAGACAGAGCCTTAGATGTCATGCCAAGGGAACCGTTGAAGGTTTTTAAGTAGGCAAGTCACAAAATGAGATTTGCATTTTTAAAAGATCACTGTGGAGAGAGGAGTGGAAGCAGAGCAAGACTAGAATACGTGAGACAAGTTAGGAGTTAGTTGGAACAGTCTGAGGAGGGAAGGGGTCTGGGCCGGTGGGGTGGGGTGGGGTCAGGGAAGGAACGGATGCGGGCATTGTTGGGTGGTAGGATAAGGGGAGAGGAGGAGAAGAGGTCATAGAGGCCTCATCCACCAGGTAAGATATTTAGTAGTGAGGGTGGCAGCTGGTCTCCCAAAAAAGCCATCCTGGCCATGCCACAGAACCTTGGGCAGCCAAATGCCCTTTTGTCAGGACAGCCAGATTGTCTGATTTTCAGACACACAGTAACCAACCCATAAGGGCCTCATAGTTCCAAATGCCAATGTGTTAACTTCCAGAAGGGAATCAAACTTCACAAAATCTAAACAGAGCTTCCCAGAGGGACCAGAGTACATGTGCTAGTTAACAGGCACCCCTACCCACCCATCAAGGGCCCTGGAGGCTGGAAGGGTCATCAGAGGTCAAAAGGAGGAGGAGAATGAAGGTGTGTGTCGGGGGGTGATATTGGAAGGCTATTTGTGAAGACTGTGAGCAATTTGCCAGCAAGGACAGTTATCCACTGATGTACCCACAGTGCCCGGAAAGTGAATGCTCGTGTCTGCCCAATTCAAGACCTCTCACCTGGAGGGGAAAAGTTACCAAATTTCATCTTTTCCTTTGAGCTCCATTTTCTGGACATCTTCATCCTATTTTGGGTCACTCGTTTGAGTTGACACATTTTCCCACCACAAGCAGTGCCTTTTTTCTTACATACTGTGGAAGTTAAGGATAGAAAAATTAATAGATATATTTACGTCGTATGGTGTAGTCCAGTCTTAGAGGTCATAAATGCTGTAAAATCTCTATTTATTATATATACGTTTATGGGTATTTTTTTTACAACTCAGTATTATTCAGTGTATACATGATTTTGAGGGGGAACATTAAAACATTGTTTTTCCAACAAGTCAATGACATGGAAAAAAAGCAGATGCGGGGGATGATGGGGAATGGAGAGACTGTTCCAGAACAAAAGAGATTTAAGAGCCATAATATACCCTTAAAATTCATTGTGTGGGCTCGTTTGAAGTCTAATTCAAATGCATCAGTCATAAAAAGACATTTTTTGAAACAGTTACTGAATACCCAATATTAGATCATTTCGAAGTATTGTTAAATTTTAAGATGTGATAGTAACATTGCACTTATGTGAGAAAATGTCTATATATTTTAGAGACATAAAATATGGGATGAAATGACAGAACATCATAATGTCTGGAATTTGTTTTAAAATACTTCAGCAAAGGACAAAAATAGCTGAATCTCTGGCAAGATTCTGATAATTGTTGAAACTAAGTGATGAATATATAGGGGTTCATTTTGTGTGTTCACTATTTTGTGTGTGTCTGAACATTTTCATAATCTTAAAAAAGTTAAAGATGGATTAAACAGTAGCAATGACAAAAATTAAGTTTCTAGGATAATTTCTTTTTTTAAAAGATTTTATTTTTCCTTTTTCTCCCCAAAGCCCCTCAGTACATAGTTGTATATATATCTATTTTTAGTTGTGGGTCCTTCTACTTGTGGCATGTGGGATGCCTCCTCAGCATGGCCCGAGGAGTGGCGCCACATCCGCGCCCAGGATCCGAACCGGCGAAACCCTGAGCCGCTGAAGTGGAGCTCGCGAGCTTAACCACTTGGCCATGGGGCTGGCCTCTCTAGGATAATTTCTTACCATGCAGTTCTCACTCTCTCCTCTTATTTAGGAGACAGGAGAAATTCATTTTAAGGTTGGGAACAAGAGCTTGCTGATGCTGATTTTCCAACTGGAATTTTTGTAGAAGATTGAGTAGGAAATTGTAATGCGGATGTGTTTTAGTGACTTTTCCTGAAAAATTTCAGGAGGAAATTGAATGCTAGTTTCTTTGCTTGTGAAAGGATTCTGTAGTGAGCTGGCTGCCCACCAACAGTTCGACAGACCTGGGAGCAGAGAGGGCAGGGGTGAGAACTCTGGCTTTGAAAGCAGACAGATGAGGTTCCAGTCCTGACTTTGACCCTTAATTAGCCACAGGATCTTTGATAAATCGCTCAATCTCTAAAAGCCTCAGCCTCCTCCTCTATAAATGGGAATGATAATAACCACCACGGAAGGTTTTATTAGGATTAGTTGAGATATTTCTGTGCTTGGTACATGGTAAATACTCATTAACCATTAGCGACTATTATTATTCTTGCTGCATTTGGGTCACTGACATTTCTTTGTCATTATTGTTATTTTGTAATACCACTTTTGTAGTTTCCTAAAAAATATGCATAGAAGAAAAAGTGGGGGGAAATTCCACTATCCAGAAGCTGCATGACCGCTCACATCAGTTTTTACAGATTCTCTTTTATTCGTGGGGATCACCCAGGATCTCTCCACACCACTGCCACCTTTCTAGAAATCGTTTTGGGATCCACAGTGGAGAGATGTCCTTGCACTTGCAATTGACAGACTTAGAGCATATATTTGGAAATCTATTCAAGTCTGTACTTTGAAAACAGAAGAAGAAAATACAATAAAATATGCATTTAAAAAATATTCAAATATACATTTTGAAAACAAGAAGAATTACAGTGTACAAGTAAAGTATATATCCTAAAGGAGATTCGGATAAAGAAAGGGGTTCATCAAGAAAGGGGGTCACAGTATTTGCTCGGTGTTGTTAACGTTTAGATCTGATATAATGTGCTTTTGATTATGGGAATCTTGTCTTCCTCTCTCTGAGGATGTACAAGCCCCACATTTATACCTGTCTATTTATTAGGCTATAAAGACACTGTGAGAGACCCTAGAGGGAGAGGGACATGGCGAGAGGCAGGGAAAGGAGGGCTAGCTACAGGCAGTGGCAAACTACAGCTGCAAACAAGGTCAAGAATCAGGAATCCTGCCAGCAATCCCAGTTCTGGGAGTATATCTGAAGGAAACAAAACCAATACCTCAAAGAGCTATCTGCACCCCCATGTTCACTGCAGTATTATTCACAATAGCCAAGACACAGAAACAATCTAAGTGTCCATCAATGGATGAATGGATAAAGAAGAGGTGGGGTATATATATCTATATATAAAAATATATAAATACACACAATGTAATATTACTCATCTATAAAAAAGAAGGAAATCCTGCCATTTGAAACAACATGGATAGACCCTGAGGGCATTATACTAAGAGAAATAAGTCAGACAGAGAATGTTGAATACTGATGATCTCACTTATACTTGGAATCTAAAATAAACCAAATTCATGGAAACAGAGAGTAGATTAGTGGTTGCCAGGGGCTGGGGGTTGGGGAAAATGAGTGAAGGTGATCAGAAGGTACCAACTTCTAGTTATATATAAGTCCTGGGGATGTAATATACAACATGATGATGAAAGTGAACAATACTGTATTATGTACTTGAAAGTTGCTGAGAGTAGATCTTAAAAGCTCTCACCACACGAAAAGGAAAAAGCCAACTATGTGAGATAATGGGTGTGTTAATTAACCTTATTGTGGTAATAATTTTGCAATATCTACGTGTATCAAATCATCATGTTGTACACCTAAACTTACACAATGTTAAATGTCAATTGCATCTCAATAAAGCTGGGGGAAAAAAAGAAGTAGGAAGCCTGCAAGAACCTTACATCAGTATGCATCGTCTATGTTCCAGGTCATACCGGTGGGCATAAGGTGATTTGTCCTGTGCTCCAGGTGGATGTTTTTGAGCATTAATCCACCCTTTAAGAGACCTCCCATGTCTTCATGTTTAGACACTCTTGGATATACAGTCCCATGATTTCACAAGTGTTTTTTAAATTTGCCCTTTTCCTTCACCACTGAATGCCCCGTCATCCACCCTCGGGGCAACAAGCACGCACTTGTGGCCCAGACTCATTTCTTTCAGGTACCGGGTGACATTCCATCTTTATGTGAAGTATAGAGCATTGGGGTTAGCCTCGTGTTTTCTCTTTCCCACTCAGTTTTATAAAACAAAGGCAAATGTCAACCAGATCTCAAAATAACTGCATAGAAAAACTGAAAGTGGGGAAGGCACCCTGGGACAGCCCAAAGCGCTGGTTCAGCATGGCTGTAAAAATTGTCCCAGCTTAACCTCCGACAGGTGACCTAGGAGGGTTGGCATGTAAGTCTGAAAGTGTCAGTGCTAAGACTGTGGAGGGTAGCTGGCTGCCTCGACAAGTTAACACCTGGAGAATTCGAGAATGCATCTGCCGCTGTCATCCACTTGACCAGCTAGGGTTGGCTAGGGTTGTACCTTTCACTGTCTCACTTCCCCTGACTAGGTTTCAGCCTCAGATATGCTTCCCTGACATCACATTGGTCACTGAGATTAGGCCTGCCTGTCTCTAAAGCTTTTCAGTTCCACCTTTGAGAGAGGAGCTACTGTCACCCCAGAATGTGTTGTATCTTGCTTGTTACATTCCCCAGGGAACTTATCAAGGGGCACATTTGCTTCATTCCTTAGTATTAAACGTCCAGTTGATCCTTACTTAACCCATTACAATCTGATTTCTATCCTTCCCTTCCCTTATCCTACCTGCTAAGACTTCTGGGTTGCCCAGTGCTGACCCGTAATTGCCAGCACTACCCTAGACATCTCTTTAGTATTCAGCATGTCACCACTCTCACCTGCGAATTCTGTTCTCTTGGCTTCCTCAGCACTCTCTTCTGCTTCTCCTCCTCCTCCCTCTCTGCCTGTTCCTTCTTCCTCTCTCCATCTGAACTAGCTGTGCTCCTCACTGACCCGTGCCCAGGTTCCTTGTCACTTGTTGTATCCTTTCAGGATGGTCTGTCCACTCCCATGTCTCTATCACATATGCAGATGACTCCCAGCCCTGCTCTTCCTCATGAGCTGTGGGTACAGCTGCCCACTGGAGTCCCCCTCCACCAGGTTGTCATACAGGCACCTCAAACTCAGTAAGATCCAAATTGAACTCCTCAGAAGCGTCATCTGGCCCCTGCCAACTTCTCTGGCCTCACACTGTCTCCCCATTGCTATGAGATATAGTAAGACCAGATTGTGGTGGGCTGGATACCAAAGTGGCCTTATAGCTAATGAAATCAACCTCAAGTGGTAGGAAGCAGGATTTTTTCAGAGCCTTGGCATAGCAGCTTGGCATAGTGTCACAGTGATTCCATCTGCTCTATGTTCAGAGATCCTCCGTACATGCCCTATGGAAACCTTGGGATCTGATTCCCAGGCAACAGCAGACCCCAGTAAATGGGCTGCATGGACCACCTCCAGGGCCAGGTGTTCTTTATTCGACTGAAGGCAAGTGGCCCACCTTCAAGCTCAGCTCAACAGCAAGCACCATCTCTGGTACCTGGACACAGCCACGGGCAGTTCATAGCCACACACATTTTCTCACTTGATCCTAACAACCATCCCATGGGTAGATATTATTAGTTCATTTTCCACAGACAAGGAAACAGAGGCCAGAAATTATTTGAGAGAGAGAAAACTGAGGCCAAAAGGGACTTGGCTAAAGTCTCGTGGTGAGATGGATATAATCGCAGCTTCCACTCTAGTGCTATAAACACCCTTACTGTGACACAGATGCTGCTTTGACTTTCAGAGTTGGCATGTGTGAAGCAATGACTCACAACAGGAAATGGAATTCTCCTCATGCTCTCTCCTCCCTTCCTCTTAATATTCAAAAACAGGAACAGCTCTTCCGAAGCTGTGGCTGGCCAATTGTGGAGAGGAAGCACAGACTTTGGGTGTAAGCTACGACAAGGCTGCCGGGTGGATGAGGAATCCACGTTGCAATCATCCTCCCACAGTGGTTGCGCAGACGGTCTTCTGCCGGCATCACCCAACCGGGAGTGAAGAAACCATTACAGCTTCCAAGCACTTCTCCAGAGCTTCCTAACAAAACTTACTGGGCACAATCCAGGGTTGGACTACACTATCACTGGTGCCAATACTTTTCATTCCTGAGCCCATGGCAGACATAACTAATGGATCACAGCACTCCTTCCCCCAAAGCTAGAAAAACAGCTTATCTCAATGCAGCAATCCAGGCAGCTGCAATCAATTGACTGGAGTGGGTGCATACCATCAAACCTGTTTAACATTTCATCTTATTGCATTTGAGTCCCAAGTCCCATTGCTAGGAGATGCAAAGATGAATAAAACATTGTCTCTGCCCTCAAGTCTGGTGGCAGGATATGGGTGGGGGTTGGGAGGAGACAAACCTGTGAACACATATTTAGCATAACCAGGTTAGGTATAAAACTGGGATTAAATGTATGAACACAGTACTGTGGAAGCACATACGAAGCAATGACTAATTCTGCCTAGAAGTGGATCTTGAAGGATGAATAGGAGTTGAATAGGCCAGGCGAAAGGGAAGGGTATTCCTGGCAAAGGGACTAACATATACTAATGCTTGGGACCTAGAAAGCACTGGAATGGATGTAAGAAGAAAACCTATATTGAGTGGGAAGGACCATTTTCCTGCAGCTCTCTAAGCCATAGATACATCATCTGTAAAAATGATAATGGGACGTATTTCATAAGGTCGTGAGGACGACTGAATAAGATAATGTATGTAATGCCCTCACAGAGTGCCTGGTTCAATAAAGTCAGCTCCTATCGATGTCTCCAGAACTCTAAGGGGCATGAAGCTGATGTCTGGCAACAGAGCCAGAACAGGCTTGAAGTAGAGGGACATCACCATATTTTTAAAAATTTTATATTTTTCATGATAAACATACATGTTTATATTAGAAGAGTTGAAAACATTTTAAGAAGAAAAAAAATCTTAGCTCACCTCCCCACCCAGAGAGAACCTCTGTTAATACTTTGGTGCAGTGTTTTCCAGTCTTTACCCCATGCAATTCTTTTCTATGCCTATCACCATAACATGTGAACAAAAAGTCCTCTTGTGTTTCTCACATAAAAACGATGACATAAGCAGTTTTCTATATTATTATAGTCTCTTTGAATATGTCACTTCAATGGCTAGCATCCTTGAGCGGATCAATTGTAATTTACTCAACCACTTCCCTGCTATTGGACAAGTGGATTGTTTACAATTTCTTTTACTATTGTCAATAATATTATGGAGAATATCCTGGCACATAAGAGATTTTTCTGTACTTCAAATTATTTCCTTAGGATGGAGACTCAAAGGAATCAGAGAATTTAAGGGTTTTGATGCAATTCTACCCAACGGTTTCCTGAAAGGGTACCTTCACGCTGTCTCCGCAGTGTCTGTTTCACGCAAGCCTTACAAGCTTCAGGCATTCTCATTGGAAACGAAATCTCTGTGAATGCATTGGCCACAGAGAACAAAAGCAAAGGCCCAGCATTCCCTTCAGTATTCAGAAGCTGGAGAAGAGCTTACATGTGTGTCTCAGACACGGTTCTGGGTTACAACCTCTTGGCGTGTGGCTTTTATCCAGTTCTTTGATGGATGGGGGAGAGATCTTAGGTTGTTATCAAATATACTTAAAATAATAGCCCTTTGTCATATTTTAAAGGAATATTTTGTTTGTTGTTGCCTTTTAATTTACATTTTTAATTCTGATGGAATTAAATCTACAGATCTTTTCCTTTGCAATCACTTCTTTCCTTTAAGGATTTGAAAGGGCAGGAATTTTTAGCTCCCCTGGGTAAGTTATCTCTCTCTCAACCTCAATTTCCTCATCTTTTAAGAGGGTGGGCAGTCAAAGGTGTGATCTCTTGGCTTCCTTCTAGGTATAGATTCTTGGACTCTGGACTCCACTGTGTAGCTCGACACCGCCAACCCTCTCCACATGCTCTGGGGCCCCAGGTGGGGAATCCTTTCTCCTTGAGGAGTTCATTTATTCATTCAGCTACCACCTTCTGAGCACCTACCGTGTGCTGGGCGTGGTGCAGTGCAGAAAACAAAGTCCCTGCCATCACTTCTAGTAAAGAGAGACAACAAACACAGAAACAAGAAAGTTATGATAATTCAGATGGTGATATACACTATGGAAAAAAAGAAAATGAGATAAGGGATTAGGGAGTGCCAGGAGATGGGGGAGGGGAGTTGCTACTATAAATAGAGGGGTCAGGTGACATTTTAGCAGAGACCTGACACAAGTGAACATAATAAGTGATCAATAAATGTTAATTATTGATATTCTTGTTATTGTTATGTTTCTGGGCTTGGGAGGGAGGGCTGCAGGGCGCTATCCTTTCACAGTTTGCGAGTGAGGTCATCCTGAGAGCCTAGGGTGCAGGCCCCTCGTGTGCCCTCACCAGCCTAGTCAATCAGGTGGAGACGTGGGAGAAGAACATTTCACGTAGAGGGAACAGTATATGCAAAGACCCTGAGGCAGGAGTCTGCTGGACAAACTGGAGGGGGAGCAAGGAGGCCAGCACAGCTAGAGCAAAGGAATCATGAGGGATGGAGTCGGGGGAGGGTCAGAGAGGGGCAGGTGGTCTCAGGGCCTCATAATGACTTGGCTGTCACTGGATGAAATGGAAATGACTGGCCGGTTTTGAGTAGAGCAGTGACCTGATTAGAGCTAGGTTTTAAAGGAGCTAGAAGAGGCCTTTAGTCTGGTGGACCCCGCAGGCTCCAGCTCTGGGATGAGCCGCACCCTGTCCCATTCCCAGGACCTTGGCCTGACCTCTCTCAATCTTAGTTCGTTACCCAGGAAATAATTCTAGTTTCAGCTGGGCACCCCACTCTCACCGTAGCTGACGTAACTGGGCCAAGCTCATGTGTAGGTGGTGGGGAAGAGAAGGAGCCAACCCAGGGGCTTGTATGTTTAATGTGGAATTTCCTATCTCTAGGAAGACCACAGGGTGGTGGTGGTTATGTGGGGTGGGGGCGTCATTCAGTTCACTCGTATCTAGCCAGCACTCCTACCCTGACCCTGGGACTCCTTCTTGCTCAGGGGCAGTGGGGCCTAGTTAGTAAGCCAGCAACAAGCCCACACACAGTCATGGTGGCCAGAAATAGAGCCCCTACCACCTCAAGAATCAGGCCTGTGGGTTACAGCAGAGGACCTCCCTCCACAAATCCATTCAGCTGTCCCACTGTCAGGGAAGGTGGTCATTCCTGTTCTGCTCCTCCCAGACCGGGCCTGGCCCCCGAATCAGCACCCTTGGAGCCCCACAACTCCTCTCCTTTAAAGCACTTTCCATAGTGGCAATCTTACATGGGTTAGGCTTCTTTGATGTCTCTCCCCATGCATTCTAGAAACTACAGGGATGGGAAGGGTTTTGTCTGTTCCCTTCAGGGCTGTGTTCCCACAGCCCCTTTGCATGGTGCCTGGCACATAAGGAGAGCTCAATAGGTGCGTGAATGAGTAAATAAGGGAGAAAGGCAGGTAATGCTACTCTCTTTTACAGGCAATAAAATGGGCCCAGAGAGAGGTCCGACTGTCTTCAGGCCCAATTCCTATAGTAGGAGCACCCAGGAGCTTAGGGCCACACCCAAAGGCCCCAGGCCCTCCATGGTCTTCTCCTCTTCCCGTGCTCCTCTAAGGCACTGCAGAGCCAGACCCCAGCCTCAGATACAAGCCTAGTTTCCCAGGAAAAGATACAACCGGCCAGACACGTTCTTCCACAGCAACTCGTTGAGGCAGGCTCTATTAGCACCTCCATTTTAAAGATGAAGAAACTGAGGCAGAGGGAGGTAGGTGGTACGCTCAAGATAGCAGCAGAGTTTAGGTAACGAACCCCGAGGCAGTGGAGCTCGAGGCTGCCCTCTTATCCCCTCTGAGTTGCTTGTTACAGCACAGAGCATCAGCGGAGGCATCAGGAATCATGTGCTGCTAGCTTCGCCTTGAGCGCCGGATGAACTGTTCCCTCATCTGTAGATTGAGATCATTAATAGTGGGCTAGCCTATAGGGTTGTTGAGAGATTAAACTAACGCAGAGTTTAGTACAGTGCCCTGAACATAGTAAGCGATCAATAAATGTTAATTATTGATATTCTTGTTATTGTTATGTTTCTGAGCTTGGGAGGGAGAGCTGCAGGGCGCTATCCTTTCACTGTTTGCAAGTGAGGTCATCCTGAGAGCCTAGGGCGCGGGCCCCTCGCACGCCATCACCAGCTTGGAGCGGGCGGCGACAGCGAGAGGGACAGCTGCCCTGGCCCCGCCCCGCCAGACTCTTAAAAAAAAAGGGACGCTCAGCGCAGGCGCAGAAAGGCCCGCCTCCTGCCCCGCGCCAGCGCCGCCGCGAACGCGCATGGAGGGGCGCGCGAGCCCACTGGGCGAGCCCCGCGCCCGGCCCGCGGGGGCCGTGCTGTACCGAGGCCCCGTGGAGCCGCTCGTCTTCCTTGCCAACTTCGCCTTGGTCCTGCAGGGCCCGCTCACCACGCAGTACCTGTGGCACCGCTTCAGTGCCGACCTTGGTTACAATGGCACCCGCGACAGGGGCAACTGTGGCAACCACAGCGGGGACCCCATCATGCAGGTAGCGGCGGCGGGGAGGAGCGAGCAGCGTGGCAGGGGCCGGGCCTTGGGCTGGAGCGTGGGGGCAGCTCAGGGGGCGGGGCCTGCGTAAAGGTGGGGGGCAATCTCGAGGGTTCTGGGTATTGGGTTGTGGGCGGGGCCAGAGCAAAGTTGCGGCCCGGCGGAGAACTGCGGCGTGGGGACGCGCGAAGTTGACCTAGATAAAGCAAGACCTTGAGGGTTAACAAAAGAGGGTAAAAGTAAGAGAATGGGCCCTTGGGCCCTTTCCCATACCCCTCGCCAGTGTCAGCTTTTAAGAGTGGTACTAAAATTCTCTGAGGTTTAAGGCTCCAAAGAAAGTCGTCATCCCTGTATCTCCCAGGGTGGTGATGGTTTAGGGGGTGGGCAACCCAGAGTGAGGAGTAGCACCCTGGTAAGACTCATGCCCCCACAGGAAGTGGAGACCCTTACCTCCCACTGGACCCTCTACACGAACGTGGGCGGCTTCCTGGTGGGGCTCTTCTCGTCCACCCTGCTGGGCGCCTGGAGTGACTGTGTGGGCCGCCGCCCGCTGCTGGTGCTGGCCTCGTTTGGCCTGCTGCTCCAGGCCTTGGTGTCCATCTTTGTGGTGCAGCTTCAGCTTCACGTCGGCTACTTCGTTCTGGGCCGCATCCTTTGTGCTCTTCTCGGTGACTTCAGTGGCCTTCTGGCTGCTGGCTTTGCCTCTGTGGCAGATGTCAGCTCCAACCGCAACCGCACCATCCGAATGGCCCTGCTGGAAGCATGCATCGGGGTGGCAGGGATGCTGGCCAGCCTCCTTGGGGGCCACTGGCTCCGGGCCCAGGGTTATGCCAACCCGTTCTGGCTGGCCTTGGCCTTGCTGATAGCCATGACTCTCTACGCAGCATTCTGCTTTGGTGAGACGGTGAAGGAGCCGACACGTGCTCGGCTCTTCACGCTCCGTCACCACCGATCCATTGTCCAGCTCTACGTGACTCCAGCCCCGGAGAAGTCCAGGAAACATTTAGCCCTGTACTCATTGGCCATCTTCGTGGTGATCACTGTGCACTTTGGGGCCCAGGACATCCTGACCCTCTATGAACTGAGCACACCCCTCTGCTGGGACTCCAGGCTGATCGGCTATGGTTCTGCGGCTCAGCACCTCCCGTACCTCACCAGCCTGCTGGTCCTGCGGCTTCTGCAGTACTGCCTGGCTGACACCTGGGTGGCTGAGATCGGCCTGGCCTTCAACATCCTGGGGATGGTGGTCTTTGCATTTGCTACCATCACACCCCTCATGTTCACAGGTAAAGTGTGTGGGCTCAGGAACAGTTTGTCCCAGAGGCACTGGGTAAAAATTGGGGGCCAGCCACTTGCTGCCCCCAAATATCGTTCATCCCTGTGTCTTTGGAAACATCATTATGCTCCCAGCCTGCACCGGAGGACAGACAACTAAGAAACCTCATAAAAATGCCATCTTCGTAATATGGAAAATATCGACCTTCCATAGCCAAAGTAATTATTCCACATTATCAACCATAAATATTGTTAGTAAGATAGAGCAAAAGACAAAAGTATGGGTCATACACTAATTGCTTCACTCCTTGGCCTAGCACAGCCTATATTCATGGTATTTTTTAACAAAGTCCATGCCATTAATGCCTTAATACTCACTTCTCTGATAAGAATCACAGGACCTACCTCAAATATCCTTGGTCAGCTTCTTTGAGTTTTTAAAAAAGCCAGTCTTCTCAAACCACAGATGTCAAATTCCTACTTGCGTTAGTTCTTCTCTTCTTCCTTTTTTGGGTGGGAGAGGGGCAGCTGGGAATGAGGAAATTAACTTTTTTCAAGGAACGGATTTATTTTGATAGAGCCCTAAAATACTTTGTGTACAAAGTCAGCTGTTCAGTAATCACGGATTTCTTAACTTGGCTTTTTCCCTGGACGGCGAGGCTGAAGGGGACCAGGTGCCTTTCTGTCCTGCCCACTGCATGTCCCCTGGGCTCAGTGCTGGGCTCATGGCCCTCGGGGGTGCAGAGATGATGAAGACGCTGTCATTGCGCTGGGGAGCCTCAGCAGAGTGGGATTTGGGGGCCTGACACCTGCCTCATCGTATACCCACTCTCCTCTAGGAGTTTGCAGTTTTGCTGAGGAGGCAGCAGTCACACGGGGAAGGGAAGTGGTTATGAAGGAAACAGTGTAAGCCCGCGAGTAAACGCAAAGGGAAGAGGAACCCGCATCTGCTGGGTACCCGCTCTGCCACACTCTTCATGGAGGTTACCTCATGTATTCGTTTCCTGTGGCTGCTGTAACAAATTATCACAAACTTAGTGGCTTAAAACAACAGAGATTTATTCTCTCGGAGCTCTGGAGCCCAGAAATCAAGAATCAGTATCACTGGGCCGAAATCAAGGTGTCAGCAGGGCCACACTCCCTTCGGAGGTTCTGGGAGGGAATCTGTGCCTCGCATCTTCCAGCTTCTGGTGGCTGCTGGCATTCCTTGGCTTCTGGCTGCATCACCCTAACCTCTGCCTCTGTGGTCCCATGGCCTTCTCCTCTGTTCTATTTGTGTCAAATCTCCCTCTGCTTCCTTTGCATAAGGATTCGTGTGATTGCATTTAGGGCCCAACCTGGTAATCCAGGATAATCTCTCCATCTCAGGATCATTAACTTAATTGCATCTGCAAAGATGCCTTTTCCAAGGAAGGCAACACTTACAGGCTCAGGGATTAGGACTTGATATCTTGGGGGGCCATTATTCAGCCTCCAGAACCTTCCTGTGATGAAGGCCTCATTATCCTTTTACAGATAGGAGTCAGGCCCAAGTCCACACAGTTAGTAAGCGATGGCATCGGGTTTTGAACTGACTGGGTTCAGGGCTGACTCCAAAGCCCAGGCTTGTTTTCTGTGCCCCGCCACCTCCCTATTAAGTGCTGGGTGCATGGGTGACACCTGCTGTGACCACAAGAGGTGTTCTTATAAGAATGCAATTGGTGGGGAATCAGCGTTCGTTCATGAAAGAGGTAGCAGGTCGCCCAAGCCTTGAGAAGGGTGGTTTTCCATTCCTCCTTGGTCATTCTCTCCTTCACCATCAAGGAAGTTCTTCCTGTGTCTAGCCTGAGCCCCACATGGAACATGTACAGGATACATCTTGCTACATCTCTCTTGGGCACCCCTCTCTCCACCTCCATTTTCCTGTGATTGTTTCTTCTCCACAGGGTACGGGCTGCTCTTCCTGTCGTTAGTCACCACACCTGTCATCCGGGCCAAGCTCTCTAAGATGGTGCTCCACTCAGAGCATGGTGAGTATTGGCCTGCATCTGGTTCCTCATGCCCAGTGTTGCCTGAACTGGGCAGAGGGCAGCTGTGGGCCAGGAGGCAGCTTACCTTCCTCTCTCTTGCCCTGGAGAAGTAAATAGCCAAGACAAAGACACTTCTGTCAGGTTCCCCAGGCCTGGCAGGGGACCACAGTGCCTTGGCTTTCAAACCACAGAGTTGGAATTCGCAGTCAGCGGAGCACGATGATGTTCTTTTGGGTAACCCAAGCAAGGATTTACTCTTGCCAGACCTCACCTTTTCCATCTGTAAAATGGAAGTGATGATGCCAGAGTTCCTGCTTCACTGGGGTCAGAGCATACAAGTTCAGAGGCAGCGAACAACTTTGTGGTGTAGATTTCATTGGCCTCAGGTGACAGATGAAGAAGCAGAGGCCCAGATGGTTAAATTCTCTCACTGAGGGTCACTCAGTAAGTGGTGGAGCTAGGATGCAGACCCATGACCATTTTTAAGAGCAGCAGGTCTTAGGATCTGGGTTTTAGTCGTGGCTCTGTCACCCACTGGCTCTGTGATCTTGGGCAGGTCCCTTTCCCTCTCTGGGCCTGTTTCCTTATCTGTAACGTGAGTGGTTTGCTCTTGATGACATCTCCAGTCCCTTCTAGTTCAGACAGTCTGACACAGTTTAATCTCAACTTCTGTTGGGTTGTTGCTCATTTTGCAAACTTTGGGTTCTGCCGGCATATCTATAAAGAATAGCTGCTCAGGCCTCTGAGTCTTTAGACCTCAATCTGGAAACATCTGGCTCATGCACTTTCCCCATCCGCCCTGGAACGAGGGTCTGGTGATGACTCTGGTGCTATGTATGGCCCACCATGGCTTCTGTTGTCCCCATAACCCCTGGGCCTTCATTCATTCATTCGCTCAGTAAGCTTTTTTCCTAGCACCTTCACTGTGCCCAGAGATGTCAAGGGGAACAGGAGAAAAGAACAGCCCTTACTAACTGGTCACCTCCAGGGGGCCAGGCCCTGTGTTAGGTGCTTTGCATGCAGATTTAGTGTTGCCAACAGTGTATGAGATAGGTATTATCCTTATTTAACTGAAGGGGGATGGGAACCCAGAAGGATAAGTGACTTATTCAATGATCACACAGCTAATAAGTGTTGGAGCTGGAATTTAACCCAGCTATTAATCCCAAAGGGGAGATATAGCTGACTTCACATACTTTTGACAGTTCCATCATGTTTTAGATGCTGTGAAATATTTGTTTTCCTGTGTGAGGCTGGGGTGGTGAAAACCCCCTCGCTTCTTGATCACTGAGACCATGCAGGGGTGATTCCGAATAGGATAAACCAAAACCCATTTTTGTCAGGCTTTCACTAGAAGATGTCATATGTATTTTTAACACGTGAATTTAATAACAGCCGTTTGTTTTATAGCCCCTGTGTGCCAGGTGCTTTCCATGCATGACCTCACTGAATCCTTATCACAACACATGATGTAGGAGTTATAGGGGAGGAAAGTGAGACTCAGAGAGGTTAAATGACTTGCCCCAGATCACACAGCCACAAAATCTTGGGGCCAGGATTTGAATCTAGGTCTTTCAAACTCCAGAGTGTGGTATTTATTTCTTCACAGGTGCTCTCTTTTCTGCTGTGGCCTGTGTGAATGCATTGGCCATGCTGACGGCCTCTGGCATCTTCAACTCGCTCTACCCAGCCACTCTGAACTTCATGAAGGGCTTCCCCTTCCTCCTGGGAGCTGCCCTCCTCTTCATCCCAGCCATTCTGATTGGGTAATGCAGGGCTCTGACCCAAGCTCATAATGCCCTTTATCCCAATGATTTCCTTTTCTTCCTCCTCTTCCCAACCAGAAATGGCAGCCTCCTTCCTGAAAGCCTTCCGCTGTTGGGGTCTCAGTCCCAGCCTGACTCTCCCCTTGCAGATGGCTGCCTAATCCCCAGGGAGCCATTTCCCAGGGGCAGCAGGGAAGGGTCAAGCTAACATTGCTTTTTGGCAAGGCTATGTTCTCTCCCCCAGTTCCCCTCATGCCCCCCCATTTCCCATTTTGCAGATGGAACTACGGGTGCAGAAATGTGTCAAAGGGAAGCCCAGAGAGCTTCCTCGGCTGCTTGTGGCTGGGCCACAGGCTAGCCTTGCTCACTGGCTTCTTCCCCCATAGCCTTAAGAAGCACTTTCCAGAGCCCTGCCCTGTCCCGCCCCCCAGCTTGGGGAGGGGGATACCTGTACCAGCCCACCCAATAAAGCCTGCGTCACTTCTCCAGGAGTTGAGGGTCCCCCCCGTTGTCAAATCTGAACTCTCTCTCTGGTCTCTCACAGGATGCTGGAAAAGGCTACTCCTCACCCTGAATTCCAGCAGTTTCCCCAGAGCCCCTGATCTGCCTGGGCCAGAAGACAGAGGGCAAGAGGAGCCAAGTGAGCACAACTAGCTGGAAGCATGCATCTAGGACCCCAGCCCACAGCAGTCTGGCAGCTCCCCTCAGAGGGCATGGTGGTCAAGTTAGACCAAGCCCCACCTCATCCACAGCTGCGCCAGCCTATGACTCCAGCATCTAGAATTGTACCCCAGTCCCACTCCAGGGCAGGCAGTAGGGAAGCCATTTGGAATAGGGTCTGTTTACCCTTTATGCCCTCAATCACATGGAACCCTCTGGGGGAGAGGAGAGGTCCTGATGAAGGTGACGACTCAGGGACCACTTGAAGCATGAGGGATGGCATCTCTGCTCCAGCTCAAACTGCACGGCTCACAGTGCTGAGGTCATGGCATGCAGCCACCAGTCACTCCTTAGTGATGACTATGGTACCTATTAGGCTTTGTGGTGAGGAAGGGTTGTGGGAGGGACTTGGTGCCGTCTGGAGGGAGAGTGCTGCTGTGTCTGGGTGGCAATCAATCCCCTGGGCTTCACAGTGCCAACTGTAATAATAAATCGGTAGAATCACACTGAAGTGAACCTTCTGGTCAAGGTGTTGGGCTGTGGGCCCTGTGTTTTCCTGTTCCCAGTCTGCCCATCAGGTCAGCCAGCAGCAACTGCTGGGCTGGGCAGGAGCCCCTGAGCAGCCAGGGATTCCTACTGGGTATGGCCAGCCCAGACCTCATCTGGCTGCCCATTCTCTTCTCCCGAGCTGTGGGAGATGAAGGGCTGGAAGGCTTGCATCAGGCCACTGGAGAGGCTCGGGGCAGAGCCCTGGCCGCTCATTCCTGAGGGTCAGTCAGAGATCCACTCCTTGAAGGCACCTACACTGGTCTTCCTGGCTACACCAGCCCAAGCAGAATCGCGTTTTCTTACACTCAGCCTTCTGATGCCTCCCATCACTCGGCATTTCAGCAGGGCCATGTGCTGAGACCATCCCTTGTGCATCTGTAGGTCAACGGGAACCTGGAGATGGTTCCCAGAGACTGAGGGGCCCATATTTGGGCATTAGGAAAGCCTGGATCTGAAGTTGAAAGGCAGAATTGGATTCAATATTAAGGCAGTGGCTTTGACGAGGGCCATAAGCCCCCAACCAGACCCAAATCAGGGGGTACTTGACTCTTCAAACCAGAATTGGCCACAGGGTTTGGCCCCCTGCTGCCATTTCTACCCTCGTTCTCTCTCACCTGCCCTGCCAGCCAGTTTCCTGCCTGGACATCACACAGGTAAAATGGGGGTGGTCCAGGGCATACCAGGGTCAGCTGTGGCCTCTGCAGCTGGGCCTGTTTCCAGATTCCCATCTCACCGTCCCCTCTATTATTAGGAGACTGAAGCAAGGAGGCCTTCACTGACTGTCCCAGCATGAGGCAGTGAGGAGGGTGGGAAAAGGCCCTGGGCTGGCCTCAGGCCTGGGCTCTGCTCCCGGCACTGCCTCTGACTTGCGTGTAGCCTTGAGCAAACCCCTCTACGAAGGCTTAGATCAGCCATGCCCCAAATTGTCTGATCGTGGTTGGACAAGTTAGCAAACACTGGATTAGATAACGTTCTGAGATCCTTCCTGCATTGTGCATTCTAGAATGAGATGCCTCTCCTCATGGACCTGGGGTAAGGATGAATGAGTTGGATCTGGACTTTTGACCTTTCAGTGTCCCTGAGCAGTTCTTGGTCCCAGGGAGGGGTGGGGTGAGGTGGGCTGACCTAGCTGACTCAGCCCCGACCCGGGGGCAGCAGCTACAGCCCATCCAAGCAGAAAACCCTGACCCTGCAGACCCATGTCAGAGCTGGCTTTGGGGGGAAGGCTTTTTTTCAGCCCTTTGTTTCAGGACCAGCCCTGTGGGGCCAGGCCTACATGAAAGGTGAGGGCCAAGGTGCCTGCCCTGGCTGCGAGCTGGGCAGTTTGTCATGAGCTGGGCAGTTTGTCACGGCAGGGGAGGCAGGCCCCTGAACACACTGGGGGGAGGGTTGTCACTTCAGCTGCCCTGGTTGGGGCTGGAGGCTGGACTCTGATTCCCCAGAGAGACAGGAGTGGGGCAGCAGTGGAGGGAGTACCAAACAGATAAAGAAACAGGGCCCTCTCTGAATACTGCCCACGGGGAACCTCCGGAGGGAGGGCGACTGGCGACAAAAAACCAGAAAGCTTCCCCTGGAGGATACTCATCACACTGTATTATTATTGTCTCTGTTCTGTGAGGGCTACGTCCAGTCTGCCTCAGTCACCGTCATACCCAGGGCCTGGCACTGGTGGGCTCTTGCGTGGCATGGAGGAAGGAGGAAAAAGTGCAGTGAAAGCCGGGGTTGGGACCAGGACCGGCTTTGACAGTCTCCTTGGCAGGGAGGGAAGGGGTTCCGAGCCTGGAGCGAGACTTTCAACTTTCTGATGATGTGGCTCAGGAGCTAGGAGTGACCTGGCCAGCGCCTGTGGGAGGCAGCTCTGGGTGCTGAGCCAGCCTTGAGGTGTGACCCCAGTGCCCTCAGGAGGGAAGAGGCTGGCACATTCCAGCTGACCGCATTAGCTGAAGCCTGGGTTAATAAGCCCACAAGGGAGGGTACTTTCTTGCTGTCCTGCCCTAGTGGAGGAAGGGGCAGGGGGACATTGCTGCTCATTTATTTCTGCGGAGCCCCTGGGTCAGCCTTTCATTGCAAAAACCTGTTCCCCATTACTAGCTTCTTTGGGGCAGGGGAGAAGGCAGCTGTCTGTGGAGCCGCAGCCCTGCCCGGGCGCAGCCTCCAGGATGCTTCTGAGGAGAGCAATCCCTCTGTCAGTGGACTGAGCACCAGGAGGCCAGGTCTGGGTCCTGGGGCTGCCACTAATGACTCGGGAAGCTGGGCACATCATTCAGTTCCTTTGCTGTAAAATGGAGATGAGGATACAGGGTAGGGTTGCTGTGCTGATCAGAGACCATGGAGTGGCGTGGCGTGGAAATGGCGAAGATCTGTGAGGGGTGTGTGTTTCAGAGTCTTGCTACTTAAGTCCTTAACCACCAGCATTGGCTCACCTGGGAATTGGTGAGAAATGCAGAAACTCAGGCCCTGCCCCAGGTCTCTTGAATGGAATTTTAGCAAAATTTCCAGATGATTCGAATGCACCCCTTGCCCTTCTTCAGGATCTTGCCTCTTCCCAGGGAGCTGCAGGTTCTCCCCAGGCTATGGCTACTGCCGTGGGGGGCTGCCTCATCCTGCCTGTCCCTGAGCAAGTGGGTGGGCAGCCTTGCGTGAGGGGCTGGGGAAGCCAGGTGGGCCAGGCTAGGCAGGAGCCTGAGGCACAGCACCAAGGCGTGGGTAGTGTGGCTAGCTGCCCTTTGAGACTTGGTGTCCCCTACCCAAGCAGGGGGGCTCCCGTGCACCAGAGAGTGCAGGGAAGCTAGCTGCAGCAGCACGCCAGCCAGAGGGCCAGCTCAGCCTGTCCCTGACCCCCAGATGTGGCAAAAGAGGCTGCACCTCGGGGAGGCTGCACCTCAGGAAGGCTGAGCGAGGACTCGGGACCAGGCCAGGCTGGCTAAGGGCACTGAGTGGTTACAGGGCAAGGCCACGAGGTGGCAGGAAGTGGTGAGCAGGGGCCAGGCAGAGTCTAGGTGGAGAGCCATCACTGGACTCTCATCCCCGCCTGGCTACTGGGCCCAGGCCCTTGCTTGGCTGGGGATTGTCCTAATTCCTGTCAGAGGCCTTTCGCCTGCTCAAGCTGGCTGCGGTCAGGGCGGGAGACGGGGCAGTTTGCAGCAAACGCTCAATCTCCAGTGTGTCCAGAACTGAGCAGTCACCAACCATGACCCCACCACCTGAGACAGAGAACCTGGTGGCAGGGCCTTGGGGGGAGCGTGCAACCTTAGCACTCCCAGTGGCTGGCTTCCCTTCCTTTCCAGATACTGAGGAAGCTGGGTTTGAGGTGGACCATGAGGGCAGGGGAGAGGGAAGAGCCATTTCCTAAGAAGGGCCCAGACTGTATCAGTCTGGGGAGGCCAGTGTGAAGAGCTGCTCCTTCCGGGGGACAATGGAAATAGGTGTCACAGCAGGGCTGTGACTTGGAATTATGGACTGGTTAAGTTGGGCCCATGGGTGCGGCACCCTCCAAACTGGTGTCGGAGCCTGCAGACGAGTCCCGGGAGGAGCGGCCCTGCAGGAAGCGGATGATCTTCTCAATGGTGGCCTCCTGGTACTCGTGGGACCACCTGTGGGCACAGAGGCTGGTGGGTCAGGGGGCTGGGCAGAGGGAACTGCTAGCTGGGGGGGCCTGTGTGCCCACCCCCCCCCCTCCTCACTTGATGCCATTGAAGGTGAGCACGGCCTGTATGTCCTCAGGCAGGGCCTGGGGCTCCGGCCACTCGAAGCCATCAATGACTGGCACAATGTTCTTGCCACAGCTCAAAGCAGTTGCGATCTCCTGGAGAAAGAAGAGAGAGGAGGAGGAAGAGATCTCATCCAGGTCCTCATCTGAGTCCTCATCCAGGGATCCTGGGGCCAGGCAGACACTAGGAGGGCCAATAGCCCGAGGCTGAGCCCAGGGTGGGATGCTGGTCCTGAAGTCCACCTTGACTTCTCCCTCACCCCTTATGATATAACAAAAAATAAGTATTTGATCTTTGTCCCAGGTTCTTGGCATAGAGCTCCTAAAATCCTTGGACTCTCCAGATGATGGGGTTGGGGGTGCCTAGATAGCTTCAGGATGGGGGCTGATCACCAGAAAGACCAAGCTATGATTAGAGGGTTAGAACTTTTAGCCCCCCACCCTGACCCCCACACCTCAGGGTGTGGGGACAGGGGCTGGAGATTGAGTTCAATCACCAATGGCCAATGACTTAATCAATCATGTCCACATAATGAGACCTCCATAAAATCCCCGAGGGATGGGATGGGTTGGTGAACACATCTAGGAGCTGGGAGGGAAGCCGGGAGAGGGCATGGAAGCTCATGCCTCCTCTGCCCGCGCCTCCACCTCCACCCCTTGCCCTGTGCATCTCTTACATTTGGATGTTCCTGAGTCATATCTTTTATAATAAACCAGTAATAGTTAAGAAAAGTGCTTTTCTGCATTTTGTGCATCATTCTAGTAAATTATTGAACCTGAGGTGGGCATCATAGGAACTGCTGAATTTGTAGCCAAGTCAGAAGTGTGGGTAGCCTGGGAACCCAGGACTTTGGACTGGCATGTGAAGTGAGGGCAGACTTGTGGGGCTGAGCCCTAAAACCTGTGGAGTCGGACCCTCGCTCTGGGTAGTCAGTATCAGAACTGAATTGAATTGGGGGACACCCAGTTGGCATTGACAAATTGGAGAACTGGTTGTTGGTGTGAGAAAAATCCCACACGATTTGGTGTCTGAAGAAAAACATCACATGCCCTGCATCCAAATTGATCCATCGCAAGCCCTGCCAATTGTACTCCTTATTCATTTCTCAAATCCACCCATTTTTCTCTACCTCCGCCCCATCACCGCCCTGCTCCAACTTCCTTACCTTTTTTTTTTTTTTTAAAGATTGGCACCTGAGCTAACATCTGTTGACAATCATTTTTTTTCCTTCTTTTTCTTCTCCCCAAAGCCCCCCGGTACATAGTTGCATATTCTAGAGGTGAGTGCCTCCGGGTGTGCTGTGTAGGACGCCGCCTCAGCATGGCCTGATGAGCGGTGCCATGTCCGCGCCCAGGATCCGAACCCTGGGCCGCTGCAGCGGAGTGCGCGAACTTAACCACTTGGCCACGGGGCAGGCCCCACCAACCCCCTTATCTTTATCCTCCACCAGTCTTTCCTCACTCACTCTTGCCCCCTCTAATTTGTTCTCTACCTTGCCCCTTCACCTGGCTACTCTTTGCAAAATGCAAATCTGATCATCTTGCCCCCTACTTAAAACTCTTCAAGACTTTACATGGCTCTTAGAATAAAATTCAAACTCCTTAATGTGGTCTGAAGGCCCTGTGTGGTTGGCCACAGCTAACTTTTCAATGTCCACCCTTGCACTGTCCTCCCAGCCACACAGACCTTGCAGCCCCTTATATTTGCTATCCTCTCTCCCTGCACAGGGCCTTTGCGTGTGCTGTTTCCTCTGTCTAGAATGCTCTTCCCTGCCCCTTCACCTAGCTCATGCCTACTTGTTTTTCTGATCTGAGCTCAGTCAACACTTTCCCAGGGAACTCTTCCCTCACTTCCCTGACCAGGTCAGATCCCCCTATTACAGGCTCTCATAGGCTCTGCAGCACGTGCCACAGTTGCAAAGTTAAATTAATTAATGAGTAATTTACTTAATACCTGTCTCCCCCACGAGCCTAAGGGCAGGGAGTATGTCTGTTCTTTACTCACCTTATATCGCAGCATCTTTCACAAAGCCCTGCTCATAGTCAGCCCTTGCTAAATACTTAATGGCTGGCTGGCTGGCTGAATGAATGAATGAAGGAATGAATGAGTGAATAAATGAATGAGACCACAGCAGAGCAGTTAAGGGCTGCACTCTGGCATCATCAGATCTGGGTTTACATCAAGCCTCTGACACAGGCTTTGTGACCTGAGGCAAAAACAACAGACTCTCCAAGCCTCTGTTTTCTCACATATAAAATAGGGTTAATGACAGTCCCTCTCACATAGGATTGTCCAGAGGAACGAGGCGAGTGTGGGAACGGCACCGAGCAGGCCGTGTCTGCTTAATCAATAATATGTTATTATTTCCTCCTCTGTAAAGTGAGGTAATAAACCTACCTCACAAGGTTGTTCTGAGGATATTGCTTACTATTAATGGGTGCTCTGGTAAGTGCTTATTGAACGGTTTTTCCCTTTCAAGGGGGAACCACAGGGATTGGCCTTTCTTGAGTGCAGTTCACTTGTGGTTTTCCATATTGATTACCCACTAAATGGGGCTTCGGGGAAAGCAGTTTTAAAACCAGAGGCAAAAACAATCAAGGAGGGATGATGCAGCCTTTGGGACTGGTCCAGGGCACAGGCTCCCTCCACCCTGCCTGCCTCCTCCCTCCGTGCCGTCTGCTGGGACGACGATGGGTGCCAAGCACCCGTGTAGAGCAGAGCCTTCCTAGGGGAAAAACCTGCATAATTGCAAACTTGATTGGCTTCTGGGCAACCTCTCCATTTACGAATGAGAAGGACGCCCAGAGAGGAGAAGGGACTTGCTCCCAAGTCACACACACACTCAGCCCAAGAGGGGCCAGGTGTCTAACTCAAGCCTTCAGATTCCAAGTCCAGGGCTGTTTCAACCAAGCCCTCTGCTTCTCTGCTGAGAATGTGGATGAATTCTGACCTGGCAGAAATTTATTTGGGAATCTTCAGACATTTGTTTCATCTAGAATTACACAAAACCAAAGACAGCACACTGCTTCTTGCAGATTCAGAGGCTGGCCAAGAGAGGAATAATGGCTTCTTTAAGATCACCCAGCTGGTTAAGAACAAAAACTTGATACGGCCAGCCCATGGCTGAGTGGTTAAGTTTGCGCACTCCGCTTCGGCGGCCCAGGGTTTCGCCAGTTCAGATCCTGGGGGCGGACGTGGCACCGCTCATCAGGCCATGCTGAGGCAGCATCCCACATGCCACACCTAGAAGGACCCACGACTAAAATATACAACTATGTACTCGGCTATTTGGGGAGAAAAAGCGAAAAAAAAAACCCCAAAAACCTGCAGATGTGACATGGGTCCATCCATCCATCCATTCTACAAGTATCAATAAGTTTCTACTGTGTCAGGCACTGAAGATACAATGGTGAATTAAACAGCAGTAGCACTCATAGTCATTATATTAATAACAATAATTGCTGCCATTATAGAGCAGTTACTATGGAGCCAGGCATTATGCTAAGCACTTCACAAATTCTAACTCTTTTAGTCCTTTAACAATATCCTAGGGAATTAAGTGCCATAATTATCTCACTTTACAGTAATAAACATGAAGCTCATTGGGGTTAAGTAACTTGCCCAAGGCCAGAGCCAGGATTCAAACTCATAGCTTTGTGCTCTGAACGATTCCATTGTGCCTGTTACTATGCTCTCCTGCTCCCCCTCCTTCCCTCACAGAGGCTATTTTTCAAAGCATTTTCATCCATCTCTGACCCTCACAACAATCCTACAAGGTGAATAGGACAGGTAAGTTATCCCCATTTTGTAGATGAGAAATCTGAGGCTCCGAGAGCCTAAGTGACTTGCTAACGTCCTCTTACAGTTGGAGCTATGGCTCCTGACTTCCACCTGGGCCATGGAGGTTGCTGGGGTGTGCAGACGAGAAAGAATGGGAAGAGGACCTTGTCCCCTGGGCCACAGGCCAATGCTGGGACTACAGAGGACAGCACCTACCTTGTGCACCCAGTCCTTGCAGTCATGGTCCTGCATGCACTTGTCCAGTGCCCCGGCCGACAGCACCAGCACAAAGTTGCGGGCACCCATGACACTCTGGATGAGCTTGTCCTCGAACTTGCCTGCTTCCAGCTTCTCCACATCGATGAAGACATTGAAGCCGTGCAGCTGCAGGTGCACCTTCAGGAGGCTGTGAAGAGGTCCTGTGTCAATGCCCTGGCCTGGCCCAAGGAGCCAGGCTGTCTGCTGCCGGCCCCCCCTCACCTGGCCAGCTGGGAGCCTGAGTTCCTGCGGTAGCTGATGAAGACATCCGGGGTGTCCCCACCGGGCTTGCAGCCAGAGCAGGGCAGTGGGGAGTGCAGCATTTCTGAGGCAGGCAAGAGACAGCTTGGTGAGGGAGGCTCCTCCCCATCACTCCCCACGAGGGGCATCATCCCCTGCCCACCCGGCCTTCTCAGCCCAGGCAGGGTGTCTTGTTCCAAAAAGGGGCACTGAGGTAGAGAGATGGGGCTTACAGGAAGGAAGGCTGCTAACTGTTGGTGAGTCCCTCTCAGGAGGCAGGCACTGTGTTTTAGGGACATTGATACCCACCTCCAGCCCTGCCTTCTCTCCTGAACTCCAGACCTGCATGGCCAGCTGCCCGTAGGCGCTCCAAACCAACACCTCCCAGATCCTCCCATGATCCCCTTCTTCCCGGTTTCCCACCAAAGCCAGAAACCTGGGTATCAGCCTCGTCTCCTGCCTCTCATTCATTCATTCAGCAAATATTTACCATGTGCCAGGCATTATTCTTAATGCTGGGCATACAGCAGCGAACAAAGCAAACCAGCGGTGCCCTCGTGGAGCTGACGTCCAGTGCTCAGAGCCAGGCGCCGGGCTTTATGGAGTCTTCCTCCCAAACATCTTGGACTCCAGCCCCAGGGCCCTCCTATGTCCAGGCCCCCAACTCCAGCCTCCTCAGTGGTCTCCCCCAATTCACACTTGCCCAGTCTAATCTGTTTGCACAGCTACCAGAGGGATCTTTCTAAAATCCAAGTCTAAGTGTGTCATTGTCCCCACTTAAAAAATGTGCATGGCTCCATACTTCCCATAGAAGAGAACTATAAGCTGTTTTTGTCATAGGACCTTCCTGTTTCTTAAAAAATGGGATTTTATTAGGAGCTGCAACGTAAAAATGATGAAAGTGGATCTGCTTTGGTTGAAACAAAAGAATGGGGCGAAAGCCCAGTCCCTTGTCCCCGATAGGAGCTTGGTGTGTGCTTGCTGAACGAATGGGTGAATGGAAAGAATTCATCTTCTTATAATATTCAGACTTAACATTCAGAGACAATATTTGTCTGTGTATGAAGCAGAAAGATGGAGGTTCAAATCTCAGTTCTGTTATTTAATGGCTTTTATAAGCTTGGAAAATGTAGTTAAATTCTTTAAATCTTAGTTTCATCATCTTTAAAATTAATACCCTTGATGGAAATATTCTTTAACTTTGATTATGCTGGTAGTCACTCAGGGGTGTGCTTTTTCAAAACTCGTCAAACTGAACACTTTTAAGTTCAATTAGACCTTTTATTTTTATTTTTTAAAAGTTGATTTAAAAAAATTAATGGTCACTGCATAGAGTGGATGTAGAGATTAATGAGATAATATCTGTTAAAAACTTAATATGGGACCTGGCATATAGTAATTGACCATAAATATTAGCTAAAGAGTAAATTAAAATAAATAAGTGAATAGGGCTGCTAGAGCCCTAGAATCCACTCTGCCCTCATGACCTCCCTAAAGCACTTCCAGAACCCAGACTTTGTCAGCTGTTGGCTAATAGGATAAGCCCCTGTCTTCCCACCCATATCCCATGTCGCTCCCTCCATGCTCTGTCTTACCTCCACGCTTGCATGTGCTGCTCCCTATGCCTGGGTTGCTCTTCCTGCTGCGCCCCGCCCCCCGCCCCCCAATACATCCTTCCTGCTGCGCCCTCCCGCCCAGTACATCCTTCAAGACCTGGTCCAGCATGCTCTAAATGCCTAGACCTGGGTGGACAGGGTGCAATGATTCCTCCGGGGGCCCACTGGAGTCCTGGGCATGCCTCCTGCCATAGTGACAGCCTGTTATATACCAGCCTTACTCCCACCCTCCTCCCCACCTCAGACTGGGAACTTCTTGAGGGCAAAGCGCAACATAGTCATCTTTGCATCCTCAGAGTCCAGTCTGGCAGAGCGCATGTACTCAAACAGCAGCGAGGCTCCGAGGCCCCACCACGTGTCTCCCCTCGCCCCTCCAAGGCTAGGGCTAGGGCAGGGGTGGGGTGCCAGGCAGGCAGGCTGACCTCTGGCGGCCGAGAGGATGCGGGCGCGGTGCACGCCCAGGCGGATGCCGCAGTCCTCCAGGAGCTGCTGCTCGGATACGCGGTGCAGCAGGGAGCGGTCCAGGCCGCAGCTGACCAGGCCGTAAGTGTATTGGCGGAAGCGCGGGTCCAGGCTGCCCAGCCAGTCAGCCAGGTTGCTGCGGTCGCACGTAGCGTAGCTGGCGAAGGTCTTGAGCTCCGTGAGCTCCCTAAAGAATCTGCACCCCGGGGAGGAGAGGACGCTGAGGTCCCGATCCGGGACTGGCTGGTGGCGGAGGGGGCATTTAGTTAGACCTCGCGGGCAGGGGGCGGGCAGGAGGCTCCATACCTCTTGCGGGTGATGCCCGACTTCATGCCCAGGTCGGTCTGGAGTTCCTCCTCCGTGAGCCGCAGAAGCAGGTCGCCATCTACCTGTTGCTCCTGGGAGAGGGGTCAGATTTAAGGATGGGCTCCTATCCTCAGCCCTTGGACCCAAAGCACAAGATGCAAGAGGAGGGAACTGGGGACGGCGATGGAGGAGGCGGATGGGACCCATATTAGAGCCGAGTGACCCTGAAAATGGCTGAATACAGGGTCCCCACCCTCGAAAGGCCACCCTGGCCCTGTGGGTGTGCGGGCCGGGAGGGGGCGCAGTTGCCTGTGTGCAGGGCGTCCCTAGCGGCCGCGCGCCCTCGGGGATGCGCCGGCTCCGACTCCGGGAAGGCAGCCCCACGCGGCCCTACCCGGAAGCTCTGGCAGTACTGGGAGAAGCCGATCTGCTGCAGCCACGTCTGGACCTCGGCCTCCTTCCAGCTGGCCACGCAGGACAGGATGGGCCGCGGCACCTCCTCGCCCAGCAGGCGCAGCGCGCGCTTGGCCAGCGCCGACGTGGTCCCATTGGTGGAGTAGGAAACGAGGCGTTTCAGGCTCTGGATGGCGCCAATGTCACTGAATACCTAGAGAGGGGTGGGGAGAGGGTGTCTTGGAGTCACCAGCTCGCCAGCCACCCCCAAACGTGCCCAGTCCCTCCCCTCGCCTCTTCTCACCCCTGAAAGTGCCCTAGCCATCTGCCCTAGCCCTGCCTTCATCCAACAAATCACCCAGTCATGTGGATTCCCCCTCCGGAAGCTGGTCCTCCTCATGTCTCCCTTCTGCAGCTTCCTTCCGTCCTGGGATAAAGTGTGCGCTCTCAGTACAGCCACCAGGCCCCCCACAGTGCAGCCCCTGCCCACCAGTCCCAGCTCACCTCTCCTGCACCAACCGCATTTGTCTGACATCCACCCACGACGAAGGTGATCCCACCTCTGGGCCTCAGCCCATGGTGTTCCAGCCTGCTTGTGGGAGTCCTACTCATACACTGGAGTCCAAATTGATAATCACCTCCTCCATGCAGCCTGCTTTGATTCCCTCACAGCTTGGCCCATACCTCCAGTTAGGCCTTGTTCCACACTCTGAATGCCACTGTCATTAGTTGATAATACAACTTCCACTGGATGATAGCTGAGGTCATGTCTTAGTCACCCCTAAAATCCCATACTTGGCACACTGCAGGGCACAGAGTGGGGGCTCACTAAGTCTTTACTGCACTGCACTCACTTGGCCTTGCTGGGAAAAGGGTACCAGAGCTGGTGGGCATGGCTGCTTCCCAGACCCAATCCTTGGGGACTTCACTCCCTACTTCCCTTCAAGACCCTTCTCCCAAAGTAGAATGACCTGCTTTGTAAAGCCAGTCCTCCCACAGCCCAACTCTGGGGCACAGAGAGGAGAATCAGAAGGTCCTAGAACACTGGACCTTGGAAGAGGCCTCAGAGACCCCCTAACACAACAGTCTCTTCTTGATCTGTGGGGACACACACAATGAGTGACAATCATCTGTGAGACACACTCCTCTGAGTGGCCCCAGATGACAGCCCTGGTAACAGACAGAGTGGTCCAGGCAGTGTGCACCACTTCCTGTGCACCAGCTGTCACTGATCCCGAAAGCCCCCAGAGGAATGCAAAGGCGGGAGAGTGACGTTATAGGGATAATCTTGATTCTGTAATATTTAAAAAGCAAAAAACATGAACTTTTGATAATTTAACTATTACTAGTCCCACATCCAGGGTAAGAACTGCTGCTGTGGTACACTCTTTCCATTTTCCAGAGGAAAAAAATGAGGCATGGAGAGAGGCCCAGAGAGGGGAAGCCAGGTACCCAAGGTCACACAGCAAGTGAAGCAAAGAGCAAAGGCTTCAAATCTAGCCGTGGGCATGGGAACTCTTGAGACTCAGGTGGGAGTTATCTGGCCGACACGCTGATATCCTGCCCCAAGCCTCTGTCTGTATACTTCAGCTCCTTCCTGGACTCCAGACCCAAATGACAAAATGGCCCACTGGAGCTCCCCAACTGGTCTCTCAGGCACCTCAAACCCAATCTGTCCCAGTGAACTCACCCCCACACCCCCAAGCCTCTCACCCAGTTCACCTTGTTTCAGTACCACCTGCCACCATCCACTAGGTTATCTATGTCCACAGCCAGGAGTCATCCTCAGCCCCTCCCTCTCCTTCACCGAGCCACTCACCGAGTCACTCAAGTCCTTATTATCTCTTCAGCACCTCTGGAATCAGTCTGCTTCTCTCTGCTTCTGCTGTCATGCCGCAGTCCCCAACCTCCACTGTCCTAACTGCCCCCCTACCATGGCCTCCTATCTGGTCCCCTTGCCTCCAGCCTCAGCCCTGCCAATCCCATCTCCAAGCAACAGTGTCCCCTCCTTAAAAACCTTGGTCTTGCCTTCAAGGCCAGAATGACTGGTCGGTCCCTCGTCCTTCTCCTTGCTTCACCTAATACTTATGTGTACTTGAAGTCGCAGTTGACTGTCCCTTCCTCTGGGAAGCCTTCCCAGACGCCCTCTAACCCCCGCCCGATCCCACCCTCGCACCCACCTTGGTCTTGCCCTGTAGGCTCTTGATGGCAGCCTCTGCACAGAGATAGAAAGCCCCGATGCACTGCGCCTCCAAGCGCGACGAGTCGAGCAGCGGCACGAGGCGCTGCAGGTCGTCGGGCCCGCGGCCCTGGCTGGTGTCGCTGGCGTCCACCAGGCAGCGGGCGAAGCGGCCGGGGTCCAGCGAGGCCACGAGCGGCTCCACTAGCGCCAGCGTGCCGGAGCGCTCCACCTCGCGCTCCACCTCCTTGTTGGTTGCCAGCACCGCCACGGCGAGGCAGGCGTGCAGCCGCAGCAGCTCGTCCTCTTTGGAGAAGGCGAGCGGGAAGAGCCACTCGGCGGCGCGCTTCTCCACCATGCGCCGCTGCGCCGCCTGGCCCCCGTGCAGCGCGCAGTTGGCCAGCGCCAGCGCACAGTGGCGGAGCAGCGCCGGGTCCATGCGGCGGCACCAGTACAGCACCGCGTCCAGGCCGCCGGCCGCCACCAGCCGCTGGCACGTCTCCTCCGAGTGCTTGAACATGTGCTCCAGGATGCCTGCAACGCTCCGCGCCAGCTCCACCGGCTCGCGCTCCTTTGCCAGGTTCAGGATCACACCCAGCCCGATGCGCGCCACGCGGTCCCTGCCGAGAGAAAGTGGGACGGGGACAGTAGAACTGTCGCCTGGGGTGCTCGGCTTGCCCCCTGGAGGCCACAGCCTGGCCACTTATCTCTCTGGGCCTCACCAGTGTTACATAGGACATGAGCGAGAGCATTATCCTCCCTGCCTGCCCGCCTCATCTCCTGTCCTGGGAGGACCAGACTTCTCTGATTCTGAGGGTGCTTCACCCTGGCGGCACCCATCTCCTCCCCAAACCCTCCCCTGGAGAAGCAGTCTGTGTGGTGGTTAAGAACCCTAGCTCTGGAGCAGATCCCCTGGGTCCTGGTTTCTTCTTTGCCATTTTCTAGCTGTGGGACCTTGGGTACCTTCCTTTATCTTTCTAATTCAGTTTGCTCATCTCATAAATAGGATAAAAAGAATACCTAGCCCATAGGGTTATTATGAGAACTAATGTGATAATCCACGTACAGTGCTCCCTCAGCACAGCGCCTGGCTCGTAGGAAAGACTCAATAGATGTTAACTTCTTATCCTCATTTGAAGCGTCCCTTGAAGTCCACCACTCTTATTAGCCTTGCCTTCAAACTTCTCTTCATGCCATGCTGTGTGACTGGGGGGTATTCATTCATTCATTCAACAGACGTATATTGAGGACCTACTGAGTGCCAGCCACTGCACTAGGGGCTGAAGTTGACCAGTGACTAAGAGTGACTGGAGCTTATACACAGCATATACAGAGACAAACCATAAGCAAGTAAACAATGAAGGAACAGGATATCAGTGATATGGCCATAATTCTAGCAAAACCGGTGATGCAATGGAGAGTGCCTGAGCGGAGGGCTACGTCTGAGGAGGTGACATCTTAGAGTGAAATATCCAGAGACCGCAGCCTGCAAGTGTGTGGGAGAAGAGCCTAACAGGCAGAGAGAACAGCAAGGACAAAAGCCCTGAGGGCTGATGAGCTCAGCACGTTTGAGGAATAGAAAGAGGGCCAGAGATACCTGCGATGTCTAAGACCAACAAGGAAAAAGATAAAACCAACAAAGGATTCATATATAGGATACATAGGTAAATATTCAAATTGATAAGAAAAAGGCAGTAAATCCAAAAGAAAATGGGCAAAGGACAAAAGAAGAAATCCAAGATATTAACAAGCAAATAAAATGATGCTCTAACTCACTAGTCATCAGAGAAGTGAAAATTTAAACAGCTATCACTTTACATCTATTAGACAGGAGAAGGCAGAAGCTGGGTAATGTGGAAGGTCTGCGAGGTGTAGGGCTACGAAACCTGAAGCTCTGTAGGTGGAGGTTGAGGCTCTTGGGTTTATATCTCAATGAGATTGTCACACAGATACACAAGAGGAAATGGACAGGGTGGTTCGCTGCAGTGTTATTTGTGATGGGGGAAGCTGGTAGCAGGCCGGTGTCAAGCCTGGGAGAGTGGAGAGGCAAGATGGGCAGGTGCCCACTCTGGAGGACTAGGAAGCAGTTACAAGTGACTGAGCAGATGGTAACATAGCAACATGAGGGATCTTTAAAACACAGTGCTGAGTGGGGAAAAGTAAGAAATAGAATGTGCTATATAACACAGCACCATTTGTGTAGATGGGAAATACATGCACACAAAACAAGAATAAAGATTTTACCAGAACACAGATAGAAAGACACACGTTAAATATGCTGAACAGTTGCCTATGGGATTAAGTCAGAAAGATGGTGGAGATATTAGTCCAGAGGAGGAGTGGGGTTGCATTTTAGGCATAGATGTATGCAAAGACTTGGAGATGTCTGAGAGCTGGTGCGCTTAGGGACCTGCCCCTGCCTCGGCCATGCTGAAGTGAAGCCATTTCAAGTTACTGAGGCTGGGGGTTCAAGGGGAGAGTGAAGAAAGAGTCCTGAGGGCTTTTGAACCATCCCAAGGCATTTGTACTTTTCTTGATGGCAAATGGGGAGCCATTGAAAGGCTTTAGGAAGGGGAGTGACCTGGTCACTCCTGGGTTTCAGGAAACTCATTTGGCTGCTGTGAGAAGGACGTGTCCAAGTGAGAGAGCCTGGAGGCCAGCAGAGCAGGCCAGAGAGTTGCCACGCTCCGGGCAGAGGTGAAATTTCCCTGTCTTCCTGACTTCCACAAATGATGTCTTCCACAGGTGACGTGACCCCCAGAGACTTGGAGGCCCAGCCAGCCATGGAGTCCTTGCCTAGTGAGCCCCATGGTGACCACAGTGCTGTGGCTTTGCACCCACTGCAGGCCCCGGCTGAGCCCAGAACATGGCATAAGGCCAGCACAGTTGTGCTGAGCTGATCACTGAGCTTCTCTGGAGTCTAAAGGCATAGATGGGTCCTAATCATCCACTCGGGCAGCTGGTGATTGTTCCTTTTATCAATGAGAAAGCCAAAGCTCAGAGAGGTTACATGACACACCCAGGGTTACACAGCTGGTGAGAGGCATCGCTGGAATTTTAACTCACATTTCTCTCCGGAGCTCAAGATCCTTTGTTTATACTTTGTGCTTCCAGGACAATCTGACTACATAAACCCTGAGACTATCAGCACCAGGGTGTGCTTAAGCAATCATCTAATCCAATCATTTCCTGAGGACCAGTGAAGGGAAAGCCTTGCTCAGGAACATCAATTCAGAGAGAGGACTTCATTCGGAGTCTCTTGACCCCCTGCCCTCGCCTTTCCCTATGCACTTGACACTTCACAGAACTTGAACTGTGTGCTTGTTGTGAGGTCTGTTCACTCAGCTCCCAATTCTTCTGCAGCCTGAGAGGCTGTGGCCTGGGTTCAAATCCCAGCTCCAAAGGAGGGGAAATGGTACATATACACACATATACAAGAATGTACATATAATGTACATATATGTGCAAATACTAGCATATGCATAGACTCTGGAAGGCCATAGAAGAAACTTGTTTCACTGGTTTGCCTCCAGGGAAGGCATCTGGGTGGAAAGAAGAACTTTCAAGTGTGTATCTTTTTTGTGCCTCTGTGCTTTTTTGAATTTACGTGCAATAGTTTTCTGGTTTCTTTTAAACATGTCTCCTCCACTTATTCACTGTGTATTCTCGGGGAAGCCATTTAACCTCTCTGAGTTAAACCATTCAACCTCATTGTGGTTCCCTGATGGGGATGGGCTGTGAATTTCGAGGGCTAGCAGTCAGATGGGGCCCTTTCTGGGTATTTTGGAACCAAGCTCAGAGGGCCCTATCTTGTTTTGCTTCTCCTGGTATTTGGGGGTGAGGGGAGCTGTGACCTAGGCTCCTGGGCACTGGCTGTGGCAGCCCCCTGGGAAAAAGAGAGCTGCAGGAAAGGGAATAGCAAAAGGAGGGGGTGCATTGATGGAAGAAGCTTCTTTTAAGAGGAGGTTGGTTGATGGAGGAAGGACAAGATTTCATTGACATAAATTCTCACTGTGTCACTCCCCTTCTCTCCCTTCCAGCCTCCTCCCCGCGCTGTCTAGACAGGTGAGGAGATACTGCCTTTCTTTGGGAGGATTTTGATCGCGCGACCAGGTGCGCTCGGCTCTGTCCTTGGTCCTGAAGTGATGCCAGCGCCACACGTTCTTTCTCAGGACCAGGGACACTGGTTAGTGAGACTCTTTTCTCAGTAATTCTGAACCTGGTGAGGATTATTATTTTCAATCTTGAAAAACATCAGTGCTGTTTGCATCTTGCAGCTCTCCTCTTCCTAGGGTGTTGGCTGCACCCATTCCTCAGGAACTCTGTCCCAGCCCACGCGCCAGGCCTACAGGGCACACCCGCCAACCTGGGCCCACCACGTCCAGTGAGCACCCACTCCGTTTGTGAGCCCTTCAAATTTATGGCCAATCCCCATCAGGACACCTGATGTTATATGGGAGATTAATGACTTGCTGAACAAGCAGAACCCTAACTTGGTCTCCCAGCTTAAATGGCTTCATTCATGAATTTTTGACAGTTGTATCATTTCCACCATCTATGAGGTTATTTTTACTTTTTGAAAGTCGGAAAGAAAGCACCCCTAACCTATGCCCATAACACTTGTGAGAGCTGCATGAACTGAAAGTGACCCTTCCAGACCTGAGGGGCCCAGGAATTCAGAATGAGACTGGAGTGTGACAGCCTGGTCTGCTCTGGTAGCTGAGGGGAGAGAAAGTGGGTGCTCAGGGGTCCTCATATTCCAGGGAAGACCCCAAGAGGCAAGCAAGAGTGGCAGCTAGGCCTCAGTGCGACCCCACCTACTGTATCTTGGCACTATGTGGGGACGGGGTAGAGAACACATACTCTGTCTGGCCCCTGCCCAGCTCTGCACCTCGGTTTCCTCTTCCCCGACCCATTCAACCCAGCAGAAAACCTCCTGTTCCCCATTAGCAGCAGCAGAATGAGATCATGTCTGGCCTGTTATGTGGACCAAAATGAAGAAGAAGGAAGCAGGAGGCAGACAGGAGTGGCATGAAGGGGGAAAGTAAAACGAAGTGAAAGTCAGCACTCATTTCAGCCTGGAGAGAGAGGAAAGGGGAGACCCATCCTCCCTTTTCTGAGTATTGTGTTCTCTTCCTTACTCAGTGGCAGAGAGAAGGCAGCATAGAAGGGCACCCAGGCCCGTGGGGAGGAGGGCTGTGGATTTAGGAGGGCATTGACAATAGGATCCCATCTCCATCATCAGAACCAGGGACAGATTCCTGTCCTACTACTCCATTCTTCCTCTCCTTGTCTCATTCCTCACCCCACTAGCCCTGGGAGCGAATCCTGGCTGCACCATTAGTTCACTGTGTGACGCTGGGAAAGTCTTTAAACTTTCCCAAGCCTCAGGTTCCTCATTTCTAAAATGGACAAGCTGATCCCCAAGAGGGGTGTAGTGCAAGAAATTGTACAGGTGAAGCAGTAAAGGCACAGTGTGAGTCACACGAAAGACAGACCAGGCACTCGACCACTCTTGCTGCCCCACCGCCCCCCACCCCCACCCCCGCGCTCTCCTCTCAGCCCAGCATCCTCACCGGTTCTCAGCCACCAGGATCTGCTCTAGCAGGCGCGCGGCCTGCACGCGTGTCTCCAGCTCCGGCGCCTGCAGCAGCCGCAACAGCAGATCAAGGCCTCCGTCCAGGCGGATGGCGTCGCACAGACCCTGGGCTACTTCGCGGCCCACGGCCGGCAGCAGCCAGGCCTCCTCCACCAGCTGAAAGACCTCGGCCAGGCCGGCGCCCACGGCCCGCGCGCCGCCCGCCTGCTTCAGCGCCGACAGCGCCTGCTGTAGGTCGGGTAGCGCGCGCTCCAGGGCGTCCTGCACCTCGGCGCCCGCCCCGGGCGACACCTCGCGGGGCCCATGGCCTCCCGCGGCCCACCAGAGGCCCGCGCCGCCTCCCCCGTCCTGTCCCGGCACCGCTAGCCGCTCGGCGCCGGGCCGTGGGCCCGACATGGCGAAGAAGCGGCACAGCTTGTAGGCAGAGAGGAGCAGCGTCAGGACCATGGACGCCGGGCTGCGGGGGACATCCCCAGCCTGGAGGGGCGGGGCCGGGCGGAGAGACCCAGACCTTGGGAAAAGGGGGACCCAAGAAGGGACCAGGGAGAAGAAGATACAGGAGGGAGGGATGACAGTCAAGGGCGCTGGTCAGAAGTTTGAGGGAGGGGTGAGGGCAGGATCTGGGACGAAGCGGTTGGGGAAGGGGATGCAGGTGTAGATGCAGGCGATGGGCTGGAGGAGGGAGAGAGGAGGCGAGGAATGGACCCAGACGCCGGAGGGTCTAGCAGGCAGGAACCAGAACAAAGCGCGGCTCCAACTCAGGCTCCTCTGGCAGAAAGATGCTCTGCAGCGGCCCCGCCCCTGAGAAGCCGCGGAGCAGGATCCGACGCCCCGCCTCTGGGGGCTCCTCCCCTGCCGCCCGCGCAGTCCCACCCCCAAGCCTTCCCTAGACACGCCCACACCCTGGCCAGGCCCTTCTCCCATAGTTCATCCCAGGCCCGCACCGCTCGGCGCAGGTGGAGAGGTAGAGGTCGGCCTTGGTTTTCCCCCAAGACGCTGGAATATGAGGGCAACACTGTTGAGTGTACCCTCCCTTGTACTAGTGGTTAATGCCATCATAATAACGACTCTGTACAAGTCTTGAGGCCCTTTATGCCTGTTTCTCAGTTAAGCCTTACAGCATACATACAAGTAGGGAGTAGCGTTCCCATTTAACAGCTGGCCCGACTCAGGCCCATAGAGAAGAGACTACCCAAAGTCACACTCCCCTCTGATTACAGAACAGGAAGAGCCAGCTGGAAACTCTGAGGATCACTTCCGCCAGGGGGTGGGAGGACTTCAGGACATCCGTGGAGCTCTGAAAGTGGGCACAAAATCAGGCGTTCTGTCCTAGTGGGCATTTTCTGTGTAAAAAGACCCATTTTCTGGGTCTTACTTCTCAGGAGGGTCTGCAAATATGGGGAACTAGGCCACTCTTTACCGATGGGGAGACTGAGGGCAACGACAGAGAGTGGCCTGACCAGGAGCAGAGAGTTAGTGGAGGGCTCAGGAATCAAATCTAGTCCAAAGGGTTAATACTCACCCAACTTACTGTGCTGTGAAGACCAGCTTGGGAAAATCAGTACACCCAAGAGATGAACACATACATGAAATGTCATTCTTTCATGATAAAAAAAAATTTCCACAGAGTGCTTACCAGCGCTCCTCCTACCAACCCCCCCTCACTGCCCTAAATACACAATGGGTGGGTGAGCCACCCAGCCAGGGATGTGCCTGATCAAACAGATCATGGATCAATAACCATTTATGGGGAAAGAAGTTGGGGCATTCCAGGCCCTGGGCGTTTTGTCTGCTTTCGCTCACGCGATCTCCCAACATCCCACGAGGCAAGTATTATTAGTCTCATTTTACCAAAAAGAAAACTAAGGCAGGAAAAGCAGTTTGCCCAAGGTCACACAGCCAGGGAGTGGCAGAGTGGGTCTTCTTTCTTCCCTCCAGACCCACTGTGCTATTCCCCTTCTGAGATGACCCTGAGCTTGGCAAGGATCCTATTCGCAGCTCTCCCAGGCCCAGAGTTCCAGGAATGTGACCCTATGCGGCAGCAGGGGTCCGGCACTGGGGGCTGGGCTGGAGGTTGAGTAAACAGAGCAGCAGAAAAGGCAGCGCCTCTTGTCTGGTGCCCTCCCTCCCTGTCTCCGCCTCTCCCTCTCTTCCTCAGGCATCAGAGCAGAGACCGCAGGGGGTGCAAAGTGCAGAGCCCAGTTTGCCAGGCTCGCAGCTGGAGGCCCTGCCATGGCACCCACAAAGCCCCTTCTGATGCTGGCCATGCTGGCGTGGGCTGTACTGGCTGACCAAGGTTTGGGAGGGTGTTGGTGCTCATCTGGGCCAATGTAGGGTGAGGGTGGCCAGGCTTGGCCGTGCCAACTGACACCCCCTCCCCACAGAGTCGTGCAAAGGCCGCTGCACTGAGGGCTTCAACTCCGACAGGAAGTGTCAATGCGACGAGCTCTGCTCTTACTACCAGAGCTGCTGCGCCGACTACCAGGCTGAGTGCAAGCCTCAAGGTGCGTTCAGAGTGGCTGGGTGGGCCTGGGGTCCCCTCTGCAGCTGGAGACTCACCACTATCCTCTCTGCCTGCAGTGACTCGCGGGGATGTATTCACTCTGCCAGAAGATCAGTACGGGGTCTATGACTACCACGAGGAGACCAGCGTCCCACTACCGTCAGAGACCCCTATCCAGAGCCCTGACCTGCAGGCCAAGCCTGAAGAGACTTTTGAGCAGGCACCTGTTCTAAACCGTGGGGAAGAGGACCCAGGACCTGGGCAGGGCAGCTCAGTGCCTGATGCAGGGCCTCTAAGGCCTGAGGCGGGGCCCCTAAAGCCTGAGACCACTGATCAAGAGATCTCTGAGTCCGCAGCAGAGGAGGAGCTGTGCAGTGGGAAGCCCTTTGATGCCTTCACTGACCTCAAGAATGGTTCCCTCTTTGCCTTCCGAGGTGACTCCAGGGGCAGGTCATGGGGGTGTGGGTCTGCCCCAGAAGCATCCCCTCCCTCACACAACCTCCCCCACTCTAGGGAAGTACTGCTATGAGCTGGATGAAAAGGCAGTGAGGCCTGGGTACCCCAAACTCATCCAAGATGTCTGGGGCATCGAGGGCCCCATTGATGCCGCCTTCACCCGCATCAACTGTCAGGGGAAGACTTACCTCTTCAAGGTGCCAGGCCCAGGGGCTGTGGGTCAGGGTTGAGGGCATCTAGGCAGGGGTTGAGGGCTGTTGTTCGCAGGACCAGGATGGGCAAGAAGTCTGGATCCCGGCCTGTGATCCCTGGCTGGTCTGTGGACAGGGAAGTCCAAGGCTCCAGGTGCTGGGAGACAAGCCTGGAACTGGGAGTGCTGCCTTGGGCATGGGACTCTGCCTCTATGCCCAGGCAGCTGTCTTGTCACCCCTCTCCGCCTTCCCTACCCCTTAGGGTAGTCAGTACTGGCGCTTCGAGGATGGTGTCCTGGACCCCGATTACCCCCGCAACATCTCTGAAGGCTTCAGTGGCATTCCAGACAACGTGGACGCAGCCTTGGCCCTCCCTGCTCATAGCTACAGTGGCCGGGAGCGGGTCTACTTTTTCAAGGGTACTCGGGCAGTGGGGTCGGGGTGGAGGAGGAGCAGGCGGTGGAGCAGTTTTCTTCCACACTTCACTGGGGACAGGCCTCAGATTATGCCCACCCCCCTGCCAGGAGCTCCTAACTTCGATAGCCTCTGGGCTTCCCAGCCTTGCTCATGCCCATCCCTTCTCAGGGAAACAGTACTGGGAGTACCACTTCCAGCAACAGCCCAGTCAGGAGGAGTGTGAAGGCAGCTCCCTGTCGACCGTGTTTGAACACTTTGCCCTGATGCAGCAGCACACCTGGGAAGACATCTTCAGACTTCTCTTCAGGGACACTTCCTCTGGTATGGAGGGAGGGCAAGTCTTGCTTCCCCCTCAAGAGGGCTGGGATCCCTTGGGAAGGTAGTGGTGGGGCTGGGCTGGCTGGAGGGGCTGATTGTGGAGCTATCGATCAAAAGCTGTTTGCTCAGGCCAGACTTTGCTTCTGTTGACCTTTGGGGGGAGGCTTGCCTCTACCTCGACCCCACACCTTGGACTTTGCCTAGCACAGCCAGCAGAAGGAGGGGCTGTGGCTGAGGCCACCGGGATGGGGGGAATATGGTGGAGGGAGGCCAAGGGAAAGAGCATTGACCAGGGAGTCAGAAGGCCGATTGCTGGACTCTGCCACTAGCTTGCTGTGTGCCCTTGGGCAAGGCGTGGTCCATCCTTGGGCATCTGATGAACTCAAAGGCTCTGCTGTGGGCAGGGTCCAGGCCCATGAGGCTCCCCAACAACGCTTTCCCTGCCACAGGTGGTACTGGACAGCCCCAGTTCATCAGCCAGGACTGGCCTGGTGTGCCCAGGCAAGTGGATGCGGCCATGGCTGGCCGCATCTACATCTCAGGCTCAGCTTCCCGCTCCTCCTGGGTCAAGAAGCCCAAGTCGGCACGTCGCAACCGTAAACGCTATCGGTCACGCGGTGGCCGTGGCCGCAGCCGCAGCCGCAGCCGCAGCCAGAGCCCCCGCCGGCAATCCCGTTCAGCCTGGCTGTCCTGGTTCTCCAGTGAGGAGAGCGGCGTGGGAGCCTACAACTATGACTATAACTATGAGATGGACTTGTTTATGCCTGCCACCTGCGAGCCCATCCAGAGCGTCTACTTCTTCTCAGGAGGTTGGAGCCCCTGCCACCCCTGTAGCTGGTTTGGCCAGGGTCTTCCCTGCTGTCCCTGGTCCCCATGGGCAGAATGCAGCCCTTGGGTGGTGACTCCAGAAGGCCAGTCTGGAAGTTCTTAGCCGTATTGTGGATGTTCACGTCCCCTTCTAGGAGAGACCCAGTTCTTTCTCAGGGCAGAATTGGGCAGGACCAGGCTGGATCTCACACACCCTCTCTCGATCTCTCTTCCAGACCAGTATTACCGAGTCAACCTTCGCACACGGCAAGTGGACACTGTGAGACCTCCCTACCCACGCTCTATCGCCCAGTACTGGCTGGGCTGCCCAGCCCCTGACGAGAAGTAGGAGTCTGAGCCCACACAGCTGGGCCCTCCGCTGCTCCCTCCTCTGACCTCCTCCTCCCAGCCCAATAAAGATCGCTTGGCCCTCAGTTTCAGACCACTGTCCTGACTGGGGTGGACGGGCAGGAGGCAGGGATCTGCCTGGGAAAAGGAGGGGAAGCTGGGCTGTCAGGATGGCTTGGGGAAGGGAACAGAGAAGAGCCTCCCCGTGTCCAGCCCATGTTGGGCTCAAGTCCTCTCTGTGAACCAGGGATGCTGTAGGCTGGGGAGGGCCTCATGAGTGCTAGCCTTCCTCCTGAGGTAAGCAGCCCCAAGCAACCCAACAGCAGCTAAGCAGGAGCTTGACCCCCTCTGATGATGACAGGAGTTGCCCAGCTCTGGGCTTGCTTTGCCTCTTGGAGTTGACTAGGGCCTTGGAGGAGAAAGAAGGGGCAGGACGCGGTGGGTTCTGGCTCAGCTTTTCTGCCCATCCTGGACCTGAAATGTGGTTAGCTCACAAACACGAGAGTCCCTGGTGAACTGGTCACTGTGCTCCCCCAAACCCACGCCTACAATGAGTCTCTAAGTTCTCCATTTTGGGTCTAGGGGGTGGGCACTGAGGTTAGGAGAGATGGGGAGGGGCAGGAACTAAAAGGAAATGCAAATGCACCCACTTTTCTTAGAAAAGTGGCCCAGAAGACTTCCAAGGATGGGATGAGGACACCGTAAAAACAAACATCTTTCTTAAAACCCTCCAATTGTACCTGTGGAACCTCTTCTGATTCCAGGTTCCTGAACTCCAGGAAGCACATCTGGGCTCTTGAGGGGCCAGGGAGAAAGGGTCAGACGCAGGCAAAGCTCTGAAGTAGACCCGGCACCACCCGAGGGAGGTGACACCTGCTCCAGCTCTGCTGAGGGCGGGGTGGCTTAAGCTCACCTCCTGTCCCCGTTTCACCCTCATCCTGTCCAGCATCACCAGCCCAGTCCTCAGTTGTGCGACAAGACTCCATCTACTCTCCTCTGATGGCAGCCAGCACTGGGGCACTGAGGGCTCCAGGAGGGTCAGCTGAAGCACTGGGTGCACTGGAATAAGGGATTTCTTTAGCTTCCTGGAAGAATTTTCAGGAAGTACAGGATTTCAGACACAGACTGCCAGAGTTTGAGGTTTGAGGAGGGGGGCTGGGACCAGCTCCCTTGGGGAAGCCCTGGAGGAGTAGGGGCTACAAAACTTTTGCCCCTTCCTTACTCCCAATAGCCCCACCACCACCCGTGGTCTTCCCTCTTTCCTCCGGGACTTCTCTGCCCAGCCTCGAGCTGGACTCTAAACCTCTCCCCTGCTGGAGGCGGGGCCAGCCATTCTGAGCAGATAAAACCCCAAACGGAGGGGTCTGGTGCGGGCACAGCCTTGGCATGGCCCTCTGGCTCCTCACTCTCTGGCAGCTCCATGGCCAGCCCCGTAGATGCTTCTCCAACAGGTGACCTGATGGGGACAGTGTGGGCAGGGGAGGATGTGGGGAAGGGTGTGATGGGAGAAGGTTGAAGGGGGGTGGGGAGTAGGGGCTTCAGGGTTTGTTGGGGGCTTTGAGGCTGGGATGGAGGCTTTTGCAGAGTCCTGGCCTGATCCTTACCCCGGCCCTCAGGCCATGCCAGTGGGTTGGGTCCCCACCGGAGAAAGCGGACCACCTTCAGCAGAGGGCAGCTGCTGGAGTTGGAGCGAGTGTTTGCAGCATGGCCCTACCCTGACATTGGTACCCGGGAACACCTGGCCCAGGTCACCTGCCTTCCTGAGGCCAAGATACAGGTGAGCTACGACCTCCTCTCAGGGTGGGGGTCCTCTTACACAGCCAACTTCTGGGCTTGACCCACAGCCCCTCCTCTCTGGGTATCCTGCCTCCCGGTTCTGCTTTCCCTGTACCTGGGGGGAGGGGGTGCTGGAGCCAGAGGAGATTCTTTCTTTCCTCACCAGGTGTGGTTCCAGAACCGCCGGGCTAAGAGAATAAAGAATGGGAAGCCAGGAGGCCTAAGCCCCAAGACTGAGCCACCCCAGAAATTTCATCTCTCAGACACTATCCAGCTGTCCCGGGAGCCACAAACACTACGCCAGCCTCCACCCTCCAGCGGCACACCTCAGTGCGCCTCGGTGTGTCAACACACCTCCTGTCCAGCTCCTGGCTTGGGTCCAGGGCAGGGCCGAGCAGGGGCTAAAGCTGCAGCCCCATGGGGACCAGCTGGGGTTTCAGGGGTCCACCTCTCTTCAGACCGAGCTACTCCCCAGACCTCACTGGGCAGTCTGTCTGACCTCATCTATGCCTCGGCCATTGTCACCAATCTGGACCACTAATCCAGGTCCAGAACTTGCAAGACCCCTCCTCTGGCTCCTGTAGCCTACCCTGCCCGTTAGAACTAAACATCAGAAGTGGATCCCTTGCCCGTTCCTTTTACACAGGGGGTTCTCTTATGGGAAAGATTAGCTCAGGGATCCCTCCCTTCCACTGTCCTCCAGGCCAGCCTAGATGCGGGTCCTGTGGAGTGACTGGGGCCTGGCTCCTACTACCCGGCATATGCCCATCGTCTCAGCAGGAGGTACCTACAGAGGGATGAGGTAGAGGGCCATGTTTTCCACCTCTCTTGCCAGGCTTGGTCCCCAATTCTTGTCACCCCAGCCGATAACACCTTCTCCCTCTAAAGGAGGACAGGCAGCTGCCCCTCACCTGAGGGCCCTTCAGGCCATTCCTAACTAACTGCTAAGTGAGCAGGGAGAGGAGAGTGCTGATCTAATTCCAGACTGCTGGGGACCAACCCGGCTATAGTTCAGGGCCTTCTCTCCTGACATCCTGCCACCTGGACAAATTAATCAGAACCATGGATCTGAAGAGGGTGATATTCAAGTAATAAAGTAGAAATAGGAAGCTGGGGCTTACGTTGATTTAATTTTCACGAAGATCAGATTGGCTGCCCTCTGACCTGGGGCTGTGGAGACAACCTGACAGATTTAGGATGCAGTGGGGGTGGGGGTATGTGCGTGGCAGCGGTGGGTTTTGGTATCACCCTCATCTGTAATGCCAACTAATCTCCAAATAAAACCCAAACTCTGTACCTTAATCTGGATTGTTGAGTGCTGCAAATGAATGAGGACGAGGGCCATTTGCTTTTGAAATTTATCTCCACCATCTAATCCCTAAATAGGGTCAGGTTCCACACAGATTCTGGGTAGGAGGTATTACCCAGGTTTCTGCTGGGATTAGTGAGAGGGAGAGTTAATTCAAAGACAGACCCTGGGGAGATGGGAGCCTCTGCTGCACGCCCTGCTCCTCATCGCAGTGGTTCCAGCACACTCCAGCTGCCCCCACTTCTGCAGCTTCTTTGCTTCAGAGAGAAAAGCAGGGAGTTTGCAATCGGTCTGTGCTGGATTCAAATCCTGACTCTGCTACATAACTTTGCAACTCTTTGAATGTCTATGAGCCTGATAAATGAGGAGGGTAACACTTGTCTCTTTATTTTGGAAATGAGAAGAAATAATGCAGGTGAAGGGTTTCCTGTGGTGTGCAACACGTTGCAAAAGCTCTCAATACATGCTACTTCCCTCTTCCTCTCCACACAGCAGGCCGTGAGAAACTGGGAAGGCCCCAAACTTCTTGTTCCACTGGCCTCCTGCCATGCACTCCCCTTTCTCCACGGGAAGCCCTGGACCCAGAGTGCACTGGAGAAAGCACTGGTATGGTGAGACGGAGGAAGGGGCTAAGGGCAGATAAAGTTCCCTTCTCCGCAAGGAGAACTGGAGGACAGGCCACTCGATTCCTATTTCTAATTCTGCCCTTGCAGATGGAAACCACCTTGAAAAGAGGCCATTTCCTCGGCAGGAACTAGGTCTTTTACTTCTCTACCCCAGGAGTGGGAAGAGTGCTTGGCCCATAAAGGAACTCTCAATAAGTGCTCAAGGCCACAGAAGCCTGTTGGGTTGTGAGTAAGGGGTGGGGATGAGGCAAAGACCCCAGCCAAAGAAAGGGGTGTGTGTGTATGTGGAATGACTCCAATCTAATCATGAGAAGATGACCTGGGTCAGAAGCTGTTTCAGGTGGCCTGCTTTTTATCTAAAATTTGAAAGTCTTCTAATCTGAATCCAGGTGCATGGAAGATGTGAAAGCCTAAAGATACGTGGGCACCCTGGCTTACCGAGTGCAGCACATGTACGTACAGCCGTGAATTTCAAAAAAGGTCAGTGTAGCTTTTCTAACTCAATCTTAAACAGTCTGGGTTGCTAGAAACACTGTAAAATGCCGCTTGCATTTTTTTCTGTTGATATTTCTTCTGAACAAAGAAATCCTAAAATTTCTCAACAAAGTGATCTATGGTGGAACACAAGGGCCTAGACCCTTCCTCTCTCTCATGTAGAATGTTGCCCTGAGAGGCTCAAACTTGCGACATATCAAGAAGAAACTGGCAACATTGCAGAGGAAATGTCTACTGAGCCAATGAGTGTCTAACTTCTAAGAACAGAAGAGAGCCCTGGAAAAAAAAAACACCATAGGAGCTCATTCAGAGAACGAACAGAAAGATGGAGTTTACCTTTAGGAACAGACCCTGAACAATTCTCAGAACCATGGAAATCTCTGAGCTTTTGTCTTGTCACAAGATTTGAAACAAACGTATACTGGATATAATAAATATTTATTAGGTAAATAACAACGCTGATATCATTTTTAAGTGCCTTATACAGATTCTATCAGCACACCACTAATCTAAAGTCTTAGAAGTTTAACATCACGTAGAGACTTCAGGACAACCTAGGAGTCTTTGGTTCTATTTAACAGAGGAAGGACCACAGCTGGTCATCTGATCCCTCTCAGCCTCAGTTTTGTCTTCTGGAAAAGGGGCCTAAAACCCTTTCCTTTTCCAACTTCCGGGACTGTTGTCAAGATCAAAAGCAATCATGTAAAACAATTAGTCAACTGTGAACATTTACTTACTATTTTTCGCACTCACCCAAACATGTTTAAGAACCTACATAAAATATGCCGCATTAGGCTTATTTATAACAATACATATATTCATAACATATATGACATGTACACATACTCATAGTTATACATATGGTTAAATCTGAAAATACTCCCTGTCTATAAAGAACGTCTCCCATTAATAGTAGAGATAAGCCACAGTAGGCATACTCAATCCAAAGATCAAACAAGCACAAGGGATCTTGCAATTAAAAGCAGACATACTCTTTTGCTGTCTGAACTGTTTTCCATTTTGGGAAGCAGAGCCAAGGGTGATGGGAAGGTGGGAGGGTTAAGCAGGGCTGAGCAGCAGAGACAGGCAAAGCGTACAGAAAATAGGAAAAAAGCAAGCAGAAGGAAGAGGATGAAGACAGAAATGAAGATTCTGAAAAGGCAGTTGCCATGCTTCCAATTCCACCATCCTGTACCAATCTGTCTTTCTTTTTTTGATGTCCTCTGATCAGTTCCTCTTCCAGCACAAACTGGAGAAAGGGAATCCTTTCTGCTTTTTTGGAGGCTTCTGATCTAAATTACAGGTCTGCAACAAGGATGTGTGGAGCAAGGATGACCATCGATCTCTGCACTTGGGCAAGTCAAGGCAGTACGGTCTACTGCTGGGAAGGCCTGGATTCTATTTACTCCTGCTGGAAAAAACCCAGCGCCAGCACTGCCCAGAACGGACTGGAGAAGGTAGATGAGCACAGGGTTCAGGACACGGTCCTGAGAGACCAGTTCTTTTCAGTTGTTGTCAGTCTCCTCTACTACCCTCTCTGGAAGTTGACAGAGGATGGGGCTCCCCACAGGAACAGCAGGCAGCCTTGGCCAGTCCTCTGACTAACTGGTGCTGAGTACGAAGAGCCTGACAGGTTGACTGAGTCAGTGATTGGCAGCTAGGAGCCTGGGGTCTCCCAAAACCCTCTCCAGACTTTGACGATGAAGCATCAGTTATAGCTCTCCCAATTCGCCTTCCATTGCCCGCACCATGACGTACAGCTCAGCCAGACCCACCACAGAGGCCACGATCAATGCAGCCAGTACCCGCTGGGGAGGAAGAGAACCAGGCTTAGCGGATGCAGGCCTGCCTCTGACACTGATAATAAGGATAGAGAGGACCCCCAACCCAGCCCACAAGTTGGGGGAAGGGGAAGAAAAGAGGATATGGATTCTCCAAAGGGTATTATCTACTCCCACGACTGCTGGATAGCTCAAATGCTCCTCTAATTTACTACATAAATATTTGTTCAATACCCAATCTGTGCGAGGCATTTTCACATAGTCCTCCCTTTTCTACTAACACTCCCAACTGGGGCACCCTGCTCTGCCCGGTGTCTACTCACCGAGGCCATTTCTGTGAAGATATACTGGCTTCCAAGGAAAGTGCAGACGAAGGCAGCTACCACCGTGACAATGAAGTTGAAGATGGTGATGACAAGAGCCTTCACTGATCTCACTTTGGGGAGGAGCCCAGGGAAGAAACCTCTAGGTCAGCATGCTCCAGGAGACCCTCTTGTCTCATGGCTGCCTCCCTCATCAACTGGGTTTCCCTCAAACAGAAAGCCTGAATAGCACCCAGAGCACTCGGGCGAGAAGGAGTGCCATGACCGACCCCTCCCAGGGAGAGGCTTTAGCAGCCGGATTTCCTAGTACCTCACCTTGCTTTCCCAGGTCACTGAGAGTCCCACCGTGCCTTGAATCCTGGGAAAAACAAAAAGCAAACGATTTCAGAATGGAAGCAGCTCAGGGGTAGCCCAGAGAGTATCCATTTGTCAGTCTGGGCTCAGCATTCTTTATTCTGCAACACATTAACTGCCTTCTCTGTGGGTTCTTTTGTCTGGGACCAGCTGGATTCTTTTCTGAGCCACAGATCAAGCATTTCAGAGAAAGGACAGAGGCTCTCAGTACCCATCTACCCCTTTCCTGCTAATGGTCAAGAGTACGCCAGAGAACAGTAGGGAGCACTGTCAGAAGAAAGGCTTCAAGGCTCATCCCCACCTCTACACTTTTCAGAATCAGTGACCATCTGAGCCCAGAGTCTCAGTGAATGAGTTGGGAATTATATTTGGTTTGTATGCAGCATGGAGCTTCTCTGGTCCCTGAAGAGTCTGCAAACTAAGTTTCCATGTTGTTTCTTTCCTCCGTACCTCTTTCCACGGCAGGGCCCTCCTTTCAGGGGCTACTCAGTCCATGTATTGAAAAGTAGGCCCTTACCTGACAAGTGACATTGCGGGTGATCCGGTTATATTCCTCATTGGCCAGCTGTATCTTAATCTTCTCCAGACGAGCAACTAGCTCTGGGTTCTGAGGCAGAAAAATTAAATGAGAAGAATCATATTCCCACTGTGCTAGAAAGCATGTCATAATCATGGTTTCAGGGGGCAAAGCACTCCTAAGGGTGCCAGGAGACCCATGTTCTAGTTCTGCCTCCATTGCTTTGGAAACCTTTTCTTTTTTGGATCTCAGTTTTCCAAGTTGTCAAACAGGGAGGACAATATCTGGTTCCCCCACCCCAGCTCTCAAGGATTTAAAAGACAAATTTTTGAGCCCAAAGGTTGATTTGTAAATTTGGATGTGTCATGAATAAGCCCAACTTAGCCAACACGGATGCTCACAAATGTATTCCTTACATACCCGGGGAGGCTTCACAACCTCTGGGAGATAGATTTCACTGCCTTCTAGGAGCTCATGAAGGTACAGTGTGGAATCTGGGAAGAAAAGATTTCCACAAACATAATGATGCATAGAGCTGAGGTCAAAGGATTAAGATCAGAGAAGGGTATAGCCCTTCTATTCTTCCTACCAAAATAAAATGTGGCCATTCCTATATGAATTCATCTCCAGAATCATTTTCAGCTGGGAAGAATCCAGGACAATTCTGCATGGCTCCTAGTGCTGCACAGCTGACTTTAACTGTTGGCTCTCAATTATCCTGCCAATGTCCCAGTTAACACATAAGCCATTTATATTTGTCTTTAGGTCATTTCTGTGGCCACAACAGAACTGCCCAAATAGGTTTAAGTCATAGTGCTGCTGAATACTTGGAGAACACTATTAGATGATCTCTTAGGTCCTTTTTAGTTCCAATAGTTGAGCAGTCTACCCTTTGCACTTCTGGATAGACTATGTTAATTCTGGCAAAAGACCTTACATGCCAGTTTGACCTTTTCTCTCCCTTTTACAATTAAGGGAACTGAGGCCCAAGGAGGAGAAATGACTCTTCCAAGGAGAGTTATTGGCAGAGCTAGGACTAGAACTGAGATGTGACTCCCAGTTTAGATCTTTCAATCAACTTCCCATCATCCTATCTCAAAAAAAGTATTAGACGTGACCACTCTTGCTTTTGAGATGGAAAGAAATCTAGAGTCACAAACAGGCTAAGCTCACTATGCTAAGTTGTTTTCTAATGTGGCTTAAAAGAAGAAACTGAACATGGGCGGTGGTATTGGGTTAGAACTTGGACTTCCTCAAAGGTCAGGTGGGCCTACGTGGGCCTGCCAGTGTAGAGAAAACTCTCAAAAGAACAGAAACTGCACAAGTACATTTTGTCAACTACGACGAATTCTCATGGAAATTGTGAGGGCTGTGGGTTGCCCCACGGTTTAGGAGGTGATTCTTGGGTTGGCTAGATGAGCATTCTGCGGGCGTAGAAGAGTGATGGATTTTTCCCTCAGAAAGATGCTAGAGGTGCGAAACAGACCTCAACAGGGAATAGGCTCTGGCAAAAAGGAAGCGACTCCGGACTGGAGACTGGAGCTCACCCCTTTCTCTCAGATGCTGGTGCAGATCCCGGATCAGGCGGAAGGAAACCAGGCATGCGGGGCCATTGGGGCGATCGCTGCCCTTGTGCTTCTTCTTCAGCGAGGCCTCAAGCTCTGCCCGCAGCTTCTGGGGCAGCTGCTCTGGCTCCAGCTCCCCACCGGGGCCCAAAGCGCGCAGCAGTCGCTCGCCGGCCACCAAGAAGGACGCCATGTCTACCCGACTCTACGATCAGGTGACCTCGAGACGGAAGTTCCGCCCGCCGTGCGCCGGAAGGAGCCTGGAGTTCGCGGGGCGGGGCGGGGCGGGGCAGAGGGCCGAGGGGGCGGGGACGCGGCGCGGGGCAGTGTGGGGCGGGGGCGGAAGGCCGCCCGGCCGCGGGTCGGGTCTTGTGTCAGCAGCCGAGCGGGCGCTCGGACGGGACATGGCGGGCTGTGTGGCCCGGCGAGCCCTGGCTGTGGGCAGTCGCTGGTGGTCCCGGTCGCTGACCGGGGCCCGGGGGCCGAGGCCGCTCTGTGTGGCGGGTGGAGCCGGAGCCTTCCCGCCAGCGGCCTCAACGACGACGCGGAGGCACCTTTCGTCCCGGTGAGGGACGGAGCGCGGGGTCGGGCCTGGAGCCTAGTGAGCGTGTTCCCGGCCAGTGAGGAGGCCAGGAGGCCCGGCCGCCTGAGGGTGATTGGAGATCGACCCGGGAGAGGGTCCCGGCTGGGAGCCGACCTGCGTTGCCTGGGACTTGTGCCAGGAGCAGAGAAGAGCCCTGGGCTGTGCAGGGCTGGCTCTGAGGGAGAACTAGTACCCCTCCCAGAGTGAATCCTGCCTCCCCGAATGGGGGTCTCCGAGCGTCGCTGTTAGTGGGCAGCCTTTTAATTAAGACCTAGGGCTTTTGACTTGAATCCCCAGCCCTGGATTGGGTCAAGGCCTCCCTCAGAAAGATGCTCGAAGTGGGAAGCAGGACTCCCTAGTCTGGGCCCTGCGTGGGTCCCAAATTTCATTGTGACCTTGGGGGGACCAGTTCTTCCTATGTGACTTAGGGAAGGGGGTTTGAGGTCACGGGGATGGTGTGAACATTGTCTCTGGGGATGGGACAGCAGATCAGTTTGGGGCCGGTAGATCAAGTGGGACGAACCATACCGTTCACATCTCCAAAACAGTAAGGATAACAGTGCTTTGAAGGGGCCCTGGAAAGAGCAGCCCTCTCCAGAGAGGTCACTGAGAGAAATGACATTTTAGTGGCAGAGATTAGACACTGATATTGGGGAGAGATGATAACTATTTGCAATTTAAGACCCTCCTGAAAATTGACATAAATCTGAACCAAAACTAGATTTGAGAGACTACTAGGTGCAATGCAGGGGTACAGTAGGAAATCTAGAGATGATGCTTAAGCCCTTCAAGGGCAGAGTGAAGACTGCAGTTTAGAGGGGGAGGCAGAAGTGGAATTAAAACAGAATAAATATTTTTTGAGCACCTCTTTATACCCGAGGCTAATCCGACGCAGGTGTTGCTCGAGGGAACTCAGAGTCTCTAATGGAGATAAGACAGGGGCACAGATAACTGAGATGCAAGGTGGGCAGGACAGCTAAAATGCTGTGGGAGGTCAGGAGGGTGGATCAAGGAAGAAATGGAGGCAAGGGGTGCAATTAAGCAGGTAGGAGGACATCATGGGGATGCTGAGAGTGAAGAGAGGAGAAAGTGATCTTGGAGCAGTCAGACCTAACGCAGAAGCCAAGGAGGGGCCTGTGGCTGGACCTCAAGGGAGGACAGGCAGGATCTCTGTGGAGTGGTGGTTTGGCAGGACCCTTACTTGCTTTGCCTGGCTCCACCACCCCCACCCTTCTCTGCTGTCATTGCCCTGCCCCCTCAGGATCCTAGTACCTTTTAATGTTGGATCAGGACCATTACCTTCTCAGTTATTCAGTTGCCTTTTCTTTTCCCTCCTAATCAGAAACCGACCAGAGGGCAAAGTTTTGGAGACAGTTGGTGTGTTTGAGGTGCCAAAACAGAATGGAAAATATGAGACTGGGCAGGTGAGTGGTGGGCTGGGTCATGTTTTATTTTTGTGGTGTGTTCTGCTCCTAAAAGTGTCAGATTTAGTCACAGGCCTGAATGTTATGGTTTTCTGCCTTGGTGTTTGGTGCCAGACCAGAATCACAAATTTTTTAAGATCGGGTTTCTATTTTCCTGGATTTGAATGCATTTCATATGTCAGTGGGTGCTCTTCCCAAGTTAGTGTGGACAGAGATGGTTTGGATTATAGTGAGGAGACAGCCAAGTTGCTGAGGAGTCCTCTAACATAGTGGATGGTGGGCAGCCAGTGGAGGGAGCCTTTGGCTCCCCAGCCTTCCCTCCCCAAGGTATCAAAGCAAACCTTTGATACTTTGTCATAGTTGAACTGATTGCAGTGTAGTAAGCTCTGGGAGTGAGGCTCTTTTTCTTTTTTTAAAAATTTTTTTGAGGAAGATTAGCCCTGAGCTAACTGCTGCCAATCCCCTCCTTTTGCTGAGGAAGACTGGCCCCGAGCTAACATCCGTGCCCATCTTCCTCCACTTTATATGTGGGACACCTATGCCTACCACAGCCTGGCTTGATGAGCGGTGCCATGTCTGCACCCAGGATCCGAACTGGCGAACCCCGGTCTGCCGAAGCAGAATGTGTGCACTTAACCACTGCGCCACGGGGCTGGCCGCAAGACTCTTTATCTGTATCAGCTTTGTGCCAGATCCACTGAGATAGATTTAGGTCCCTTGTAAGTAAGGGGGACTTTTGGTTTATTTAACTTTTTTTTCCCTTTGGTATGCCTGCAATGGACCAGGCATTGTGCATTGGAGTTAAATCAGAAAGCAATGCCTTCATGGAGTTGACAGTCTAGAAGGGAATTATGATATGCAAATGGTCAATGGCTGCACACTGTGCCAAGCGGAGGGGAGGTCAGGGAAGGCTTGCTGGAGGCCTAGGCTATGGCCTAAAGGATGAGTAGAAGTCAGCCAGGTGAAGAGGGGCTGAGAGTGTTCAGAAGTTGGTCTAGATGGACATAGAGTTCAGGGGAAAGAGTGGCAAGACCTTGTTCTGGAGTGGCCGCTACTTGTGCTGCTTAGTGGTCCAGGGCCCCCCTGGTTGGACTTGATGGACTGTGGATTCATTGAGGCCTCTCTTTCCTCCCAGCTTTTCCTTCATAGTGTTTTTGGCTACCGAGGTGTCGTCCTGTTTCCCTGGCAGGCCAGACTGTATGACCGGGATGTGGCTTCTGCAGCTCCAGAAAAGTAAGTTTCCCTGTCATTGTGCCTCATAGTACCTCAGGAGGAGGCCTGACTCATGGCACACATACGTAAGTGGGGTCCCAGGGGTAAAGACATCATCCTCCCGGGCCTTAGGAACAGCCCCAGAGTGCTCCTCTGGCACTAATATCCACGGAGACAAAAGTGCTGAGTGCCAAGGACAGTCTGAAGCCAGAGGGTCCCTTTAGGCCTCTTCAGGATGCTCTCCCCAGCTATTCTCAATATGTGTTGGAAGTACCCCAGAAGGCGTTTGGGAGACTAGTCTTCTTGACTTCTTGATGGTCAGTTAGGATCTTTCCCTTAATTTCTTATCATCACTAGAGTACATTAAAAAAGAAAAGGCCAAGCTCCATTAGATGATCACAGACAGCCCCTGGGATGTGAGAAAAGTTTGGTACTGTGGACTCGGGGGACTCCAGGCAGCAATTTGATTTTCTCAAATGGCCCTCTTTTTCCAAGAGGCAGTCAGAGAGTAAGACAAATGATGACTCTGTGCCGTGGGTCCTCCACGTTCCATTGTTTGCCCCTGACTGGGGAGCAGCTGCCCCGGGGTGTTGCTGAGCTGGTACCCAGCTGGTGCTAAAGTCCCTCAGATCAGGCACCAGTCTGTTTAGGTGAGGAGCTGGGAGGGAGCTGGGGCAGGCACTGCTTGTTTCTCTCAGGGTGATCTTGGGCTTCTTCTCCTACTCTATTATAGAGCAGAGAATCCTGCCGGCCACGGCTCTAAGGAGGTGAAAGGCAAAACTCACACTTACTATCAAGTGCTGATTGATGCCCGAGACTGTCCACATATAGTAAGTAAGCAAGATGGCTGGGCCTGGGTTCCTCTCCAGGAAAGGGAAAGGCCTAAATCCTGATGGGGACAGAGGGAGGGAGAGGGGTCGAAGAGAGCCCAGATCAGCACTGGGCCCCAAGTTGTCAGGACTGGATAGTGACTAAGAAAGTCTCTAACTCTCTTCTTGTCTTAGTCTCAGAGATCTCAGACGGAAGCTGTGACTTTCTTGGCTAACCATGATGACAGCCGTGCCCTCTATGCCATCCCTGGTGAGTAGTGAGCATCTGAATGGTGCCTGTTGATGAGGGTCCAGTGTGTCTCAGGGTAGGATTCTGACGTCCTTTAATCTGCTGGGAGGAATTATAGTTGCTGAGAGCAATGGAGCAGGGTCGTCTCACCCTGAACAAGGCCAGGAATTGTGTTTCTTCTCAGCCCTGCTCCTCCTCTCTCCTATGTGAGTTTCACTGTCTCTTTGCCCCTCTGTGGCAGGCCTGGACTATGTCAGCCATGAAGACATCCTCCCCTACACCTCCACTGACCAGGTTCCCATCCAGCACGAGCTCTTTGAGAGATTTCTTCTGTATGACCAGACAAAAGGTAATCTCTTTCAAGAAGGGAAGCTGGAATGGGAGGGCCCTTTCTTCAAAGACAGTATCATGAAGCAATTTTAAACTCTATTTCCACAACCTCCAACCAGACCTGTCAGGTAGATGGCTGTTATTTCCTCCTAACAGATATGGAAACTGAGGCTCCGGGATGATGAGAAGGGACTCAAGTTTGCTAGTTAGTGGCAGAACGAGATCTGAAAACTAGGGCTCCTAACTCCCAGTCCAGTTCTCTTCCCACAAGGTCATGTACCTCCTCAGGGCTTACTCTTGGTAGGCAGCTCTGTGCTTTCTTCCAGCCTCTGCTTTTGCTTTATGGTTGGGCATCTTGTTTACCTGGGCCACTGGGCCACCACTGGGAGGGGTTTTCTAGGAGGGGCAGTTGGAGAGTGGATGCAGTGCCCTGGACTCTGGCCTGGACTAACCAGTTGTCTCTCGCCCCAGCACCCCCTTTTGTGGCTCGGGAGACGCTGCGGGCCTGGCAAGAAAAGAATCACCCCTGGCTGGAACTCTCTGATGTCCACCGGGAAACAACCGAGAACATCCGTGTCACTGTCATCCCCTTTTACATGGGCATGAGGGTATGTGCCCAGGCTGGGTCCCTTTCCTCAGGACTAGGCCCCCAGATTCTCTGTGGTGTCCCCAGTGTGACTGCTGGAGTAGGTTCCAAATTTAAACTGTGTGTTTGTAGTTCTACCTCCAAGCTGCTTGTACTGGTTAGGGTTGGGCAGCCTCTTGGCAATGGCAGACACCATGCCCTAGAGCAGAGAAACCCTTGGGTCTCAGGAAGGAGTCCTTCAGGCTGACTCTTCCTTCTTCTCGGCTGGCTCAAACAAAGTCACGTTTATGAAGAATATACACATTTGTTTAAATCAGTGTAGGCTGATCTTCTCCTTTTTTATGCATTATCAAACATTTATTGAGCTATTTCTTGCCTGACTGTAAGCTAGGTCCTGGGGATACAAAGAGAAATGAAACACTGTCCCTACCTTCTGGGAGCCCATAGTAGTGGGGGAGGCCAACACACAGCATAACAACTGTTGTCATATGGTGGGGCTGTGGGAGGGCTGAGGAGGAGGACAGTGACCTGGGCCAGCAGTGATGTGGGTGGGGCTGGCAGGGAGGGTGCTGAGAAAGGGAAGAGCCCTGTGGCTGATGTACAGCCTGGCGTCCAGCTCTGTTGGTGATCTTGATAGGATAAGGAGGAGGGGGTCCAGGGATGGATCCAGGGGAGGCTCCCTCCCTGTGCGCTTGTTGGCCGTAGTTCAGTCGTCATCATCCCATGGATATTCGCAGCTTTGTTCTGTCTCAGCAACCTTCCTGGAATACATCCTACTCCACTGGGGAGATGTTGATTGAAACAGACTTGGTCTTGCCCTCTGGAACTTAAATTCTTTGTGTTTTTTTCCCAGGAAGCCCAGAATTCCCATGTCTACTGGGTGAGCGTCTCTCTTGGGGAGGAGAGGAGCTCAGGAGATGTGCTTTAGGGGGCAGATTGGGAGGTGGGGGAGTTTACCTCCGGGGAGTGGGGCCCTTGCAATGCAGATGCCAGCCTTTGTTGCCTTTTGCTCTGCTAGAATTCTGGGTGGGCCAGTCCAAGGTCTATTCTTTGTCAGATGTGAACTCTTTTCCCCACCCCCACAGTGGCGCTACTGTATCCGCTTGGAGAACCTCGACAGTGACGTGGTACAGCTCCGGGAGCGACACTGGAGAATATTCAGTCTATCCGGCACCTTGGAGACAGTGCGAGGCCGAGGGGTGGTGGGCAGGGTGAGCATCACTGGGCCAATAATGACCAGTTTCTGGTCCTGCCCAGCAGGCCTGAGGGCTAAGTGCATGGTTTTTCCTCTTTCTCTGTGCTTAGGGACAGAGGCTCAGTTTGTGAATGCATTGGGCTGTTTTGGGTGAGAAACCATACAACAAGCCTTTGGGATAGGTTTCTTACAACCCATTTCACAGATGAAGAGAGTGAGACTGCGAAGTTACATAACTAGCCTATGGTCCCATAGCTAGAGTGGCAGGGCCTGGACTGGAATCCAAGTGAGTCTGACATCAAAGCTTGTGTAGAGTTTCTGTTGCCAGCACAGTGCGTTTTTAAGAAACCCTGAATTTGAGTACTCTTAGGTGGGGCATGAACCCCCCCCCCCCCACTCCTAGTTGTCCTTTCTCTGCCTCTTTACATGTGTACATCCTCTGCTGGTCCTTGAAGAGATCTGATTTTGCAATTCCCACACTACCCTACCCTGTCTCCTGAGAACAAAAGTCACGAGAAGTGGCCAGCATTTATCCACGTCAGCAGGGACTTGGGGAAGCAGGGTGGGGTGACAAGAACAGGGCTTTGGAGTTAGTCTGGCTTCAAATGCCAGCTGTGTTGTTTACTTGCTGTATAACTTTGGGAAAGTTATTTAACTGAAATCTCTGTTTCTTAACTGCTAAAATGGGGATCACATCTATTAAGATTACTAGGAGACTGAAGTCAACAAAGGTTTTCAGAGCACTGCCATGGTGCCTGGCCCCTAGGCTCTCAGCCAGTGGATGCTGGATGGGGTATTTACAGAGTAGGTCCTGTGCCTAGCATCTTTTCCCAGTGCCCTCAGACATTCAGTCTGAGATTATCTTTCCCGGAGTCAGAGTCAGAGGCTCAGGTCAGTGGCCATGCTGTGGGAGGAGGTACTGCCAGGCAGTCATTGTGGGAGGCTTGAGGGGGCATCCTGTCCTGGTGAACTGGCAGTCAGGGCCAGCGTATGGCCCTGGGGTGCAGCGAGCTTGTCTGGCCTGACCTATTTTGCCTAAACCCTCACAGGAACCGGTGTTATCCAAGGAGCAGCCTGCGTTCCAGTACAGCAGCCACGTCTCCCTGCAAGCTTCCAGTGGGCACATGTGGTAAGTGAGCCTGTGCTGGGGTAGGGGCAGCTCAACATCACACACAAGCTGCAGGTCAGAAAAGTGAGAGCTTACAGCTTGCGGTTAACTCTGGGCCGGCCTAAGTCCTGAGATGGAGGCTTATCTGCTGTTCATTGTGTGGGACTTGTCTGATTTTTTATGACTGCCTGTTTTCCACTTCCCTGTGATTGTGTGAACTGAGGACTGAGGCCAAACAGGTCTGGTGATTTGATTCTGCACTGAGTTGCCCATAGCTGGACAACTATGGCCGACTATGCCCATAGCGGGACATATGCCCATAGTTGGACAACTATGGCCAATCCAAATCACAGTTGGATTTTTTCCCTGGTGTTTCACTTCTTAACCTGAAAGTGTAGTTGGCTCGCTTATGCAGTGTGCATCCAAGGGCCAGAATCAGGACAGCTGTGTTTCTTCTTCTGCTGTAGGGCCAGGATGGGCTCTTGGGTCTCTGCACTAGTGTTACCCTGGCATGAGCCAGGCAGGAGAGTCCAGTCCTGCCTCAACCTGCTGTGGCTCTGGATCTGAGCACTCAGAGCTACTCAGATCTTCAAGGGGGCCTCAGCCCTCACTCCCTCTAAACCATCTTCCTTCTGACCCACAGGGGTACTTTCCGCTTTGAGAGGCCTGATGGCTCCCACTTTGATGTCCGGATCCCTCCCTTTTCCCTGGAAAGCAATAAAGATGAGAAGACACCACCCTCAGGTCTTCACTGGTAGGCCAGCTGAGGCCCTGAGTGCCCAGGCTTGGCCCCTGAGGAACAGCTCTCATCCCACAATTGCTGCAGAACTCTCTCTCCATCCTGGGCCACAGTGGGTCTCTTAATTGTTTGCACCATTTGACTGTGGGGTGTTTTTTTTGGTGGGTGGGGTGTAACTGTTTTCTCCAGAAGACCCATGTAGGACTCCTTAAGGCTGGCCTCCCCTGTAAGCCCTACCTACACTGTGTTCCTGTAAACTTTTCCACCGGGAACTCTTGTGTTCAGCTGCCACAGGCCTGGAGGAGTTTCTTGGCTTGTCACGCAAGTTGTTTAGAATGGAGGTTTGGTCAATAAACCAGTGCTCGCTTGGCCACCCTCGCCATTTCTGTCCCCAGGGTCTCAGGCTCCCTTTTTGACCCAGTGGGGGCCCTTGATTGCTTTCCTTGCTGCCCTTCCAGGAAGCTGCCCCTTTGATTAGGGTATATACCCGTTTCCCCCCTGAGGCTGTGGGTTGGCTGGATGTCTCCCAGGGTCACTGTGCCTCTCAGCTGGTGGGGTGGGGGCCAGAATGGACTCTTGTTCTCTTCTTTACCCTCTGCCAAGTGCAGAGTGGGAGGCCAGCATCAGGATCAGAGGAGTGGCCCAGCCCTTAGCACTGGCCAACCATTGGCATCTCTGGCCTCCCTGGGCCTGGGAGAGGAGTAAGGCAAGCCAGTTGGATTTCCCAGAGCAATGGGCTTGCCAGCCATGAACATGAGTCTACAAATGCAGAAACTCGGCCAAGGAGCTTTAGCCATGGACAACTAAGCCAGGCTACTTTCTGAGCTTCTCACAGATCTCCAAGAGCCAGAGAGGAAATGTGCTGCATTTTACCCCGATTCTTAGGATTCCTGCCCCAACCACTACCATAGTGATTGTTAAAAGAAGTTGTTTTATTCTTGAATTAACATTAAATCTCAATTCCAGTCCTTATTAGTGTTGTCCTTAATCCTCCACCAGGGGGAACCTGGGTTGCAGGGCAGTGAGTGCAGTCAGACTTAAAACCCAGCAAGAACACAAGGGCAGGTGGTGAACAGAAATCCAAGAATTACATCCACAGCAGCAAGCTGACCAAGCTGTGCTCACTGTAAGCACGGCTCTGCACCACTGCAGTGTAACACAATTTTATTAGGAATTAGTGTTTGTCTCCATCACCTATGCTGAGCAACAAAGAACTGCAGTTACATGATAAAGGAAAAGTTCCCTCATGTCAGGACCTGTGCCATCCTTCAGGCAGATCTTGGTCAGATAACAAATTGAATAAAACCCAATACGGTACTTGTGGTTAAGAGCAGTTTTCTCAGAAACTGACAAGGTTTGACCTTCATCCACACTTTTTGTTTACTTTCCCCTGGGCTGCTTGGAGTTGAAAAATTCACACCTCCAAGAGCTGCTTTCTGAATGGGGCTGGGAAACTCAAAGAAAATTCCTCAAACTCTTACGCCACAAAGTCTGATCAAAGAACCTAAGATTAAGATTACTTCAATGAGTTCAATGTTAGTATTTTTCTTAAGACCAAGGAGATGTTTTCACTCAGAAGAGCTAAGTGCCCAGAGTCCCAGACTATCGGGCTTTCTCAGGAAGACTAGTCACCACTGAGATAGCTGAGGATCCAAATGTCAAAGCGGTAAAAAGAGGCTACAGGGGTTGGGGAGGTCAAAGGACACACATTAAAACACCTCACTGGGGAGCTGGGACTTTTGAATATTAAAGGGCTTCAGGAGAGCAGCTGAGGAAACCTGCCAGTGGCCTCAGGCAGAAGCATTCCAGTCTCTGTGGGAAAGCCACAAACCCCAAGCCGGAATCTGGCCAAAGAAAGAGATTTGTCTTCATCTTGTTACTCCAGTGAGGGCTGAAAGCACTGTTGTAGCTGATCACCAAGGCGCCTCACCCTGAAAGCCTTTATATGTTCAAGACTGCGACAAGTATAAAATGCCTATTAGAGTCACACTTCTCTTGCCCCATCATGTCATTTCAGATCCTTGTGAGTGTCTACTAACCCTGGCCTGGCATTTGCCCATAGGCTCTATGGGGTCAGCTGTGAGCAGCCACTTAGCTATAGAGTAAGAGTAGTCAAGAGATGAACTCGATAACCTATGTCCCTTCCCGAATGAGTGTGTACTGCTGTGTGGCTATGTTGCTTTGTTTGGCTGGCTGAACAGCTCCCGCCCTATTGGCATTCCTTTGGGAAAGAATTCAGATAAGCAGCTTCCCAAAGGCCAAGCCAAACAAAAGGTAATGAAAACCAAAGCCCTGAAGAGGAATGTGCACCCTTACCCAGGAGCTGGTGCTTGGTATCTCCATGGCCAAGTTACCCAACAAGAAAGAAGTGAAACCTTTCAAGGGGCTTAGGCTGCTCACATCATCCTGTGTTCAGAGACTCAGCACTGGCCAGAACCACCATCCCCAGCCAGGATACAAAACCGATAGGATGGATTGGGGGAGTAGGAATGTATTGCCAAGCACGTGCCACCTCTATGCAGGGCTGCCAGGAATGCAGAGCTCTGCGCTCACTGTCCTCGGCTAATGGCCATGAAAGTGCAGTGCCCATGGGCTTCACAGCCTTCCCACTGCGGCTCATGCTTCTAGCCCCTGTGATGGCTCTTTGGCTTTAATGTAAGGACAGCATGCCTTGGAGCTGAGGGCAAGAGAATCAAAAATAGAATCGTGATAGACCCTAGGAATCAGTTATGTGACTGCAAGATGTTGGGGTAAAATGTCCTTTCTCACAGGGGCGTTATTAGGACCACAGGTCCCAACTCACACATCCTTGCCTCCTCAGCGCTCTCTGGGCTGGCTGCTTGGCCAGGCTGGCAAAGCCAAAGCTGATCAGTTTTTCTTTTATTGCTGCTTCTATCCACTCCCTCAGATTGATTCTGCAGGGAAGAGGCAATTAGGGTCAGAAAAAGATGACATGGGTCAGGGCAGAGTAAAAATCTCCTGAATAAAAGTACAAAGTGCTTTAAAGAAACAGATCCCAAAGGCATGGAGAAGGGCCAAGGGTTCTGCCTTACCCAGGGTCTTGGCACCCTGAAGGAGTAGCAGAAACACTCAGTTCCCTCATTATTAGACTTAGAACTATTCATTTCCTAGACTATTTTTAAAACACCGAACTCATCAAGCCTGTGCTTGAACACCTTAGGAAAAAAGGAGCCCCACCTTCTGTAAGAAACTGGGCCTCCTCAGCACCAGAAGCCACCCTCCCCACAGAACGAATCCATTCCCCATGGGCCTCAGCTGAGGCCTAACAGTAGCCCTTCAGTATAGGAAAGGGGCACTCAGCAAAGGGCCAAGGAGAATGTTCTCAGCAGGAGGTGGGCAGGTCAGTCCATTCACCCTAGGGGCAGAAGTGGCTCCCTGTCAGGCAGGGAGGGAGACACTGAGCAAGGGGGCCAGGACTCAGTCAGCCTGAAGTGCTCAGAGAGCGAGCGGGACAAAGGGAGGGGCCCCTCCCCTGCTCAGGCCCTCGGACCTCCCAGGCAGGGCCTGGCATGCCTCTGGGTGCTGGAGCAGAGACCCAGACAGCAGCAGCGTGGGCTGGCCAATGGGGCGGGGTTCCACAGGAGGGGAGACAGGGTGTCCCACGCCCTGAATCCCTGAGGGTCTCGTCAGTCACGATGCGCAGACTGGTGGCCAAGCTGCCGGTCATCGTAAGTGCTATAGCGCTTGACATGGATGCGGCGGACACGGTCCCGCAGTTCAAAGGTCTCCTCGTCTTCACTGGGGGAAGCCTGGCTGCGGCTACGGCTTGTGGCCTCCAACAAGGAGTTGTCAGGGACTCTGGGGGTCTCGTATAGTAGGACGTTGAGTGTCTCCTCATAGATTCGGGCCTCTGGGAATTCCACCTGGGGTGAGGGGAACGGGGACTGAATGAGGTTTCATCCCAGAGAGGGAGCAGCATGTCAGGGCCCTTGGCCCTGTGCTGGCTCCAGAAGGCTTCCTGAACTCTCTCGAGACAGATGGCTTTCTATCTCATGAGGGAGGGCAGGTCTCTCTCTGAAGGAGGTGTGAAATGCACTCTATGGACATAAGGATGCAGAAGACTAGCACCCTTCCCACGCCCCACCCAATCCCAGGCCAATGGCCTAATATGGTAGAGGTTAGGACCCTGGCTTTGTGGTCAGGCCTAGGTCTAAATACAGCTCCACCACTTACTAGCTGTGGGGCCTTAGGCTTAACCTTGCTGTGCCTCAGTTTCCACATGTGTAAAATCATGGTAACATCTACCTCAGAGAGATGTGAACATTTCATGAAAGATGGAAAGGGATGGCATTAAGGCACCTGAATTCTAGCCTAACTTGCTGTTTCATCTTGGGCTTCTGTTCCCCCATCTGTCAAATGGGAAGAATGGCTCTACCCCTGCCTCACAGGTGTGGTGTGAGGAGTCAAAAGTTCACGAAAGAGAAAGAACTCAGGAAGGTGACAGGAGCTGCTGCCACTTCCACCGTGTAACCAGGCCCTACAGAGCCCTGCCCCCAAATCCTGACTCCACTGGTATGTGTACATGGGAGCCCCCACCCCTAAAATGACAGGAGGAAGCAGGGCCACTCCTGTAGGCTGTCTTAGACCTTAGACCCCCAGCCCACCCCGCTGGAGGCATTTCAGTAGTCTAGGGGCTGAGAAGGTGCTACACAAGCTCAGTTGCTTTGAGCCACGCACACAACCCTCCCCCAGATGAGCTGCTCTTCCATCCCAGCAAAGCCCTGTCATGCGGGTAACACCACTCATGGGGGCGGCTCCTTTCAGGGAGGACACTGACTGCTTGCAGCTCGGGGGAACAGGGTTGGCTGAGTTTGTGTGAACTCTCACCTCTCCAGTCCCCCACACGTGCCCAACACCGTGTTGTTACTGCAGAGGCAAAGCTGACTGAGCAGGCACACCCGACCAGCAGGGGCCTGAGAGCTGACCAGCTATTTCCACGACATGGCACTGCTCTCAAGAACTGTCTATTTTCTAAGAACTAGCTATTTTCATAATAGCTCTGTTAAATTCCTACTGTCATTCCCATGTTTGCAAATGAGGAAATTGAGGCCCAGATGGTTTAAATGGCTTATCCAAAGTCAGAAAACGGGCAAATGGTGAAACCAGAATTCAAACCCAAATTGGGCCAACTCCAAAGACCTTGTCCTTCCCACCGACCCAGGCTGTTCCCTGGTGGTCACCAGCCCCTGCCGCTCAGCTGACTGGAACAAGCAGTTCCATGACATTTCCCGAATCCCTTCTTTGGCTGTTGTCCTTGCTCAACACCATCACGATGAGTATGGGAAAGACAGAGCAAAACGGATGCCCTTGTCGCTCCCTGTGCTGACAGGCTGGTGTGGGCCCTGCAGAGGGAAGGCTTCCACACCTTGGTCTGCTTCTTTTCCGTGGCGTACACAATGGAGGTGCAGCACACCTCTGCCAGCTTACGGCCCTGGCCGTAGAAGGACCAGCAGCAGATCTCATCGCCAATGACGTCCTTGATGAAGAGCACGCGGCCGTTGAAGCGCAGGGAGAGCTTGTCAAACAGCTCGATGTTTTTCAGCAGGTGGTCGTCAGAGTTGCTGAAAAACCCACAAGGGCCGCAGGCCTGGGAATGAGCTTACAGCACAAGGGAGGGTGCTAGCTGGGTTCTTCCCTCCCTGTCCCTCCCCTGCTGAAATGAGGGACAGTCAAGATCCCAGAGGGGACAGGAAGAGAAAGGGTCATGGAGCACCTTTTGGGTTTGGGGGCCAGTGAGGAAAAGGAACTGAGCTGGTTTTAAGTTAAAGCAGAGAGAACTGAGGGAGGCAGATCGCCCCCCGTCAGGCCTGGAAGGAAGAGGCTTGCAGCTGTCTCAGTGGGATTCCTTCCTTGCAGTAGGGGTGACACTGGCAACGAGTCTGTCCTCAGGGAGTCACCAGGGGGGTTTGGGACTCTGAGCCTGCAGTCTCCTGCATATACCTAACTGGCCTGTGGAGAGGACACTGGGTGGCAGGGGGAAACCGGCCAAGCTGTGAGGTACAAAGGCTGGCTTAGGAGGAGTCCCAGCCCACTGGCTTCCCAGTGTCCCTCCTCCACCCCAGAAAACAATGCTGGGAAAACACCTGGCAAGCGGCCTGACATGACACATGGCCCATCTTGTCTCTATCCCAGCCAAGGCCCTGCACCAAGTTCCAAATGCCTCTGCTCTGATTTCCCTTCTCCTTCCTGTTCTTCCCTCCTGAGACCCAGACCCGCGCCAATCGTGCCAGGAGTGCAGGGGGCTTCCCTCGGGTCTGCTGCCCTTTCCCAGGCACCACAGCACCCTGCTCCCCAGGCCGCCCACCCTACCTGGTGTAGGAGTACTTGTTGTTGCTTCTATTGTACAGCAGCTTCACCACGGGCTGTGAGGGAGGAGAGCGTGAGGGCCAGGCCACGGTCCCGACATCCCCTGCCCATATGTAGCCCTCACAAGTCCCAGTACCTTGGTGGAGGCTTCAATGAGCCTCTCCTCCTCCTTCAGGGATGTGATGATGGGGATGTTGCACACGGGCTGGTAGGAGTCCTTCTTGTCCTGGGTGACACACACAGCTGAGAATCTTTTTTGAGATCTTCTGCTTGCCAGTTAGCCAGGCTTTCCCCAGGAGCCATCAGAGGCCCTCTGCCATGGCCACCCCCTGACTTGTGGAGGAGGCATTAGACAGTGTTCAGGAGGCCCCTGGCAACAGAAACTGCCAGCTGGCAAGCAGACCCCCATTTCCAGAAAACCTAAGATCCAGCTATCTAGGCATGTAAACTAGAAGCAGGGCCTAGTCAGACTGCCTAGTTCGTCACCTTACAAACTGGCTGGCTGCAAGCTCGGTCAGCCTGGGCAACCCCTGTGGTGTGTCTAACTAGGCTTGGACTCATCAACCACAGCTGTCACACAGCCTTCCAGGAATTGGACCTTTGTCCCTGAAGGAGGGGGCCAACTCCCGACCCCATCAACCTGCCCCAACTCTGCCTCCGTACCTGCAGGGCAGTTTGGCACATGTTCACCAGCCCCTGAATGAGGTAATATTTCGCTTCAGCCATCAATTCCTTGATTTCTTGCCGGTTTTGTGGGAGGATGATGGTGTCATCTCGGAGGTAATTCAAAATGGTGCCAAAGTGCTTTCCACATCGGTCTATGAGGATCCAGCCTGGGAATTCAGGGGGGCCCCAGAGGGTTACTGTTTGCCTCCAGGTGCCTCAGAAGCAGGCAAAAGCCACCTGACAAGCCTGGTGGCCGGTGGCATGGAGCAGATGAGCGCAGAGCCCACGGCACAGGGTAAGAGAAATGGGAACAGAACCTCTAGCTCTTAGGTCCATGGCTGATCTTCACCCCTCCTCCCTGAAGCCAGAGCTGGCACACAGCGTGGGAGACACAGGCCCTCCAGGCTCTGTGGAGGCCCACTGAGCTCAGGAGTGCTCAGGCCACCTCATGGCAACACAGAACCCACCAGGCCCTGCTTGCCTTCTGCCCACAGCCCAGTTGCTAAGGCAATGGTTTTTATGAGAATCTAGTCCTATGTGAATATAAAACAAGTATGGATCTCCTCCCTGGAAAATGCGTAAACACACAACATTCTACGTACAATTTCAAAGGATTCTGAAGCTCTACTAAGCACTCCAGGTGAAGGAGTCCTGCACCAAGTGAACCAAAAAAGCGAATCTAGATGCTAGATCTGCCAGCCTTAAGCCCTGCCCTGAAGTCACTTCCTCAAGAACTCCTCTTTCCCTCCCCACCGCTCCCCACAAATCCCAATGCCTTACCTTCTTTGTCGGTCAGCACTTCCATGCGCCCACTGAACATGGCCTTGAGCATGGTGTCATGCCGGGTGAGCGCCCGCACGGTGGTGTAGTACAGGGAACCACCCACATTGAGCTGGACGTATTTGTTGCCCAGGCCTCCTCCCTTGAAGCCGCTTAGTTTGGGCTTGGCCCCTGAGGCTGGGCACAGACAGGTATCCCCTGACATCTCCCGCTGCAGGTAGATCACCACACGGCAGGAGGTCGGCTTGGAAGGCTCCGCCGTGGTGGAAGGGTCACAAGTGAGTGGCCAGTGGAGGCCAGAGCCTCATACTCTCAGTGCTGTGAGCAGAAGATGGGAGAGAAGACAGAAGTCAGCACAGGAGAGCCCTCAGTCACGAGGGGACAGAAGGGGAAACACTGACCATCTACTCATTCTCTCTTTGATAAGCCCTCAATTCCCTGGCAGAGGCTAAGGCCCTAGGCCTTACAGTAGACATCCCTGCTGTTATCTATGGAACCAGGAATCAGGTCTGGGAGCGCAGTCTCCCAGAGCCCAGAGCTGGTCACCTCACCAGGCTCCCTGTGACACAGCTCAGCTCTGAGTAGCAAGGAGGACAAGCAAACCCTTGGAGCTGGTCAGAGACAGCTTGAGGAACAGCCTGGGCAGGGCAGACGTCCTTACTCTGGGGATCCATCAGTCAGATTCCAGTTATTTGCTTCTCAAGGTTCCCAGGATCCAAGACCTCCAGCCAAACCTACTGGGAATCCAGCCAGCCCAGGAGTTTCCCAGGAGCCCGAGGGACAGGATGCACTTCCTTTCTAAAGATTCCAGGCTGGAAGCAGCCTGCACCAGTGCTTACTTTGAGTACCACTCGGAGTCTGGCTTCAGGAAGGCAAGTAAAAGCAGCTTCAGGAGAGCACGGAACGAGCCAGGCTGGAGGGAGCCGGCCAGTGTTCCTGGCAGGTGTTACTCTGCCTCCAGCCGGGGTTTCCTGACCTTCCCCTTTACTTGGCACCAGCCCTGTCCCAAGTTCCTGAAATTGTCACCATTTTCCAGGACAGAACAACTACAGGATGGCTATTTTTGCTTCTTTTTCCTGAGAAGGGGCCCAGCCCTATCTTTTCCTCTCTTCCCTCCCAACAAGAACGGGGAGAAAGGGCTAGAAAAAAACCAGACGATAAATCTAAAAACAGTTAAGTGATCTGGAAAGTGAAACACCGATAGGAGGGAGGGCAAAGCCAGGTCACCTCTCATTATTTAGATTCCATGTTTTGGTTTTCTAAAGAATCATTAAAATTCATTCACTGAAGGAAAAAAATAATAGCCAACTTTCTTCGCATGTTTACTATGTTCCAGGCACTATTCTAGGCATTTAATACATATTAGCTCATTTAATTCATTCAGCAATAAAACAAAATTGAGTGACTACTATGTTAAGCAGTAAGAATAGAGAGATGAAAAGATAACGTCCTTGCCTTCAAGAAGTTCAAAGAAGCATCATGATGTTAACAAGAATAAAAATATTTTTAGTTATTTAGTTAGCTTAGATTGTGCCACTGCTACGTGCCAGGCACCGGGGATACAGAAGAGAACAAGTCATGGCCTCATGGAGCTTACATTCTAGTGGGAGGATACAGACAACAAACAAGAAAATAAATAAATATGCAGGCAATTCCAGAAAGCAAGAAATGTAATAAAGATAGTAAAACAGAGATAAGAGTGACTAGGGAGAGGCACTAATTTAGATAGGGGGCCAGAGAAAGCCTCTTTGGGAAGGTGACATTCCAGCTGAGGTCTCAAAGAGCATTTCAGATACATGGATGAAGAGGGGCAAAGTTCCTCAGTTAGACACAAAGTTTAGGAAAAGAAATAAGGCCAAGATGGCTGGTGCATAGAAAGAAGGGGGCTGTTGGCCTGATTTAAAGTCAGGGAAGGCAGGGGCCACATTACATTAAAGAGTTTGGGAATCGATCTGAGGGTTTTAAGCAGGGGAATGATATGATCTGAGTTATTTACATTTTGAAAAGACGACTCTGGTTGCTGTGTAGAGAATGCATTGTAAGGATGCAAGAGAGTAAGGGAGGCTTGTCCAGGAGACTCTCATTTGCCTCCAAGACGGGAGTCTGGATGAGATGAGCCCTCACCCGCAGATTACCCAATCAGTAAGCAACACTGAGCGGTACATCACCTTACCTTCCTCCACCCACCCCAAAGGAACAAACACACCCCTGAACAGGTTTTAGCAAGTTCTCTACGTATTCTGTGCCCCAATTTCTCCAGGATCAAAGAAAGCACACAAACATATTCTGCCAAAGCAAAGGCGCTCAAAGTTTACGCGGTTGCCAACGGAGGAAGACAAATCCAGAGCTAATCTATTCCTTTCCTACAAAGCAATTGCTTTCAATCCTTGGATGACGTCAGCTCAGATTCCGCCCAGACCAATGGGTTCTAGGAATCCTGTGGCAGGTGACGCCCTAGAAAGTAATTCCAGTGAGAATGAAGTTTCCATTGATAACCTCACCGCTCTTCCTTCCGGACTTTGTGTGTGGATCTTTGGGGATGCCTGGGGCTAAGGGCGTATCCGTGTCTCACTCAGCGAAGCTAAAGAGAAGCCAAGCCGAATAAAGGGCAAACAAAGACGGCTGTGGCATAAGGTAGGGTCCTGAAGGAGGAAGGACCCACAAATCCGCCACACCCGGGGATGGCGGGGGCGTGGGGTGGATCTTGTCTAGAGATGGCGAATCTAGCAGTAATCCTAGGAGTAAATCTTAGGCTTCATCCAGAGTCTGAGGAAATTTAGCGAGACCTAACCCTCTGTGGGCAGTTTAGTCTTTCCCAGCCCGTACCCCTCCTCACTACCGAGAAACCGCGATAGGGTCTGACACCCACCCCCAAGGAAGGATTTGAGCTCTCCATCTCCCCTACGCCGTCACACGCCTTTTCCCCTGGACCAGGCGGGGAGGCGGGGAGGGAGCTCTCTTTGCTCCAGCCCGGGGCCCGTCCATCTCTTCCCCTAGGGCATCGGCAGGCCCGACTCTCACCGTCCCCGGGGGCGCCTCTCCTCGCAGCTGGGTTGCAATCCAACGCCGTGCCGCCCCCAGTCTGTGGCCGCCTGCCCGCCAGCAATCCCGGCGCGTGAGCTCACATCCTCCGCCCGCTAACTCCACCCCGAGCCGCGGCCCCGCCCAGCCCACCCGAGAGCCTGAGACGATGAAGCCCGGGACGCCCCGCACCCAATCACGGGGGAGGGAGGAACCCCTGAGAGTACTCCGCGGTGAGCGCACAGCGACTTCCGGCGGCCTTGCCGGCGCAAAGGCCCCTGGGTCTTGTAGGCAGCCTTCCTTCCTCTTAGGCCTCTGTTCTCCAGCAGGCTCTGCGGGTTGGGCTGGCGTAAGTGCTTCCGGTGTCAGGCAGTGACATCATGGGTAAACAGATCCTGTAGCCGTGGCAGCGGCTGAGGCGGGCGGGCGAGGTACCGGCTGCCGCTGACCGGAGAGGGGAGCTGCCCGCCGCCGTCAGCCTGGGCCGCAGCGCGCCGGCGTACCGGGGGGGCAGGTAGGCCGTGACTCCGGGGCCGGGGCCGCGGGCGGACCCGGCGCGAGGTGAACCTGACGGGCCCGTGCCCTGAGGAGAGGCGGTCCCAGGCCGACAGAAACGTGGGAATTCCGCCCGACTCTTTGGGAGCGGTTTCACACCTAGCTCGGGCTTGGAGCTTTACGCTTCGATGCTCGCAACGATCTTATGTGGACACTGCGGCTCAGATAAATCCAAGGAGCTTACATAGTAAAGCCGGTTCCATCGCCCGGGTTTACCTAACTTTCCGCCCAGTGCCCTCTCCCCACCCCCATGGATGGAGCCTGCTGGTATGGCCTGGCGTGGGTCTGGGAAAGCCCGGGGGCGGGGAGAGTGTCAACGCTGTCGTCTTCAGGGAGCCCGGTCCTCCCCTTGTGCCCAGTGTTTCTCAGATGCTCAGACACGCGCGTGTGGTGCGAGTTGGGAGAGAATCTGATAGTGGGCCGTGAGCCGTTACCCTACCCTCCTCCTCCGGTCTTACCCATCTCATTCAACTGTCCTCTCCAGCCGTAGAGTTGGCTCAATCCAGATACGTGGGAATCTTGCCTGACTCTCTCTCTCATCTCCAAAGCCCTACATTCAGTCAATCCTTTATAAAGTCCTATCAACTCGACTTACAAAACATCTCACATCGGAACGCTTTTCTTCAGCTCCAGTCTTTGGTTACTGTAATAGCCTCCTTCGTTTTCACGGTTAGCCATTCCACAAACATTTACTGAGTGCCGTTTATGTGCAGGCACCGTGCTGGGTGCTCGGGTTACAGTGATGAAGAAGGTAGGTGTAGCCACACCCACTTGTTCCCTCCATTCTGGGTCAGAGTGATCTCTCCAAAAGGCAACTCTGACCGTGCCCCTCTGTTGAGCATCCATTGGCTGCCCATTACCCTTAGGATAGAAGCCAGGCTCCTTACTGCGGCTTTCAGAGCCTCCGTGATCCAGCTGCGGCCTGCCCACCTAGCATCATCCTGTTCCACGCTCCCCTTTGCTTACTGGGTTTCAGCCACACTAGCTTTTCAGTGTGCGGAATGCATTAAATTTCTTACAGCTTCAGGATCTTCACACATGCTTTTCCTTCTGCCCGGAATGCCTCCTCCCCACTTCCCCTTGACAAACTTGGACATCCTTTAGGTCTCAGCCTTTTTCAGAAGGGTTTTGTTGACGCACCCCCCATATGAATTATGTCCTCATGCTACAGCTTTACATAGCACCGTGTGCTTTTCCTCATACTGTTATCACAGTTTGTGATTGTTCACGTCTGTCCAGAAGTTAGGAACTAGAGCATTAAGGCATTTTCTTCACTACTCTTCTCACCAGAGTAGGGACTCAGCAGATGTTTCTGAATAAGTGCCTGCTCTCAGGGGAGGGAGTGCAAGTTGAAGGTTAATTGAAGCTTTCTAGAGCAGTTGGTCTGAGTAATCACCTGGTAGGTGTTAAGTGCTCAGACTATTACGTGTAAATATAACAGATCAAGCAGGAAGTCAGATCTTTTAATTTTATTAATTATTTTTGGGGTTGAGGAAGGTTGGCTCTGAGCTAACATCTGTGGCAATCCTCTCTTTTTCACGTGGGACACTGTCACAGCATGGCTGTCCAAAGCTGCGAACCCTGGGTGCACGAACCTAACCACTACGCCACCAGGCCAACCCCAAGACAGATCTTTTTAAAAGCCTGATTATAAGAAAGCTCTGGATGATTAAAATGTTTCAAAAGGAAGATGCTAGCCTACTTAGTTCAGTGGATTCCAGTGAGGCCAAAGGCTCTGGGCCACACTCGTGCACAGACAGCCTGTAGACATGCATTAGATGGCCCACACGATGTTAGATGTGTTTTTTTCCTTAAATTTTTGAATTAGATACTTTACTTTAAAAATAAGGTTTCAGTGGTCAGCCTGGTGGCACAGTGGTTAAGTGCGCACGTTCCACTTCAGTGGCCCAGGGTTCACCAGTTCGGATCCCGGGTGTGGACATGGCACTGCTTGACAAGCCATGCTGTGGTAGGCGTCCCACATATAAAGTAGAGGAAGATGGGCACGGATGTTAGCTCAGGGCCAGCCTTCCTCAGAAAAAAGAGGAGGATTGGCAGCAGTTAGCTCAGGGCTGATCTTCCTCAAAAAATAAATAAATAAATAAATAAACAAACAAATAAAGATTTCAGAGGTGGCCCCCACAGCATAGTGGTTAAGTCTGGCACATTCTGCTTTGGCAGCCTGGGTTTGCAGGTTCGGATCCCGGGCGTGGGTCTACATCACTTGTCAAGCCATGCTGTGCCGGCAACCCACATACAAAATAGGGGAAGACTGGCACAAATGTTAGCTCAGGGCTAATCTTCCTTAAGCGAAAAAAAAAAAAAAGATTGGCAATGGATGTTAGCACAGAGGGAATCTTCCTCACCAAAGAAAAGAAAGATTTCACATATAAATCTGGATCTCTGATCCTCTTGAAAACCAGTTCTGGCAACAGTGGAATTTAATTCTTTAACCATTGCTTGTATGGTACACCTGCTCTGGGGGGTTGTTTCCAGAATCACCCCTTTCAGAACAGAACTCCTCTGAGGAAGCTGGAAGGGAAACAGGTGAGGCTGGGAGATGTAAGAGAAAGGGAAGGGCTGGCACAGGGCCAGGTGGTGGTAGCTTTTGGAACACCTAGGGTTTTGGAATTTTTTTTTTTAAGCCAGAATGAGGGTGAGTTTTCAGTGTTTCCTTCCCAGAATTGAGGCATCCTTTGGAGCGGGAATGCAAGGTGGCCTGGGAAGGGAGAAGATAACTCTGCTGGTTCTCATGCCTACAGAAGAAAACCCACACTGCTTAGCATGGCACACAGGGTCTTTCTGATCTGGCTCCAACCGACCTTTCCAGCTCTGTCCTCTGTCCGTTCATCTTCTAGGCAGGATAGGCCCTTTCAGTGACTTCAAGCTCTTGTTTATGCTGTTTCCCTGCTGGGAATGCCTTTCCCTGGTCTCTTTGCTTGCTATATTCTTGCTGATACTTCATTCTTTTTTGTGTTTTCTGCCAGAAAGAGACTGACCCAACTTTGGGTCCCAGTTCAGGCAAGTGTACAGTGTCCTGTGGCATACATTGTGGGTAATACTCTTACTCCTGGCTTATTTTTTTTAACTCTGATTTTTAATTCATTCAGATTTTCTCTTTTACTTGCTTTTTGTGTTGTTCCAGTATTGTATTTGAAAAGCTTTCTCATGTCCTTTTGGGTACATAACTGAAGATACATAAATATGCTTATGGCTCACAACTTAGTTTATATGTCACTGCCTCACCCCAAGTTAACTGCTTTGTTCTCCTCCAG